>NC_041380.1:470892347-470982015 GCF_002162155.2 Triticum dicoccoides | reverse complement strand
GGTGGGGACGACGGGAGGACGGGGCGGGCCGAGCACGGCGCGGCGATGGGGACGATGGGAGGACGGGGCGGGCCGGGCGCGGCGCGGCGACGGGGACGACGGGGATGGAGACGGGGACGAGGACGGGGACGGACGGTGACGGGGGCGGCGACGTGGGGCGGCGGCGACAGGGCAGAGGAGAAAGAAGCAGAGGGAGAGATGAGAAACTGACAATTTTTTTGAAGTGTTTTCTTATATAGAACAACCTTTAGTACCGGTTGAAGCCACCAACTGGTACTAAAGGTCTGTTTTGGCCAGGCCAAGCGGCGGGAACAACACCCCTTTAGTACCGGGTGGTGGCTCCAACCGGTACTAAAGACCCCCCTTTAGTACCGATTTGAGCCACCACCCGGTACTAAAGGAGGTGCGCTGGCGCAGGTGCGGTGCCTCATGTTTAGTCCCACCTCGCTAGCCGAGGGGCGTCCACACTGGTTTATAAGCCCCAGTGTGGTAGCTCTCTCGAGCTCCTCTCCAAAGCAGGCCTACTGGGCCTAAATGTTCGGTGCTGCCCTGTGGGCCTACTGGGCCTTTGCGGGCCTGCATCCTGGCCCAACAATAGTTTGGGTTTCTAGTCGTATGCAGGCTGCTGTGGCGCAGTAGGCCGGTGATAACCCACAAGTATAGGGGATCAACTCCCCCAAGCTTAAACCCTTGCTTGTCCTCAAGCAATTCAGTTGACAAACTGAAAGAAAGAAAGAAAAACTTTTACAAACTCTGTTTGCTCTTGTTGTAACTATGTCAAGCCAGCATTCGAGTTTTCAGCATAGATCATAACTAACCACATTTGCAATAATTCTCAGGTCTCATAATTACTCATATCAATAACATAATCAACTAGCAAGTCATAATAATAAATCTCGAATGACAACAATTTCTCAAAACAATCATAATATGATATAACAAGATGGTATCTCGCTAGCACTTTCTAAGACCGTAAAACATAAATGCAGAGCACCTTTAAAGATCAAGGACTGACTAGACATTGTAATTCATGGTAAAAGAGATCCAATCATAGTCACACCCAACATAAATTAATAGTGATGAATGCAAATGACAGCTGTGCTCTCTAGCTAGTGCTTTTTAATAAGAGGGTGATGACTCAACATAAAAGTAAATGGATAGGCCCTTCGCAGAGGGAAGCAGGGATTTGTAGAGGTGCCAGAGCTCGGTTTTTCAATAGAGATAAATTGTATTTTGAGCGGTATACTTTTATTGTCAACGTAGCAACTAAGAGATGGCGATATCTTCCATGCTACACACATTATAGGCGGTTCCCAAACAGAATGGTAAAGTTTATACCCCCCTCGACCAACAAACATCAACCCATGGCTTGCTCGAAACAACGAGTGCCTCCAACATACATCAGGTCCCACGAGGAGTTTTGTTTGCAATTAATTTTGATTTAGTTTGCATAAAGCATGGGACTGGGCATCCCGGTGACCAGCCATTTTCTCGTGAGTGAGGAGCGGAGTCCACTCCTCTTGAGAATAACCCGCCTAACACGGAAGATAAGGACAGCCTTGGTTGATACATGAGCTATTCGAGCATACAAAACAAAATGTTTATTTGAAGGTTTAGAGTTTGGCACATACAAATTTACTTGGAACGGCAGGTAGATACCGCATATAGGAAGGTATAGTGGACTCATCTGGAATAACTTTGGGGTTTAAGGGATTGGATGCACAAGCAGTATTCCCGCTTAGTATGAGTGAAGGCTAGCAAAAGACTGGGAAGCGACCAACTAGAGAGCAACAACAGCCATGTACATGCATTAAAATTAATAAACATTGGATGCAAGCATGAGTAGGATATAATCCACCATGAACATAAATATCGTGAAGGCTATGTTGATTTGTTTCAACTACATGCGTGAACATGCGCCAAGTCAAGTCACTTAAATCATTCAAAGGAGGATACCACCCCATCATACCACATCATAACCATCTCAATAGCATGTTGGCACACAAGGTAAACCATTATAACTCATAGCTAATCAAGCATGGCACAAGCAACTACGATCTCTAATTGTCATTGCAAACATGTTTATTCATAATAAGCTGAATCAAGAACGAGGGACTCATCATATTTACAAAAACAAAAGAGGTCGAGTTCATACCAGCTTTTCTCATACCAGTCAGTCCATCATATATCATCATAATTTCCTTTCACTTGCACGACCGAATGGTGTGAATAATAATAAGAGTGTACGTGCATTGGACTAAGCTGGAATCTGCGAGCATTCAATAAATAGGAGAAGACAAGGCAATATGGGCTCTTGGTTAAATCAACAATAATGCATATAAGAGCCACTTCAACAATTTAATTATGGTCTTCTCCTACTGACCCCCAAAGAAAAGAAAAGAAATAAAACTATTTACACGGGAAAGCTCCCAACAAGCAAAAGAAGAACAGGAAATATTTTTGGGTTTTCTTTTTAATTATTACTACTACAGCAGAAAAATTAACTACTACTATTTTTTGGTTTTTCTTAAGGTTTAACAAACACACAAGAAGAAAGCATAAAAGGAAAATAAACTAGCATGGATGATACAATGAAAAAGTATGAGCACCGATATCTAGCAATGAATGTGTGAACATAAATGTAATGTTGGTGAGAGATACGTACTCCCCCAAGCTTAGGCTTTTGGCCTAAGTTGGTCTATGGCCATGGCTGGCCTGGCGGATATCCATAATAATAGTTGTTGGGGTCGTACTATGATGAGGAAGAAGAAGGCTCCGATTGCCACTGGCTGGCAATCATCTCCGGATCCCACTGATAGTTGGACTTTCGTGAAGGATCAAACTGTGGTACCGGTTCTGGCTCCTCGGCTGGTTCAGGGTTTCGGTAGGCATGAATAGCCGTCAACGGAACAAGGTACGTGCCTACAGTCAAATCAAACAAAGAAGGAGCAGGCAAGGTAATAGTCTCAGGATGATGTTTATTAAAGAACAATTGATATTTAAGCTCCCCTGCCCTATTCTTAATAATAAAATCATGTGCCACCATACTTTTATGATCTAGATAAACATGGGGCAGCACCTTTTCTTCCTTCTCAGCATGCCTAATAGGTATGCTAAAATGTGCGGCTAGGCGTGTAGCATAGATGCCTCCAAAGATGGGGCCCTTAGTACGGTTCATATTTAACCGTCTAGCAATAATACCGCCCATACTAAAAGTGTTATCACTGTATAAACATTGGAGTAGAATAATTATATCAGGGATACTAAGGTTTCCACAGTTTTCGTGTCCAATTAAACAATGACTAGCAAATGATGCAAAGTAACGTAAAACAGGAAAATGTATGCTAGTGATTCATGCATCGGAAACCTTTCTGGTTTCTCCTACAGTGATATTATTAATAAATCCCTCCACATCATCATGATGTGGTTATTCTATCTTGCCCTCAAAAGGGACTAAACAAATCCGACAGAAATCATAAAGTGACATCTCCTTATGCTCATCATATAAATGAAACTCCATCGTGGGTGGTGAGTTCCTAGAATGAAAATGAAAGTTTTGCACAAAGGTATTTGTGAGTAAGAGATACTGATCGCATTGGTCGTGGAGGAAAGCGGTGAGGCCTGCATTGTGAGCCAATTCATGAAAATCTTCATAGATACCGGCTGCTCTCAAGAAATCATTAGAGGGCTATTCACACGCCCGAATCTCCGCGGTGTGTGGCAAATTATACTTAGGCTTCAGTGCCTTTTCCTTCGAGCTTTGGCTCGATGAGCCCCTCAAGAATCTCCTCATTATATTCTGAAATATTCTGAATTTTTTAGTAACTTCAAACAAAAGTGAACCAACTTTAATAAAACTGATAGCAACTACTCCTACAAGTGCCTAGAGCCTATATCAAGCATCAGAACTACTTAGAACCATATAAATTTGACATGCAAGCTCAAGAACATGGTCACCTATGTAGCACAAATTTGCAAAGAATAAAGCACTAGAACAAAAACTAATTGGACCAATGGAGGAGTCACATACCAAGGAACAATCTCCCCAAGCAGTTTTGTGAGAGGTGCTTTGAGCAAGTAGATCGAAAATCACAGCAAAAGTGGCTGGAACTCGTGCTTGAGTTGGTTTTTCGGGTTTGTGTGAGATAGAGGAAGAAGATGGGTGCTGGGATAAGTGGAGGAGGGCCACCATGGGCCCACGAGGGGGGGGGGGGCGCCCACCACCCTCGTGGCCAGGTGGCAGCTCCTCCCGCGGTAATTTTTGCACAGTAAATCCTCGAATATTCCCAAAAAAATCATATTAAATTGGCATGTCATTCTGAGGACTTATATTTTCTGGATATTTTTATATTGCACGGATAAGTCAGGAAACAGACAGAAAAATACTATTTTTTACTTTATTTCTACTAATTAACAGAAAATATAGAGAGGGTACAGAAGTTTGTGCTTCTAGTTTCATCCATCTCATGCTCATCAAAAAGAATCCACTAACAAGGTTGATCAAGTCTTGTTAACAAACTCATTCCGATAATCATGGAACCGGAGAAATTTCGAATAACACTAAGTTACCTCAACGGGGATATGCACATCCCCTATAATAAGTATATCATATTTCTTCTTGACAGTAGGAAGAGGAAATTCAAAACCTCCAAATATAATCGATGGAATTTTTCCGATAGAGTTGATACTATGAACTTGAGGTTGTTTCCTCGGAAAGTGTACCGTATGCTCATTACCATTAACATGAAAAGTGACATTTCCTTTGTTGCAATCAATAACAGCCCCTGCAGTATTAAGAAAAGGTCTTCCAAGAATAATAGACATACTATCATCCTCGGAAATATCAAGAATAACAAAGTTCGTTAAAATAGTAACATTTGCAACCACAACAGGCACATCCTCACAAATACCGACAGGTATAGCAGTTGATTTATCAGCCATTTGCAAAGATATTTCGGTAGGTGTCAGCTTATTCAAGTCAAGTCTACGATATAAAGAGAGAGCCATAACACTAACACCGACTCCAAGATCACATAAAGCAGTTTTAATATACTTTCTTTTAATGGAGCGAGGTATAGTAGGTACTCTGGGATCTCCAAGTTTCTTTGGTATTCCACCCTTAAAAGTAAAATAAGCAAGCATGGTGGAAATCTCAGCTTCCGGTATCTTTCTTTTATTAGTAATGATATCCTTCATATATTTAGCATAAGGATTTGTTTTGAGCACATCAGTTAGTCGCATATGCAAAAAGATAGGTCTAATCATTTCAGCAAAGCGCTCAAAATCCTCATCATCCTTTTTCTTGGATGGTTTTGGAGGAAAAGGCATGGGTTTCTGAACCCAAGGCTCTCTTTCTTTTCCATATTTCCTAGCAACAAAATCTTTTTTATCATAACGTTGATTCTTTGATTGTGGGTTATCAAGATCAACAGCAGGTTCAATTTCTACATCATTGTTATTACTAGGTTGAGCATCATCATGAACATCATCATTAATATTTTCATTAGGTTCATGTTCATTACCAGATTATGTTTCAGCATCAGACATAGATATATCATTTGGATTATCAGGTGGTTCAGCAATAGGTTCACTAGAAGTTTGCACAGTTCTATCATTTTTCTTTTTCTTCTTTTTAGAAGAACTAGGAACATCAATATTATTTATCTGAGAATCTTGCTCGATTCTCTTAGGGTGGCCTTCAGGATACAAAGGTTCCTGAGTCATTCTACCAGTTCTAGTAGCCACTCTTACATCATAATCATTTTTCTTACTATTCATTTCATCAAGCACTTCCTTTTGAGCTTTAAGCACTTGTTCTACTTGAGTGGTAACCATAGAGGCATGTTTGCTAACAAGTTTAAGTTCACCTTTAATATCAGCCATGTAATCACCCAAGAGTCTAATCATATAAGCATTTTCTTTTAATTGTCTACCAAAATAAGCATTGAAGTCGTCTTGTTTATACATAAAGTTATCAAACTCATCCAAGCACTGACTAGCAATTTTAGTAGGAGGGACTTCAGCTTTATCATATCTATAGAGAGAATTTACCTTTACTACCTGTGTCGGGATATCGGGGTCAGGAGGTTCTTCAATAAATAAAGAATTGAGATCATATGTTTCTTCAACATGCGGTATATTAAGACCATGTATTTCTTCAATAGGAGGTAAATTCTTAACGTCTTCAGCTTTAATACCTTTCTCTTTCATAGATTTCTTTGCCTCTTGCATATTTTCGGGATTGAGAAATAGAACACCTCTCTTCTTCGGAGTTGGTTTAGGAATAGACTCAGCAATTGGAGCAGGAGCTGGCTCAGGAGGTGCCCAATTATTTTCATTTGTCAACATATTATTCAATAAGATTTCAGCTTCATCCGGTGTTCTTTCCCTGAAAAAAGAACTAGCACAACTATCCAGGTAATCTCTGGAAGCATCGGTTAGTCCATTATAAAAGATATCAAGTATTTCGGGTTTCTTAAGAGGATGATCAGGCAAAGCATTAAGTAACTTGAGAAGCCTCCCCCAAGCTTGTGGGAGACTCTCTTCTTTAATTTGCACAAAGTTGTATATTTCCCTCAAAGCAGCTTGTTTCTTATGAGCAGGGAAATATTTAGCAGAGAAGTAATAAATCATATCCTAGGGACTACGCACACAACCAGGATCAAGAGAATTAAACCATATCTTAGCATCACCCTTTAATGAGAACGGAAATATTTTGAGTATATAAAAGTAACGCGATCTCTCATCATTAGTAAACAGGGCAGCTATATCATTTAACTTACTAAGATGTGCCACAACAATTTCAGATTCATAGCCACAAAACGGATCAGATTCAACCAAAGTAATTATATCAGGATCAACAGAGAATTCATAATCCTTATCAGTAACACATATAGGTGAAGTAGCAAAAGCAGGGTTGGGTCTCATTTTATCTCTAAGTGATTCTTTGTTCCATTTAATTAATAACCTCTTAAGCTCATATCTATCCTTGCAAGCTAAAATAGCGGCAGAAGATTCCATATCAAAAAGATAGCCCTCAGGAATAACAGACATATTTTCATGATCACTATCATCATCGTATTCAGATTCAGTAATTTCTTTTTCTCTAGCCCTAGCAATTTTTCATTAAGAAATTCACCAAGGGGCACAGTAGTATGAGGCATAGAAGCAGTTTCATCATAAGTATCATGCATAGCAGAAGTGGCATCATCAATAACATGTGACATATCAGAACGAATAGCAGAACCAGGTGTAGGTGTCGCTAGCTTACTCATAACAGAAGGTGAATCAAGTGCAGAGCTAGATGGCAGTTCCTTACCTCCCCTCGTAGTTGAGGGATAGATCTTGGTTTTTGGATCTCTCAAGTTCTTCATAATGATAAGCAGATATAAATCCCAAATGACACAAAGAATAGAGCTATGCTCCCCGGCAACGGCGCCAGAAATTAGTCTTGATAACCCACAAGTATAGGGGATCGCAACAGCTTTCGAGGGTAGAGTATTCAACCCAAATTTGTTGATTCGACACAAGGGGAGCCAAAGAATATTCTCAAGTATTAGCAGCTGAGTTGTCAATTCAACCACACCTGGAAACTTAGTATCTACAACAAAGTGTTTAGTAGCGAAGTAATATGATAGTAGTGGTAACGGCAACAAAAGTAAAGACAGCAGAAGTAATGTTTTTGGTATTTTGTAGTGATCGTAATAATAGCAGCGAAAAAGTAAATAAGCGAGAACCAGTATATGGAAAACTCGTAGGCACCGGATCAGTGATGGATAATTATGCCAGATGTGGTTCATCATGTATCAGTCATAACATAGGGTGACACAGAACTAGCTCCAATTCATCAATGTAATGTAGGCATGTATTCCGTATATAGTCATACGTGCTTATGGAAAAGAACTTGCATTACATCTTTTGTCCTACCCTCCCATGGTAGCGGGGTCCTATTGGAAACTTAGGGATATTAAGGCCTCCTTTTCATAGAGAACCAGAACAAAGCATTAGCACATAGTGAATACATGAACTCCTCAAACTATGGTCATCACCGGGAGTGGTCCAGATTATTGTCACTTCGGGGTTGCCGGATCATAACACATAGTAGGTGACTATAGACTTGCAAGATAGGATCAAGAACTCACATATATTCATGAAAACATAATAGGTTCAGATCTGAAATCATGGCACTCGGGCCCTAGTGACAAGCATTAAGCATAGCAAAGTCATAGCAACATCAATCTCAGAACATAATGGATACTAGGGATCAAACCCTAACAAAAGTAACTCGATTACATGATAAATCTCATCCAACCCATCACCGTCCAGCAAGCCTACGATGGAATTACTCACGCACGGCGGTGAGCATCATGAAATTGGTGATGGAGGATGGTTGATGATGACGACGGCGACGAATCCCCCTCTCCGGAGCCCCTAACGGACTCCAGATCAGCCCTCCCAAGAGGTTTTAGGGCTTGGCGGCGGCTCCGTATAGTAAAACACGATGATTTCTTCTCTCATATTTTTTTTCTCTCCGAAAGCGAATATATAGAGTTGGAGTTGGCATCGGAGGGTTTCCAGGGGGCCCACGAGGTAGGGGGCGCGCCCTAGGGGGGGCGTGCCCCCCACCCTCGTGAGAAGGGTGTGGGGCCCCTGGTCTTCATCTTTGGCGAGGATTTTTTATTGTTTTTTCTAAGATGTTCCGTGGAGTTTTAGGTCATTCCGAGAATATTTGTTTTCTGCACATAAAACAACACCATGGCAATTCTGCTGAAAACAGCGTCAGTTCGGGTTAGTTCCATTCAAATCATACAAGTTAGAGTCCAAAACAAGGGCAAAAGTGTTTAGAAAAGTAGATACGACGGAGACTGATACGTCTCCAACGTATCTATAATTTTTGATTGCTCCATGCTATATTATCTACTGTTTTGGACTATATTGGGCTTTACTTTCCACTTTTATATTACTTTTGGGACTAACCTATTAACCGGAGGCCCAGCCTAGAATTGCTGTTTTTTTGCCTATTTCGGTGTTTCGAAGAAACAGAATATCAAACGGAGTCCAAACGGAATAAAACCTTTGGGAACGTGATTTTCTTACCGAACGTGATCCAGGAGACTTGGACCCTACGCCAAGGAACAAAAGATGCGGTCACGAGGGTGGGGGGGGGGGCGCCCCCCCTAGGGCACGCCCCCTGCCTCGTGGGCCCCTTGGAGCTCCCCCGATGTACTCCTTCCTCCTATATATACCTACGTACCCCCAAACGATCAGAACAAGAGCCAAAAACCTAATTCCACCGCCGCAACTTTCTGTATCCATGAGATCCCATCTTGGGGCCTGTTCTGGAGTTCCGCCGGAAGAGGGCCATCATCACGGAGGGATTCTACATCATCATAGCCTCTCCGATGAAGTGTGAGTAGTTTACCTCAGACCTTCGGGTCCATAGTTAGTAGCTAGATGGCTTATTCTATCTCTTTGAGTCTCAATACAAAGTTCTCCCCCTCTCTTGTCGAGATCTATTCGATGTAATCTTCTTTTTGCGGTGTTTTTGTTGAGAACGATGAATTGTGGGTTTATGATCAAGTCTATCTATGAATAATATTTGAATCTTCTCTGAATTCTTTTATGTATGATTGGTTATCTTTGCAAGTCTCTTCGAATTATCCATTTGGTTCGGCCAACTAGATTGGTAGTTCTTGCCATGGGAGAAGTGCTTAGCTTTGGGTTCGATCTTGCGGTGTCCTTTCCCAGTGACAGAAGGGGCAGCAAGGCACGTATTGCATCGTTGCCATCGAGGATAACAAGATGGGGTTTATTTCATATTGCATGAATTTTTCTCCCTACATCATGTCATCTTACTTAAGGCGTTACTCTGTTTTTAACTTAATATTTTAGATGCATGCTGGATAGCGATCGATGAGTGGAGTAATAGTAGTAGATGCAGAATCATTTCGGTCTACTTGTCACGGACGTGATGCCTATATACATGATCATGCCTAGATATTCTCATAACTATGCTCAATTCTGTCAATTGCTCAACAGTAATTTGTTCACCCACCATAGAATACTTATGCTCTTGAGAGAAGCCACTAGTGAAACCTATGGCCCCCGGGTCTATTCTCATCATATCAATCTCCATTACTTTAATCTTGCTTTGCCTTTTACTTTGCCTTTACTTTTCACTTTGCATCTCTATACCAAAAATACCAAAAATATTATATCTATCAGATCTCACTCTCATAAGTGAACGTGAAGGGATTGACAACCCCTAATCACGTTGGTTGCGAGTAGTTATAGTTTTGTGCAGGTATGAGGGACTTGAGCGTGGCCTCCTACTGGATTGATAACTTGGTTCTCAAAAACTGAGGGAAATACTTATGCTACTCTGCTGCATCATCCTTTCCTCTTCGGGGCAATCCAACGCAAGCTGAAGAGGTAGCAAGAAGAACTTCTGGCGCCGTTGCCGGGGAGGCTTACGCTAAGTCAAGTCAAGATTTGAACTCTCGTCAACGAGACATTTCTGGCGCCGTTGCCGGGGAGTCTACGCAAAAAGTCAACATACCAAGTACCCATCACAATCCCTATCGCTCACATTACATTATTTGCCATTTGCCTCTCGTTTTCCTCTCCCCCCAATTCACCCTTGCCGTTTTATTCGCCCTCTCTCTCTATCCTCCCTCTCTATTTCCCTCTTTTGCCCGTTTGCTTTTGTTTGCTCGTGTGCTAGTTTGTTTGCTTGTTTGTCGCGATGGCTCAAGATACTACCAAATTGTGTGACTTCACCAATACCAATAATAATGATTTCCTTAGCACTCCAATTGCTCCTCTTGCCAATACTGAATCTTGTGAAATCAATGCTGCTTTGTTGAATCTTGTTATGAAAGATCAATTCGCCGACCTTCCTAGTGAAGATGCCGCTACTCATCTGAATAGCTTCGTTGATTTATGTGATATGCAAAAGAAAAGATATGTTGATAATGATGTCATTAAATTGAAGCTATTTCCTTTTTCGCTTAGAGATCGTGCTAAAGCTTGGTTTTCGTCTTTGCCTAAAAATAGTATTGATTCTTGGAACAAGTGCAAAGATGCTTTTACCTCTAAGTATTTCCCTCCCGCTAAGATCATCTCTCTTAGAAACGATATTATGAACTTTAAACAACTTGATCATGAACATGTTGCACAAGCTTTGGAGAGGATGAAATTAATGATACGTAATTGCCCTACTCATGGTTTGAATTTGTGGATGATTATACAAAATTTTTATGCCGGATTGAATTTTGCTTCTAGAAATCTTTTAGATTCGGCCGCGGGAGGTACTTTTATGTAAATCACTTTAGGAGATGCTACTAAACTCCTAGATAATATTATGGTTAATTATTCTCAATGGTATACTGAAAGAACTTCTAATAAAAAAGTGCATGCGATAGAAGAAATCAATGTGTTGAGTGGAAAGATGGATGAACTTATGAAATTATTTTCTACTAAGAGTGTTTCTTCTGATCTTAATGATATGCCTTTGTCTACTTTGATTGAGAATAATAATGAATCTATGGATGTGAATTTTGTTGGTAGGAACAATTTTGGTAACAATGCTTATAGAGGGGATTTTAATCCTAAGCCATATCCTAGTAATCCTTCCAATAATTATGGGAATTCCTACAACAACTCTTATGGAAATTATAATAAGATGCCCTCTGAATTTGAGAATAGTATTAAAGAGTTTATGAATTCACAAAAGAATTTTAATGCTTTGCTTGAAGAGAAATTGCTTAAAGTTGATGAATTGGCTAGGAACGTTGATAGAATTTCTCTTGAGATTGATTCTTTAAAGCTTAGATCTATTCCTCCTAAGCATGATACAAATGAGTCTCTCAAAGCCATGAGAATTTCCATTGATGAGTGCAAGGAAAGAACCGCTAGGATGCCTGCCTCCAAAGATGCCTTTATTAAAGCGTGTTCTTCCAATTCCTATGAAAATCAAGATGAAGATCTAAAGGTTATTGATGTGTCTCCTATTAAATCTTTGTTTTGCAATATTAATCTTGATGAAACTGAATATGATCTTCCTTTACCTAGAAGGCGTTCTAAAAATTCGGAGTATTTAGATCTTTATGATGAAATTGATGAAAGTGGGATTGAAAGAAATAAAAATCTAGATGTTGCTAAATCCACTATATTGGATTTCAAGGAATTTAATTATGAAATTTTCTCTTTAATTGATTGTATTTCCTTGTTGCAATCTATGCTAAATTCTCCACATGCTTATAGTCAAAATAAAGCCTTCATCGAACATATTGTTGATGCCTTGATGCAATCTTATGAAGAAAAACTTGAGTTGAAAGTTTCTATCCCTAGAAAACTCTATGATGAGTGGGAACCAACTATTAAAATTAAAATTAAAGATCATGAGTTTTATGCTTTGTGTGATTTGGGTGCTAGTGTCTCCACTATCCCTAAAACTTTGTGTGATTTGCTAGATTTCCGTAATTTTGATGATTGCTCTCTAAACTTGCATCTTGCGGATTCTACTATTAAGAAACCTATATGAAGAATTAATGATGTTCTTATTGTTGCAAATAGTAATTATGTGCCTGTAGATTTCATTGTTCTTGATATAGATTGCAATCCTTCTTTCCCTATTATTCTTGGTAGACCTTTCCTTAGAACGGTTGGTGCGATTATTGATATGAAGGAAGGGAATATTATATTTAAATTTCCATTAAAAAAGGGCATGGAACACTTTCTAAGAAAGAAAATAAAATTTCCATATGAAACTATCATGAGAGCCACTTATGGATTGCCTACCAAAGATGGCAATACCTAGATCTATCCTTGCTTTTATGCCTAGCTAGGGGCGTTAAACGATAGCGCTTGTTGGGAGGCAACCCAATTTTATTTTTATTCCTTGCTTTTTTCTCCTGTTTAGTAATAACTAAATTATTTAGCCTCTGTTTTGGTTGTGTTTTTTGTGTTTAATTAGTGTTTGTGCCAAGTAGAACCATTGGGAAGACTTGGGGAAAGTCTTTTTAATCTTGCTGTAAAAAACAGAAACTTTAGCGCTCACGAGAACTGCTGCCATTTTTATTTGGAAAGTTCTATTTAGTTAATTAGTTTTTAAGATGATTAATAGATAAATTCCTCACGTCCAGCAATTTATTTTAGAATTTTTGGGGTTCCAGATCTTGTGCTAGCTACAGATTACTACAGACTGTTCTGTTTTTGACAGATTCTGTTTTTCGTGTGTTGTTTGCTTATTTTGATGAATCTATGACTAGTAAAATAGTTTATAATCCATGGAGAAGTTGGAATACAGTAGGTTTAACACCAATATAAATAAAGAATGAGTTCATTACAGTACCTTGAAGTGGTCTGTTGTTTTCTTTCGCTAATGGAGCTCACGAGTTTTCTACCTTAAGTTTTGTGTTGTGAAGTTTTCAAGTTTTGGGTAAGGATTTGATGGATTATGGAACAAGGAGTGGCAAGAGCCTAAGCTTGGGGATGCCCATGGCACCCCCAAGATAATCTAAGGACACGTAAAAGCCAAAGCTTGCGGATGCCCCAGAAGGCATCCCCTCTTTCGTCTACTTCTATCGGTAACTTTACTTGGAGCTATATTTTTATTCACCAACATGATATGTGTTTTGCTTGGAGCGTCTTGTATTATTTGTTTCTTTTATTTTTAGTGTGCCACAATCATCCTTGCTGTACACACCTTTTGAGATAGCCATGCATGAATTAAAATTTGATAGAATACTCTATGTACTTCACTTATATCTTTTGAGCTAAGTAGTTTTGCTCTATGTGCTTCACTTATATCTTTTGAGCTAAAGTAGTTTTGCTCTATGTGCTTCACTTATATCTTTTGAGCTATGTAATTTTGCTCTATATGCTTCACTTAGATCTTTTAGAGCGTGGTGGTGGATTTGTTTTAAAGAAACTTTTGATCTCTCATGCTTCACTTAAATTATTTTGAGAGTCACTTAATAGCATGGTAATTTGCTTAATAATAATATGCTTGGTATTCAAGATTTGTGAAACTTTCTTTTGAGTGTGTTGAATACTAAGAAAAGATTGAAGCATGATAATTGTTTTGATATATGGAGGTGATAATATTAAAGTCATGCTAGTTGAGTTGTTGTGAATTTAAAGAATACTTGTGTTGAAGTTGGTGATTCCCGTAGCATGCACGTATGGTGAACCATTATGTGATGAAGTCGGAGCATGATTTATTTATTGATTGTCTTCCTTATGAGTGGCGGTCGGGGATGAGCGATGGTCTTTTACTACCAATCTATCCCCCTAGGAGCATGCGCATAATACTTTGCTTTGATAACTTCTAGATTTTTGCAATAAGTATATGAGTTCTTATGACTAATGTTGAGTCCATAGATTATACACACTCTCACCCTTCCACCTTTGCTAGCCTCTCTAATACCGCGCACCTTTCACCGGTATCATACACCCACCATATACCTTCCTCAAAACAGCCACCATACCTACCTATTATGGCATTTCCATAGCCATTCTGAGATATATTGCCATGCAACTTTCCACTGTTCTGTTTATTACAACACACTCCATCATTGTCATATTGCTAGCATGATCATGTAGTTGATATTGTATTTGTGGCAAAGCCACCGTTCATAATTCTTTCATACATGTCACTCTTGATTCATTGCATATCCCGGTACACCGCCGGAGGCATTCATATAGAGTCATATCTTGTTCTAAGTATCGAGTTGTAATTGTTGAGTTGTAAGAAAAATAAAAGTGTGATGATCATCATTATTAGAGCATTGTCCCTGTGAGGAAAGAATGATGGAGACTATGATTCCCCCACAAGTCAGGATGAGACTCCGAACGAAAAATAAAATAAAAAAAAGAGGCCAAAGAAGCCCAAATAAAAAAATAGGCCATAAAAAAGAGAAAAGGCCCAAATAAAAAAAATAAAAAATAAAAAAATGAGAGAACAAGAGAGAAGGGACAATGTTACTATCCTTTTACCACACTTGTGCTTCAAATTAGCACCATGATCTTCATAGTAGAGAGTCTCTCATGTTATCACTTCCATATACTAGTGGGAATCTTTCATTATAGAACTTGGCTTGTATATTCCAATGATGGCCTTCCTCAAATTGCCCTAGGTCTTCATGAGCAAGAAAGTTGGATGCACACCCACTTAGTTTCTTTTTGAGCTTTCATATATTTATAGCTCTAGTGCATCCGTTGCATGGCAATCCCTACTCACTCACATTGATATCTATTGATGGGAATCTCCATAGCCCGTTGATACGCCTAGTTGATGTGAGACTATCTTATCCCTTTTTGTCTTCTCCACAACCACCATTCTATTCCACCTATAGTGCTATGTCCATGGCTCACGCTCATGTATTGCGTGAAGATCGAAAAAGTTTTGAAAAAGTTAGAGTATGAAACAATTGCTTGGCTTGTCATCGGGGTTGTGCATGATTTAAATATTTTGTGTGGTGAAGATAGAGCATAGCCAGACTATATGATTTTATAGGGATAACTTTCTTTGGCCATGTTATTTTGAGAAGACATAATTGCTTTGTTATTATGCTTGAAGTATTATTATTTCTTGTGTCAATGTAAACTTTTTTCTTGAATCTTTCTAATCTGAATATTCATATCACAGTTAAGAAGATTTGCATTGAAATTATGCCAAGTAGCACTCCGCATCAAAAATTATCTTTTTATCATTTACCTACTCGAGGACGAGCAGGAATTAAGCTTGGGGATGCCTGATACGTCTCCAACGTATCTATAATTTTTTATTGCTCCATGCTATATTATCTACTGTTTTGGACTATATTGGGCTTTATTTTCCACTTTTATATTACTTTTGGGACTAACCTATTAACCGGAGGCCCAGCCCAAAATTGCTGTTTTTTGCCTATTTCAGTGTTTCGAAGAAACGGAATATCAAACGGAGTCCAAACGGAATAAAACCTTCAGAAACGTGATTTTCTCACCGAATGTGATCCAGGAGACTTGGACCCTGCGCCAAGGAACAAAAGAGGTGGTCACGAGGGTGGGGGGCGCCCCCCCTTGGGCGCGCCCCCTGCCTCGTGGGCCCCTCGGAGCTCCCCCGACGTACTCCTTCCTCCTATATATACCTACGTACCCCCAAACGATCAGAACAGGAGCCAAAAACCTAATTCCACCGCCGCAACTTTCTGTATCCACGAGATCCCATCTTGGGGCCTATTCCGGAGCTCCGCCGGAAGAGGGCCGTCATCACGGAGGGCTTCTACATCATCATAGCCTCTCCGATGAAGTGTGAGTAGTTTACCTGAGACCTTCGGGTCCATAGTTAGTAGCTAGATGGCTTCTTCTCTCTCTCTGAATCTCAATACAAAGTTCTCCCCCTCTCTTGTGGAGATCTATTCGATGTAATCTTCTTTTTGCGGTGTGTTTGTTGAGACCGATGAATTGTGGGTTTATGATCAAGTCTATCTATAAAAATATTTGAATCTTCTCTGAATTCTTTTATGTATGATTGGTTATCTTTGCAAGTCTCTTCGAATTATCCGTTTGGTTCGGCCAACTAGATTGGTAGTTCTTGCCATGGGAGAAGTGCTGAGCTTTGGGTTCGATCTTGCGGTGTCCTTTCCCAGTGACAGAAGGGGCAGCAAGGCACGTATTGCATCGTTGCCATCGAGGATAACAAGATGGGCTTTATTTCATATTGCATGAATTTATCTCTCTACATCATGTCATCTTGCTTAAGGCGTTACTCTATTTTTAACTTAATACTCTAGATGCATGCTGGATAGCGGTCGATGAGTGGAGTAATAGTAGTAGATGCAGAATCGTTTCGGTCTACTTGTCACGGACGTGATGCCTATATACATGATCATGCCTAGATATTCTCATAACTATGCCCAATTCTGTCAATTGCTCAACATTAATTTGTTCACCCACCGTAGAATACTTATGCTCTTGAGGGAAGCCACTAGTGAAACCTATGGCCCCCGGGTCTATTCTCATCATATCAATCTCCATTACTTTAATCTTACTTTGATTTTTTACTTTGCCTTTACTTTTCACTTTGCATCTTTATACCAAAAATACCGAAAATATTATATCTATCAGATCTCACTCTCGTAAGTGACCGTGAAGGGATTGACAACCCCTAATCGCATTGGTTGCGAGTAGCTATCATTTTGTGCAGGTACGAGGGACTTGAGTGTGGCCTCCTACTAGATTGATACCTTGGTTCTAAAAAAATGAGGGAAATACTTACGTTACTCTGCTGCATCATCCTTTCCTCTTCGGGGAAATCCAACGCAAGCCCAAGAGGTAGCAGAGACGTATCAGCGGGCTTTTTTGCTTTATTTATTTTTGTTTTATTTATTTTTGTTTTATTTATTTTTGAGTTGTTTTTTGCTGTATTTAGAGTTTCTTTGTGAATATTTTGCTTTAGGTACAAAAAATTACAAACTTTCTGTTAGTGCCGGTAGTTTACAAATTTGAATAGTTTAAATTTTGAATTATTTGAAATTTGTGTGAATCACTAGTTTGTGAATAACTTAACTTTGAAAATGGATCTTTCAGTGATTCTTTTTTCTTATGTTTAATATTAGTGTGTTTTTTCATTATATTCAATTTGGTAATGCTTAGGTTATTTAAAAAATGAAATGCATTTGTGACGGATGAGTTTTCGTCCGAAACCCTGATACTTCAAAAGAGATTGTCCATTTTGTACACGAAGTGCATCCAGTTTTTGCGGTAGGCCTCTCTACTTTTTTGCACATGCTATGTGGGTGAAATTATGATACCATGCCAACTTTCAACCTTTCTGAGTTCATTTGAAATGCTTTTCAATTTCAGGGTCATTTAGCTGAAAAAATCAGTAAATGCATGAAAGAATTTGTTTGCACTTAAAATTTCTTCGCGTTTCAAATGCCAAAACACATAACAACCCTAACTATTACAGAGATTCCCTCCTGGGTGTGAAACACATAAGAAAGTGATGATAGTGAAGCCGATCACATCCCAGATCTTTGGGTGTGAAACTTTTTCTTCGCGTGTGTCCCTTTGCGCCGTAGCCATGGAAAATCTTCATCATTTAATTGGATGCTCGGGTCAATATTCACTGTGAATGGAGCAATTTCATCAAACTTTTCATAATCTTCTGACATGTCTGTCTTGTCATCCACTCCCACGATGTTTCTCTTCCCAGAAAGAACTATGTGGCGCTTTGGCTCATCGTATGATGCATTCGCTTCCTTATCTTTTCTTTTTCTCGGCTTGGTAGACATATCCTTCACATAGAAAACCTGTGCCACATCATTAGCTAGGACGAATGGTTCGTCTGCATACGCAAGATTGTTGAGATCCACTGTTGTCATTCCATATTGCCGGTCTTCCGTTACCCCGCCTCGTGTCATATTGACCCATTTGCACCGAAACAAAGGGACCTTCAAACCACGTCCATAGTCAAGTTCCCATATCTCCTCTATGTAACCATAATATGTTTCCTTTCCCGTCTTGGTAGTTGCATCAAAGCGGACACCACTATTTTGGTTGGTGCTCTTCTTATCTTGGGCGATCGTGTAAAATGTATTACCATTTATCTCGTACCCTTTGAAAGTCATTATATTCGAAGATGGTAACTGGGACAGCGAGTACAGGTCATCTTCAATAGAGGTGTCATGCATGGTACGTGTCTGCAACCAGCCGGCGAAACTCCTGGTTTGTTCACATGTAATCCAGTCATCAGACCGCTCCGGGTGTTTGGAGCATAGAAAATTCTTGTGTTCGTCCATATACGGAGCCACCAAGGCGGAATTCTGTGGAACTGTGTAGTGTGCTTCAGTTAGAGAATGTCCGTCCATACATATTATTTGATCCCCTCCTAGCGTGCCTTTTCCATCCAGTCTGCCCTTATGCCGCGATTCAGGAACACCAATCAGCTTAAGGTAAGAAATAAAGTCAATAAAAAACTCAATGACCTCCTCATTTTCATGGCCCTTGGAGATGCTTCCTTCTGGCCTAGCACGGTTATGAACATATTTCTTTAAGACTCCCATGAACCTCTCAAAGGGGAACATGTTGTGTAGAAATACAGGACCCAAAACGTTAATCTCTTCGCATAGGTGAACTAGGACGTGCGTCATGATGTTGAAGAAGGATGGTGGGAACACCAACTCGGAACTGACAAGACATTGCACCAAATCATTCTATAACCTTGGTATGATTTCTTGATCGATTACCTTCTGAGAGATTGCATTGAGGAATGCACATAGCTTCACGCTAATCGAATGTTTTCCGGTAGAAGCCCCCTCAATGCAACCGGAAGCAGTTGCGTCATAATCATGTGGCAGTCATGAGACTTTAGGTTCTGGAACTTTTTCTCTGCCATGTTTATTATTCCCTTTATATTCGATGAGAAGCCAGACGGTACCTTAATACTGAGCAGGCATTCAAAAAAGATTTCCTTCTCTTCGCTGGTAAGAGCATAGCTGGCATGACCCTGATGTATGCCGTCTTTTCCATGCATACGTTGCTGGTCCTCCCGTGCCTCAGGTGTATCTTTTGTCTTCCCATACACGCCCAAGAAGCCAAGCAGGGTCACGCAAAGATTCTTCGTCACGTGCATCACGTCGATTGCGGAGCGGACCTCTAGGTCTTTCCAATAGGGCAGGTCCCAAAATATAGATTTCTTCTTCCACATGGGTGCGCGTCCGTCAGCGTCATTCGGAACAGGTTGTCCGTCAGGACCCTTTCCAAAGACTGCCTTCAAATCCTTGACCATATCATGTACATCAGCACCAGTACGGTGGCGAGGCTTCGTTCGGTGATCCGCCTCACCTTTGAAATGCTTGCCTTTCTTTCTTACGGCATGCCTGCTCGGAAGAAATCGACGATGTCCCAGGTACACATTCTTCTTACAATTAGCCAAATATATACTGTCGGTATCGTCCAAACAATGCGAGCATGCACAGTATCCCTTGTTTGTCTGTCCTGAAAGGTTACTGAGAGCAGGCCAATCATTGATGGTCACGAACATCAACGCCTTTAGGTCAAATTCTTCCCCCATGTGCTCATCCCATGCACGTACACCTGTTCCATTCCACAGTTGTAAGAGTTCTTCAACTAATGGCCTTAGGTACACATCAATATCGTTGCCGGGTTGCTTAGGGCCTTGGATGAGCACTGGCATCATAATGAACTTCCGCTTCATGCACAACCAAGGAGGAAGGTTATACAAACATAGAGTCATAGGCCAGGTGCTATGGTTGCTGCTCTGCTCCCCAAAAGGATTAATGCCATCTGCGCTTAGACCAAACCATACGTTCCTTGCGTCATCTGCAAACTCCTTCCCATACTTTCTCTCGATTTTTCTCCACTGCGACCCGTCAGCGGGTACTCTCAACTTTCCGTCTTTCTTACGGTCTTCTCTGTGCCATCGCATCACCTTGGCATGCTCTTTGTTTTGGAACAAACGTTTCAACCGTGGTATTATAGGAGCATACCACATCACCTTGGCAGGAATCTTCTTCCTGGGGCGCTCACCCTCGACATCACCAGGATCATCGCGGCTGATCTTATAGCGCAATGCACCGCATATCGGGCAAGCATTCAAATCCTCGTACTCACCGCGGTAGAGGATGCAATCATTAAGGCATGCATGTATCTTCTGCACCTCTAACCCTAGAGGGTAGACAACCTTCTTTGCTTCGTACGTACTCTTGGGCAATTCGTTGTCCTTTGGGAGCATATTCTTTATCATTACCAGCAACTTTCCAAATCCCTTGTCAGATACACCATTCTCTGCCTTCCATTGCAGCAATTCCAGTGTGGTGCCCATCTTTTTCTTGTCACCTACGCAATTCGGGTACAACAACTTTTTGTGATTCTCTAACATGCGCTGCAACTTCTTCTTCTCTAAATCACTTGCGTAGTTTCTATTTGCATCGACAATGGCCCGACCTAGATCATCAACGGGCTCATCCGATGCCTCTTCTTCACCTTCTTCCCGCATTGCCGGCTCAGCTTCTTCCCGCATTACCGGCTCAGCTTCTTCCCTCATTGTTGTATCATCATATTCAGGGAACCCATGGCCAGGATAGCTGTCGTCGTCCTCTTCTTCTTCATTGTCTTCCATCATAACCCCTCTTTCTCCATGCTTGGTCCAAACATTATAGTGGGGCATGAAACCAGACTCAAATAGGTGGACGTGAATGGTTCTTGATGTTGAGTAATTGTGACCATTCTTACAGCCATCATGGACAAGGCATAAAACCATCTGCCCGCTTGTTTGCCTCAGCCGCAAGTAGAAAAGTATGCATGCCATTAATGAACTCGGGAGAGCATCGGTCATCGTACATCCATTGCTGGCTCATCTTCAATACACAACACCGAAAACACCAAATTAATACAATACATAAAGTTCATACAACACTTAAATGCAACAAACAAATAACTCTCTAGCTAAAGAATTTAAATGCAACAACAAATGCGATCAAGATCGCAACTAAGGTAACAATTGATCCAATAGCATAATGATACCAAGCCTCACTATGAATGGCATATTTTGTAATCTTTCTAATCTTCAAGCGCATTTTCTCCATCTTAATCTTGTGATCATCGACGACATTGGCAACATGCAACTCTAATTCCATCTTCTCCCCCTCAATTCTTTTCAAATTTTCCTTCAAATCCTCGTTTTCTCTTTCAACTAAATTTATCCTCTCGACAATAGGGTCGGTTGGAATTTCTGGTTCAACTACCTCCTACATACAAATATCTATGTCAACTTGATGGGCATAATTTTTCATAAACATGAAATGCAACAAATAGTTTTAAAAGAGAATATACCACATCCGAATCATAACCCGGACGAGGGCTGACGGGGACGGATATCAAAACCATGGCACTATGTATAACAAACAACGTATGGGTAAGATAATTATACGAGTAACTATATATCCAAATCACACAAACATCAATTTTTTATATAAAACATTCATGAACAAGAGGCTCACCACAAGGTGGTGCCGGCGACGGGACGTTGCAGGCGATCGATGGTGATTACGACGGAGATTTAGAAGGCACTAAGTAAACCACACCTACATATGCAAACTAAGTGTTATTTTTGACCTCAAATTGCATATAAATCAAATACTAGCACACATATATAATTCCTCCCAAATTACTAAACTCAAAAATCAATCACTATATAAAGCATTGCACGAGCTAATCGAGCAATGAGAGATGAAAGGACAAAGTTGCTAACCTTTGTGATCATTTGAATGGATGGGGGCCTTCAAATCTTGACAAATTTTGGGCAAAATGTGTGATGAGCTTGAGAGGAAGAGGGAAAGAATAGAGAGGAGAGGGGAAAGGGGAAGAACAGAGCAAGCTCGGGTGGACGAAGGGTCTATGTAGGACGACCTTTAGTACCGGTTCGTGATACGACCCAGTACTAAAGGTGCTGGAGGGGCCCCGGACTGACAACATTCTGCCACCACTCACTTCAGTACCGGTTCGTGGCACGAACCGGTGCTAAAGGTTCGCCACGAACCGGTACTAATGATGTCCACCCGCCTAGCCGTTGGAACCGGCACTAATGGACACATTAGTGCCGGCTCAAATTCAAACCAGCACTAATGTGCTTCACGTTTGACCCTTTTTCTACTAGTGACAAGATGGCCCAATACTTTTTGTAGCAAAGGACAAGCCTGGACAAACTATTATATGAAGTAAAGCGCTCCCGAGGACACATGGGAATTATCGTCAAGCTAGTTTTCATCACATTCATATGATCCGCGTTCGGTACTTTGATAATTTGATATGTGGGTGGACTTGTGCTTGGGTACTGTCCTTACTTGGACAAGCATACCACTTATGATTAACTCCTATTGCAAGCATCCGCAACTACAACAGAAGCATTAAGGTAAACCTAACCATAGCATGAAACATATGGATCCAAATCAGCCCCTTACAAAGCAACGCATAAACTAGGGTTTAAGCTTCGGTCACTCTAGCAACCCATCATCTACTTATTACTTCCCAATGCCTCCCTCTAGGCCCAAACAATGGTGAAGTGTCATTTAGTCGATGTTCACATGACACCACTAAAGGGATGACAACATACATCTCATCAAAATATCGAACAAATACCAAATTCACATGACTACTTATAGCAAGACTTCTCCCATGTCCTCAGGAACAAACATAACTACTCACAAAGCATATTCATGTTCATAATTAGAGGGGTACTAATATGCATAATGGAATGTCGGTGGGAACGACACCTATGGGATCACAAGAATCCCTACTGTGGTTAGCGGGGCGCGGGGTCGTGAGAAGAGCGGATCAAACAGATAGCACACGGTTCGTTTATCCAGGTTCTGGCCGCGAGGATGCGTAAAACCCTACTCCTGCTTTGGTGGATTGTATATTTGTGTTCTTGAGCTAGCTATGGGGCGTGAGGAGCTCCAAAAAGCCGGATCCTTCCTCTGGTCGCCTCGGGCCTCCTTTTATAGAAAAAAGGGGGTTGCCACAGTGGCACATAGGAGGTGGAAAGGGTACAGTGCTGCGAGGTTATCCCTCGCATCACATGACAAGGCACATTTAATGCGTCTTGCTTAGGTGTCCTTGCTTTATCGGGGACGGGGGAGAAACCTGTCTCGTTCGTCGCCGCTCCTTCTTGTGTCGACATGCGCCCTGGCCAGCGACGCATGCGATGCCATGTAGGTAGGCAGACAGCTAAGGTGGCGCAGTGGTGGGTCTTCACGAAGATCTGCATACCGCCACACGGGTGCCTGCCCAGCTGGTTGGGTCGCCAGCTGCATGCAAGCGGTGGTGGATGTTTAGTCGGCGTGGGCCTGATGGTGGCCCTGCGGGTGTCCTCGACAAGGGCCTTGCTAGGGCCCCGGCAAGGGTCTTGCCGAGGCGCCTACTGTCATCCCCGGCAAGGCGCTTGCCGGGGGCCTTGTGGTCTTCCTCGGCTGGGATCCCGCCAAGGGTTGTCGTCTCCTTAGTGCGTATTTGATCTTGAATGTCTTCACAAAGATCTGCATGCCGCCACGGGGATGTCTCCCGAATCCTTGCACTTCGGGAGCAGTGGACTCAAGGGTGATTTGCTCCGTAGGCGCGGGACGAGTCACCGCGGCAAGGGTCTTGCCGGGGCTGCTAGAACTGTCTCCCGGCAAGGATCTTGTTGGGGGAGTCTGCTTCGTCACCTTTGCTCTTCGTGGTCTTGGCCTTGGCATCGTTCTAGTTCTCTTGAGCTTCGGTCTTACCCTGGCTCACCTCCCTTGCCTTGCTTGGTGTGGTGGTATCCGCGGCTCAGACTGCCCGTGCACAGTTATAGGGGTACAAAAAGTGTACCCCTCTTTTTGTACACCGACAGGAGCCCCCGGTCCTGGGCCACACATAAGCACAACGCGCTATTGGGCTAGGCCAAAAAACAGTGCACGGGCAGGCGGGGCGGTTTTTACCGCGGTAAGATTCTTCGCGCGCTGCGCTTCCCATGATTCCCGCGCGTGGCGCGGCGTGGGGAGGTGCGTGTGACGTGGGCGGCATGCGTGGGGTTGGTTCCCACAGGCATGCGTCACATCGTAGTAAAGGGGCGGTTCGCGCCTTCCCCATAAATGGAGGGAGGCGTGGAGGCGCGGCCCATTTACTGAATGGGGCTGAGGCGCGGTCTTCAAGGCGTCCACTCCCCACGATCACGGGGTGGGGAGTGGTCGTGTCACCCGTCCCCTCAGTTCTGCACGTCCGCCACGTGTCTCCCATGCACCTGGGGTGGCAAACAGTGGAGGCGGGAAACCGAGCCGTCGCTGGTTGGGGCGGCGGGTCGGTCCTGGCTCCCTGCGCCTTCCGTATCTTGATTGGCCGAGCGGGGCGGCCGAGCCCCAACCCTAATCCTTTATAAAGAGCGGGAGGGGGGGATGGCGTCCCACATTCTTTCATCTTCTTCTTCCTTCAGCTTCTGCTCCTCCCTTCCATCCGTCATGGAGAGCGGGAATCTTGGTCCTTCAACAGTGGCGGCGAGGGTCACCGCTCGACAACACGTCTCTCCTTCTCCTGCGCCTGCGGTGGCAGAGCCAGCCGCAAGGGGAAGGGGAAGGGGGCGAGGCCGTGGGCGAGGCCGGGGCGCTCGGGGAAGGGGAGGACGGGGCAGCGCGCCAGCCTCGCCTCCGCCAGCAGCTCCTCCTCCAATGGAGGGCCATGTTGGGGATGACCCTTGTGAGTTCTTCGTCAGGCTGCACCGGCCGCCGCGCCGTCGCCTTCGTCTCCCGACTCCATTTGCGCGGGAGATGGAGCTGGATCCGCCGGAGTCGTTGCGACTGCACATGAGGGGCTGCAGGATCAGTGGCACGCGGGTCCGCGTCGACTTCCCCGCCCCTCACGTGATGTATCTTCGTCGGGGATGGAAGACGTTTGCTCATATCCACCGCTTGACGGAGGGGCTCAGTCTCCATTTTAAGCTGATGGAGGGTGGCCTTCTCTCCATCAAGGTCTTCAGGCTCTTTGGGACCCGTGCAAGGTGCTGCGTGGAGAGCTCTTCTGATAGTGAAGACTCCTCCTCGGGCGGGAGTGACAAGGAGGACAGCGGCAGTGACGATGAGGGTAGTAGGCGGCAGGATGACGGGTCCGACTAGGTGTCGGGTGCCGCTCCGTACGGCACCGGCGACCCCATCATCCGTGTCGCCGGCTCCCTGAACTTCTCGGGGTCATCTCCTTGGGCGGCTGGTGTTGGGAGGCTGCGGAAGAGGAAGAGGACGGGCAGCAAGGCCGTCAAGTCGGAGTACGCGGGCACCGATGCCTTCGACGCGACGTCCTGCCGCCTCGTCTTCGAGCTCTGCTTCCGCGCCGCCATCACCATCCAGCCTTTGGACGGCCACCAAGATGTTCTCTTGGTGTCTTCTACCACCCGTAGCTCGCCTAGGCGCTCCTTTTGTCACTTTCGCCTCCTTGACCTGCCTCCTGAGGAGAAGGACAAGAAAGGGATTATGGGCACCTTATCTCTTTTTAGTTTGTAAGCCTTCGGGCCTTTGTTGAATTTAAAACTTGTAATCCCATCATTCATCTTTTTCATTCCCTATTGACTGTACCTGAGTGGAATGTTTTTTAATGAAAAAGGGATGCTTGCCGGGTCATTTGTTTGCGGGTGGAACCCACGACAAGGAGTAAATCATTGATATCTTCAAGATAAACATTTCCTTCCCTGGCAACAGGCCTTGCCGTCTCCCCACTTCGCTCGAGCTTCCTCACGCCTTTGGCGGAGGCAGGGATGAGGCGGGTTCAGGCTCCTTGTTTCATCCTTTCACTGCCATGACTACGACCAAACTTGGCCCCAGGAACGAGCCCTCGGGCCTAGAGTTAGGGGAGCACAGTAGCTTAGGGGAAAACGAGGTTTCACATACCTCAGTCCATAATGGAATGCATGATAAGGGATGAAGAACTTATCTGAAGCTGCAGTCCCCGGCAACCCTGGTTCGCCGTGGGTGAATCTTTGCTCTTGCAGCCCCCGGCAATACTGGCTTGCCGGGGGCTAGATGCTGGTCTGTTCCTCTTTTTTTTCTCCCCAAGTGGTTCGGCATGGATATCTGTGTGTCCTGTGAACCAAAGAAGACAAAAGAAAGACAAAGAGACGCACACTCGACCTCTAAGCTAGGGGTTAGTCGCCGCTAAGCACTATCAACCCTAACCAAGGACGAGACTCGACCTAGCATGCATGCTATAACTTAGGGCGCCAGCGCTTCATTTATTTATGCTCAGGGTCTGCGCCTGGCTTTGTACAAAGGGTTACATGCATCATCGGCAAGGCTCGTACAAAAGGTGGCTTGCCGGGGGGCCCGACAAGCCGCGCCTCACGGGTAAAACTTGCAAAGATGCTCAATGTTCCAGGAGTTACTCACCGGAACGGCATCTTCGGTCTCCAGGCGGACTGCACCGGGCCTGGTGACTCGTATTACCTGATAAGGGCCTTCCCACTTTGGCGTCAACTTGTTGGAATTCTTGGCCGATTGAACGCGCCGAAGAACAAGGTCGCCTTCCTCAAAGCTTCGGGCATGAACCTTGCGGCTATGGTAGCGGCGCAAGGCTTGCTGGTAGCGCGCTGCTCTCACAGCCGCCCGAAGACGATCTTCCTCAAGGAGCGTTGCGTCATCTTGCCGCAATTGCTCTTGCTCAAGCTCGTCATAAGTGAGTACTCGAAGTGACCTGTATATGAGTTCTGTGGGGAGAACTGCTTCTGCCCCGTATACCAGGGCAAAGGGTGTCTGGCCGGTGGCTCGATTTGGTGTCGTTCTGATTGACCAAAGAACCACCAGCAATTCATCAATCCAGTGCCTTCCACTCTTGTGCAGTCTGTCAAAGGTCTTTGTCCTCAGGCCTCGCAGTACTTCAACATTTGCCCTCTCAGCTTGACCATTGCTTCGTGGGTGAGCAACGGAAGCGAAATAGACCTTGCTGCCGAGGTCTTGAATATATTGTATGAAGGTGTGGCTTGTGAACTGCGTGCCGTTGTCGGTGATAACCCTATTGGGTACACCAAAACGGCACACGAGTCCTTTGAAGAACTTGACAACTGACTGTGCTGTGACCTTCCTCACTGCTTCCACTTCTGGCCACTTTGTGAACTTGTCGATTGCAACGTACAAGTACTCAAAGCCCCTGACAGCGCGGGGGAAAGGGCCCAGTATGTCGAGCCCCCAGACCGAGAAAGGCCAGGAGAGAGGAATGGTTTGAAGGGCTTGAGCTGGCTGATGAAGCTTCTTTGAATGGAACTGACATGCTTCACACCTGGTGACTAGTGTCGTCGCATCCTGGAGGGCGGTGAGCCAGAAGAAGCCTTGCCGAAACACTTTGCCGGCAAGGGCCCTTGACCCGATGTGGGATCGACATATGCCTCCATGTATCTCCGCCAACGGCCCCAGTCCTTCCTCTCGAGGGATACACTTCAATTTCACGCCGTTCGGCCTCTTTCTGTACAGGACGTCATCGACGAACTGGTACATAGTAGAGCGACGGGCTACTTTTTCCGCTTCTTCCTGCTCCCGAGGAAGTTCCCCTGTTTGGAGGAATCAGACGGTATGTTGTGCCCACGCTAGAGCCTGGGGCTCGATGACGAGGATTAAAGGCATTTCCTCCGCTATCAGAGCGGCTGTCTCCATGGCAAGAGCTTGATGCTTTGTCGGAGCTAGCCGTCCCGTGGCGGGCTAGGTGTCTTCGGCAACATCCTTGCCGGCGGCTTCGGGGAGCTCAGCAGGAAAGTATTTGCCGGGCCCTGATTTTCTCCTCTTGTTCTGCTCTGTTGATGGATCAACGGATGGCTGAGTTATCCGAAGCACAAAGGTACCTGGTTCCACAGGTAGCTTGAGGGCAGCGCGTTTTGACAGGTAATCGGCGATATCATTCTCCGCTCGGGGAACGTATTCTGCATGTATACCGTCAAAATGCTCTTCCAACTTTCTCACTTCATCGACGTAGGCCTTCATCAACGGGCTCTGGTAATCCTTGTTGACTTGCTTGATGACAAGTTGCGAGTCGCGTCTGACGACGAGTTTCTTGATTCCGAGGTCCGCCGCGATCCTAAGACCAGCAAGTAGCCCTTCGTACTCAGCCGTATTGTTTGTTGACACCTCCCTGGGGAAGTGCATCTGGATCACGTACTTGAGGTGCTCTCCGGTGGGCGTGACAAGCAGTACGCCAGCCCCGGTGCCTGGCGGCAATGCAACCAGCAAGCCGACGCACATCCTTGACTCGCTTGGGCGCTTCAATCTGCTCTATAGCTTTGATCTTGTCCGGATTGGCCTCTATCCCACGCTGTGACGCAAAGAACCCGAGAAGCTTGCTAGATGAGACGCCGAAGACGCACTTCTCAGGGTTCGGCTTGAGATTGATCTTGCGTAGGTTTGAAAATGTTTCTTGTAAATCTGATATGAGGGTTGCCCTGTTCTTGGTTTTGACCACTATATCATCCATATAAGCTTCCATATTTCTATGGAGCTGGGGTTCAAAACCAATCTGGACCGCCCTTGCAAACGTTGAACCAGCACTCTTCAACCCGAAAGGCATCCGTATAAAGCAATACGTACCACATGGGGTGATGAATGCCGTTTTCTCTTCATCTTCCCTTGTCATGAAGATCTGGTGGTAGCCGGAGTAGGCATCGAGGAATGACAACAGATCACACCCAGTTGTGGAGTCAACAATCTGGTCGATGCGCGGCAACGGGAAGGGGTCTTTGGGACAAGCCTTATTAATATCTGTGTAATCAATACACAGCCTCCACTTCCCATTTGCCTTGCGCACTACCACCAGATTGGCCAACCACATTGGATGGAGCACTCCTCTTACCAAACCCACTGCTTCCAGTTTCCGGATCTCCTCTCTGATGAACTCTTGTCGTTCCAAAGCTTTCTTTATGACCCTCCGCTTGACGGGCCGCGCATGAGGACAAACAGCAAGGTGGTGCTCAATCACCTCCCTGGGAACGCCGGGGATGTCGGATGCTTGCCATGCAAACACATCGACATTCGCCCGTAGGAAGATGACGAGCGCGTCTTCCTATTTGTCGTCAAGGGTGGAGCTTATGGTAAAAGCTCCTCCCGTTCCATCCTCCTTGACAGAAACCTTCTTGGTTCCTGGCGGTGTGGCCCTGGACTTCTTGTTTCTGTCGGCGGAGCTCTCTGGCACGTCCTCGACGGGAGCGCTACACTCTGAAGAGGTGCGCTTGCCGGAGTGGGTTCCTGAGGTCTCACCGGTCTTCTTCTTTTGCCTACTCGGGGCTCCAGCAGCAGGAGCAAGCGCCTTAGCAGTGGCGGCTGCTGCAACTACTTGTTGGTAGAGTTGGTCAGTGCAAATTAGCGCATCCTTCTTGTTTGATGGGACAGTGATGATCGTCACAGGCCCCGACATCTTCAGGGTGTTGTAGGCGTAATGTGACGCCGCCATGAACTTGGCCAGCGCTGGGCGGCCAAGGATCCCGTTGTAAGGCAAGGGGATCTTGACAACATCGAACACAATCCTTTCTGTCCTGTAGTTCAGATCACTCCCAAAAGTCACGGGCAACGTGACCTTTCCCTTTAGTTGACTTCTTCCTGGGTTGACCCCCTGAAACATGCCCGTCTCTTTGAGGTCTTCATCAGGAATCTGCAATTTCTCGATCACGGCAGGCGAGTTTAAGTTCAGACTAGCCCCGCCATCAACTAGCATCTTTGTCACCTTGAGGTTGCGTATTTTTGGTGAAACCAACAATGGCAAGCACCCGACTGCAGTAGTGCGATCAGGGTGATCCTCAGTGTCAAAAATGATAGGTGTGCTGGACCACTTCAACGGCCTTTGGGCATCAAACGACGGTTCCGCCGCTGTAATCTCACGCGCCCACTGTTTAAGCTGGCGGTGAGAGGTATGCAGCGAGGCGCCACCATCAACACACATGGCCTCTGTAGCTTTCTGAAATTCATGGTCACCAGACTCATCGTCCTCTTCGTGATCATCGTCTTCTGGCTTTTTGTCACGGCCCCGGGCGGGCCTCTCCCGCTGTTTATCTTTGCCGCGACGGCCCGCCTGGCCGTCACGCTTCTTGCTGGACCCCTCAGCACCGTCCTGGCCTTTCTCCTTGTCCCGCCTCTCATATTCAGCCCTCTGCTTCTCAGCAAGGAGCTCAACTTTTCGGCAGTTCTGGAGATCATGGCCTTTGGTGCGATGGATCTTGCAGTATTGCTTGTCGGAGTTTCCTGGCTTCTCGGCAGCCGCCAAGGCCCGGCACACGACACATCCGGCAATTTCCTTGCCGGGGTCATCTGCCTTGGTTTTCTTGGCGGAGCCGGCGTCGTCAGATCCCTCGACGGCAAGCACAGCTTTACCTTTGCGCTTCCTGTTGCGGCGCCGGCCTTTCTTTGCCGGGGCGGCAGTATCCTCATCTGAGGAGTCGGTTTCCACGCCGGCATCTTTGCCGGGGTACTTCCTTCCCTCTTCAGCTCGGGCACATTTGTCAGCAAGAACATAGAGTTCTGCCACATCTTTCACCTTGTTCATTGCCAGTTCTTCGCGCATCTTGCGGTTACGCACGTTCTGATGGAACGCACTGATGATGGCGGCAGGGTGAACATCAGGGATATTGGACTGTACCCAGCTGAACCTCTATATATACTTGCGCAGACTCTCGCCTCCCTTCTGGGGAATGACATGCAGGTCGCTTGCTTGGCCATGGGCTTGGTGACTTCCAGTAAAGGCGCCCACAAACTCATGGCACAAATCCGACCAGGAGGAAATAGTGTCTACTGGCAAGTGCATCAACCACGACATGGCCTTGGGTTTAAGAGCCAATGGAAAGTAATTCGCACGCACCTTATCGTCGCGGGCTTCGGCGGCTTGCATCGCGATGGTGTAGATGCTGAGGAACTCAGACGGGTGAGTCTTGCCATTGTACTTTTCGCCAACGTCAGGTTTGAAGGCGCGGTGAGTGGGCCACTAGAACTGCCGCAGCTCACGGGTAAAAGCCGAACAACCTACCTCATAAGGTAGGCCTCCAGGGCTCTCCGGGGCCGGGTGGTTCACAGCAGGCCCTGCTTGCCTGTCTGACTAGTGGCGCGCTCCGCGCCGGCGCTCGATAGTGGTTCGAGCGTCTTCATGGGCTCATTCCTGAAGAACTTGGCGCTGGTCATAGTGGGTCCGCGGGTCAGACGATGCTATGGAGATGTCGTGCCCGCGACGTCGCGATGAGCCGGCATCCGTGGTACCGGATGGGGAAGAGGTGAATGCACCATGGTCGCGGCGCCACCGGCTTTTCCGCCACTTGTCCATGGGACTCCATCGGAGTGTCGACCCGGGGGGCCCACCGGACTTGGTTCGTCTTTGTTGGCCACCGCAACAAGGCTTCGGATAGTGGCTCTCCATTCGTCATGTTTCCCCATAGTGGGAGGAAAGTCGAGGAGCAACTGCGCGCGCGCCAGGGCCTCTGCTGGCGTCGGTGGCAGCGAAACCTGCATGGATCGCGACGCGCTTCGACTTCTGACAATGTCAGAAGGAGCTCTATCACGACCCCGTGGTCGCATGCCGTTTTCACCAGCGCATCGGCGAGTGGGCAGGTCTTCTACGTCCCGGGAGTGGCGCTCGGGGCTCTTCCCGTGGCGACGCCTGGGATCTTTGGCATGATTACGCCGTTCGTCGCGCGCTGCCTGGGAGGAGCATGCTGTTGGTGCCGGCGTGGGAGTCTTGGAGGCCCTTGCGTCGCCTTCGGGCGGGGCGGCGATGACCCTGGAAGGCCCCGCTCCACCCGCGAAGGGCTTGGCTCCGCCTTTGGATTTGGCGACGTGTGGCCCGTTACCAGGCACACAAACATCGCCGCCTCCCAAACTCCGGCTGCTGGGATGGTGTTGGTGTTCGTGAGTAGCGCCCCGGGTCCTTTCTGCGACCGGTCCGCTGCTCGCCCGCGTCGGGACGGGCTGTCCGGCTTCCGACTGGCCAACCGCCACCGTCGTCTTCTTCTTGGGCGCCATGATGATGAAGAAGCACCGAACTAACTGCTAAAGCCGATTCTCACAACTACTTCTCCTACCTGGCGCGCCAAAGATGTCGGTGGGAACGACACCTATGGGATGACAAGAATCCCTACTATGGTTAGTGGGGCGCGGGGTCGTGAGAAGAGCGGATCAAACAGATAGCACATGGTTCGTTTATCCAGGTTCGGGCCGCGAGGATGCGTAAAACCCTACTCCTGCTTTGGTGGATTGTATATCTGTGTTCTTGAGCTAGCTATGGGGCGTGAGGAGCTCCAAAAAGCCGAATCCTTCCTCTAGTCGCCTCGGGCCTCCTTTTATAGAAAAAAGGGGGTTGCCACAATGGCACACAGGAGGTGGAAAGGGTACAGTGCTGCGAGGTTATCCCTCGCATCACATGACAAGGCGCATTTAATGCGTCTTGCTTAGGTGTCCTTGCTTTATCGGGGACAGGGGAGAAACCTGTCTCGTCCGTCGCCTCTCCTTCTTGTGTCGACACGCACCCTGGCCAGCGACGCCTGCGATGCCATGTAGGTAGGCAGGCAGCTGACGTGGCACAGTAGTGGGTCTTCACGAAGATCTGCATGCCGCCACACGAGTGCCTGCCCAGCTGGTTGGGTCGGCAGCTGCATGCATGCGCTGGTGGAGGTTTAGTCGGCGTGGGCCTGATGGTGGCCCTGCGGGTGTCCTCGGCTAGGGCCTTGCCGGGGCCCCGACAAGGGTCTAGCCGAGGCGCCTACTGTCATCCCCGGCAAAGCGCTTGCCGGGGGCCTTGTGGTCTTCCTCAGCTGGGATCCCTCCAAGCATTGTCATCTCCTTAGTGCGTATCTGATCTTGAATGTCTTCACAAAGATCTGCATGCCGCCACGGGGATGTCTCCCGAATCCTTGCCCTTTGGGGGCAGTGGACTCAAGGGTGATTTGCTCCGTAGCCGCGGGACGAGTCGCCGCGGCAAGGGTCTTGCCGGGGCTGCTAGAACTGTCTCCCGGCAAGGATCTTGCCGGGGGAGTCCGCTTCGTCCCCCTTTGCTCTTCGTGGTCTTGGCCTTGGCATCGTTCTAGTTCTCTTGAGCTTCGGTCTTGCCCTGGCTCACCTCCCTTGCCTTGCTTGGTGTGGTGGTATCCGCGGCTCAGACTGCCCGTGCATAGTTATAGGGGTACAAAAAGTGTGCCCCTCTTTTTGTACACTGACATGGATCTGAACATATGATCTTCCACCAAGTAAACCAACTAGCATCAACTACAAGGAGTAATCAACACTACTAGGAACCCACAGGTACTAATCTGAGGTTTGGATACAAAGATTGGATACAAGAGATGAACTAGGGTTTGAGACGAGATGGTGCTGGTGAAGATGTTGATGGAGATTGACCCCCTCCCGATGAGAGGATCATTGGTGATGACGATGGCGATGATTTCCCCCTCCCGGAGGGAAGTTTCCCCGGCAGAACAGCTCCACCGAAGCCCTAGATTGGTTCCGCCAAGGTTCCGCCTCGTGGCGGCGGAGTTTTGTCCCATGAGCTAGCTTATGATTTTTTCCTCGACGAAAAACTCCATATAGCCAAAGATGGGCATTGGAGGGCCACCAAGGGCCCACAAGGCAGGGGGGCGCGCCCCACCCTCGTGGACGGTGGGTGGCCCCCCTCTGGTATTTTTTCCCCAATATTTTTTATATTCTGAAACGTGCTCCCGTGAAGTTTCAGGACTTTTGGAGATGTGCAGAATAGGTCTCTAATATTTGCTCCTTTTCCAGCCCAGAATTCCAGCTGCCGACATTCCCCCTCTTCATGTAAACCTTGTAAAATAAGGGAGATTAGGCATACGTATTGTGACATAATGTGTAATAACATCCCATAATGCAATAAATATCGATATAAAAGCATGATGCAAAATGGACGTATAAAAAATCCCACTGTTTCATATAAGCTTCACATTCCGTTCATCAACCTGATAGTACCTATCATTCTAATAAATGCAATCAAAACTTGGAGACTCCCAATTACGGAAAGCACAAGCATTGAACAAAATGAGATGGAACATACATGGCATAATTCGTTTTGCCCAATTCACCCGAAGTAACCAGCCGGTGATACAACCAGTTGTAGCAGTCGAGCAGCTTACAGATCTGTTTAATTAACCGCAAAGAGGAGAGAGCATTCTTACCTGAAATCGGTGAAAATCACTACCAGATCCGCCCAATATATGGCTAGTATCTGTACTGTAGTGTGACTGACCCAGAGATACTTGAGATGGCGCAACCTTTTGGCCGATGCATCAATTCACAAAATAGCCAGAACACATAAACAAAGAATACTCACCGTGTGGCCTAGACGAACATCAGCGTGCCCTCGCTGGCTACCGCCCGCACACACCTGGCCGCTGCCTGTGGCATGCTCGCGCATACCATTATCGTGAGCATCGACCATGCACCCCCCTGCCTTGCTGATAACCCACAAGTATAGGGGATCGCAACAGTTTTCGAGGATAGAGTATTCAACTCCATATAGCCAAGTATTAGCAGCTGAGTTGTCAATTCAACCTCACCTAGAAACTTAATATCAGCAAAGTGTTTAGTACCAAAGTAATATGATAGTAGTGGTAACGGAAGCAAAAATAATATTTTTGGTTTTATAGTGATTGTAACAATATATGAAAATGTAACAGCCTGGATTTTGGCCCTTTTCTTTTTCTTTTAATTTAATTGGTTTTTGCTCTGTTTTTCCTTTTGGAGTGGTTCTGTGGCCTTGCCACCTGGGAAATCACCTTCATGTCCTCTCCCCAAGTGACTCATGATCCTCAAAACCTTGCCAAGATCATGTCACTTCACTCCTTGACCAAACCATAATTTCTTTTTCTCAGGAAAATTCCTTTTTCTATTAAAGGAATAACCCTATCTGCCCTAGGTTGTGAAGCAATCTATATTTATGCCCATCCAAAAATCCCCAAATAATTCTTATAAATTGTTTGGGTCATATCTTCCTCAAATATGGCAAAATATTTCATTGGCCATATTTCTCATCATGCTCAATAAATTCATTTCCTATTCTGTCCTAAATGACACATTGTGAAGCAAGTGCTATTTATCTTTGCCCATTTTACTCCAAACTTCTTGGAAATCTTTTCCTGTCCAAATAATCGACCTGTGCCAAAATGCAACTTTATTTGCCTATCCAAACTTCCTCAGTGATTTTTCAAAGTTCCTGTCTGAGGGAAGCCTTTGTGAAGGAAGTGATACCTAGGTTTATCTAAATGAGTTGAAAGTTTTCACACTACTTCATGTGCTCATATTATGACACTCCTCCAAATTTCAGCCCCATCCAATCAGCTATGTGATAACAGGATCAAATCTTTTGTTCCGGCAATATTTTCAGATTGTGAAGCAAGTACATTTTATATTGCTTCATTTTGCCTGAACATTTTCCAGAGCATTCTCATGACCATAAAACCTCTCTCCACCAAATTTGGGACCAATTCATCTAGACAATACTCCTCTAGAATTTTTGCAAGTTTCTGTCCAGAGGAGATGTTTGTGAAGAAAGTACCACTTTGGCTTGTCCAATTGGTATGAAATTTTTACAGCATATTAATATGACAAAATAATTAGGCCTTGCCAAATTTCAGCTCAAGTGGCTTCTCGATGTGAGTGCATCATCCAAATCTTGATTCTGAACTAAATATGCAGTTGTGAAGCAACTATATTCATTACTGGTCCAAATCTTCTCAAAGTTACCAGGATGAAAGTCCTTATTACCATAAACCTCGCAGACAACTCCATTGATCACAATCACCTTCCTGTTGATCACCAGTGCTCATCCAAGTTTACTGCAGTAAACTTCAGAGGATGATTACCATTTAACCAGAGCACTTTTCACTGATCTACCACCTCAGTTGCAACCTCCCCTGGATGAGCTACGCACTAGACAACATGTTCAAGCCCCTCTCCTCCGGTACATGCCAGTGCACACGGTGACCGCGATAATGGCATCACAATGCACGCGCTTTGTGTGCAGTGGCCGCGTCCAATGGTCGTTTGTGCTGCGGCACCTCCTCATCTCGTCGCCTTAGGGCGCGTGACCGTGTCCATTGTCTTCCTCTCGCCGTTGCCGTTCCCCTGGACCTGTCTCCCCCTCCGTCCATTTCCTCACCGATGCTCACTACCGAACGCCCACGGGGGCACAGTGCTCCGTTTGGCTCCAAGCTCACCTCGGCCGCTTCCTCCCTGCGCTCCGTTGGCCTCCTCTTTCCCGTGAGAGCCCCCACCGCTCCTCCTACGTTGTCTACCTCTGAGATTGCGAGCGTGGGCACGCATCCGCGGCACCGGACACGCGTCCACGAAGACGCCAGCTCGCCTCCTCCTCCCTCTGCCTATATATGGCCACCCGAGCCTCCCCCGAGCATCTCATCGTCATACTCACACTCCACTAGCCCTCCCCAGTCTCTCACCGGAGCCCGAGAGCCTCTTGTCGCTTCCAATGGCCGCCTTGGCCGCCGATGGCCTCTACTCAAATTCCAGCGAGCCAAGCATCCCCTCCCTCCCTCTCCACCACCACAGCTCCACCCACTCCCCGATGCATCTCTCCCTTAGCTCAGTTCGTCGGCGGATCCACCATGACCTCAGCCCCATCTTCACCAACGCCGGCCGTCCGCCGCAGTGAACGCAGTTGCCGTTCCCAAGCTCCCCATCGTCTACAACCCCCGGGGTCGCCTCCGCCGCGTTCCCCTGCATTCGTGGATAGGTCAAGCGCCGCCTGCGGTGGCCGGTAGCACCGGAAGGCCTCGTCGGCGCCGGCTCTGCCTCGGCTAGGTGCGGGCGCGAGCGAGGAGAGGAAGGAGACGATGCCCTCCCTGCCAGCTGGCCGCGGGCCCCGCGTGTCAGCGAGATAAGCCCCGGCCCCGCCTCCGCTAACGTGGATAAGTGGCCGCGTCTTTCCCAGAATACGCTTTCCCTTAACCGAAAGTGTATTCAATTTCTTCTTCGGGCGAGAATGCATTTTCCTCTATGGAAAACGTATTTTCAGAAAAGGCGAGTTCTGTTTTCCTGTCCATGCCCTGTTTGTGATGATTTCTTACAGATAGGCCCCTGGTAGAAAAACCCTTATATATTTTTACTCCAAACTCCAAATGAGGTGATTCCAAAGCCCATGCCTTCATTTCGTCGAGCCCGTTCTGTTGGTTTCACTTTCACTATGGGTTGACATTCTGAAAAATGACCATTTTGCCCTTGTGCTTAATCAGCCCCTCCGAGAGAGAACATTTTGTGGCGATTCTTTCCGCGAGCTTCTCGCACTTCTTCCCGATGATTTCATCTACCCCAGGCAAGCCACAACCACCATTTGCATGATAGTCATGCAGTAGCATTGGTTTTCAACTTGAATCTTTAATAATTGTATGATTGTTTTGCTACTGTTGTCGCTAGTTCGGTTATGCTTATGGATCAGTGGTTACCATCATGTTATGCTTTCTTGCACCGTGTCATCATAAACTACTTGTTAGTCTTACTTTCATATTGCTATGCTTGGTAGTAGTACATGTTGGGTTGGTCATGTTCTTTGGTGCATGACTAACGTCGGTTACCGAGTACTGTTAATATGCATTGTTCCTTTGCTGCTAGTTGGTTAAGTGTTTACTCGGTAATGTTATTGATGAGCTCTTGCATGGTATTTATGGTTGCTAGTGGTCAGGTTATGCTATGAGTAGTGTTGTACTTGTAATATTCATGCTTGTCATTATGCCATGCTCAGTTGGAGATGATTCATTGTTGATATGGTGGATAGTTATGTTGCACCCGTGCTTATGTTGATATCATGCTCATGCATTGTAATTTCATCATGTTATTTTATCATGGCTCAGCATATTGCATTCAAGTTTAACCGGATTAAAGTGAACTTGAACAACTGTTGGCTGAGTCATGGTGCCACCATATCAAACTGACCAGTGCAACCACGCTTAGCTTTGTGGGAAAGTCCTAACTGGGTCTATTTTCGTGCCTCTCGCCGGTGCCTACAACGAGGGAAGGTTATGGGCCCGCGCTACCCTGATCAGGTAGGCGGACATAAGTCTTGTGTGCCCGTTGTTGTTATTATGGATCCTTGTCCCCGGGTGGGACCGTTTATGTTTTGCCATGACGGTGGCCGTTGGTGCCTTTGGTAGGCACGGGGCCACCCAGGACTTAGCCCAGAGGGGAGTTGGTCGGAGTGGCGGGGAGAGTGTCATGGCAGTAGGACGGTTTTGTCGAAACACTGTTGGTCCACCCGAATGGGAGTGCGAGGCCATGGGTTCCGTAGTGTGGGTACAGTGTACTAACCTCTGCAGAATGTATATTAAATCTATTGATAGCCGCACCCATGGATAATGGCCCAGTTCGTAGTCGGTCACACTATGGGTCAACAGTAATAATAATAATGTGCTTAATAACAACCACGGTTCGATGAGGAGATAAGTTGGTTGTGATCGCCGGAAAGATCACCATTTGAGACCAAGTGTTGGTCATGGTTGTGATCGCCGGAAAGATCACCATTTGGTTACGACGTAACCCGTTGAACCAAGAGTGGTTCTGTTCGTGATCATGAGATGATCACCATGGTATCGAGGATACCGATTTGTTGGATATTCGTGATGTTGTGCGAGAATCATGGGTAAAGATCTAGGTCCTTGTGATCATTTAATGATTACTACGGTATTGTTTATACCAAGTTTGATTTGATCCTGAGATGATCGTGTGATGTCCGAGGTTGGTAAGTGATGCATGTGATGGTTACAAATTAACCCGAGCAGATAAATGGTGCATATAGTGCCATCATGTTGCATGCTAGTATCGTTAGATTCATATGTTCATGCCATCCTCATATTTTTCTAGTTGTATCATGTTGTTCAGGCTATGCTGTTCGAATAATATGATGTTAATCCGTGTTTAACCTGTAATTGCCATGCTGTTGTATGTCTTGAATGCTTCTGGTTATTGTGAGCTTGCAAGTACATTCAATGTACTGACCTGACGTGTCATGGCAGTTTGCAGGTCATGCTGTGATTGCTTGATTGCTTGTCGTGGTTTTCATTCGTGCGAGCTAGGATAAGCGTTCTAGCCAGAGTCCCTATGGAGTGGAGTTCACCACCGTCATCATTGTTCCGCTGCTAGAAGTTTTTCGGCTGCATCGTGTTGTTCTACTGCTTGCATGGAGCAACCGTGGCAGGCGTAGTGTCGCCGTGCCGATGTTATTCACTGTAATATAGGAGACCTTGTATTCATATTTGTGTAATAATAGAAAGCTGGTTTGTTCTATGCTAAGCAGTGCCGTATTCCAGAAGACTTCTCCTTGATCTCTGGGCTGGAAGACGGGGCGTTCTGGTTTCTCTGAGCCAGGGTGCCACAGAAAAGCTCGTAGGCAATGGATCAGTGATGGATAATTATGTCGGATGTGATCAATCATGCAACAGTTATAACATAGCATGACACAGAACTAGCTCCAATTCATCAATGTAATGTAGGCATGTATTCTGAATATAGTCATATGTGCTTATGGAAAATAACTTGCATGACATCTTTTATCCTACCCTCCCGTGGCAGGAGGGTCCTATTGGAAACTAAGGGATATTAAGGCCTCCTTTTAATAGAGTACCAGACCAAAGCATTAACACATAGTGAATACATGAACTCCTCAAACTACGGTCATCACCGGTAAGTATCCCGATTATTGTCACTTCAGGGTTAACGGATCATAACACATAATAGGTGACTATAGACTTGCAAGATAGGATCAAGAACTCACATATATTCATGAAAAAATAATAGGTTCATATCTGAAATCATGGCACTCGGGCCCTAGTGACAAGCATTAAGCATAGCAAAGTCATAGCAACATCAATCTCAGAACATAATGGATACTAGGGATCAAACCCTAACAAAACTAACTCGATTACATGATAAATCTCATCCAACTCATCACCGTCCAGCAAGCCTACGTTGGAATTACTCGCGCACGGCGGTGAGCATCATGAAATTGGTGATGGAGGAAGGTTGATGATGACGATGGCGACAGATTCCCCTCTCTAGAGCCCAAACGGACTTCAGATCAGCCCTCCCGAGAGAGTTTAGGGCTTGGCGGCGGCTCCATATCGTAAAACATGATGAATCCTTCTCTCTGATTTTTTCTCCCCGAACATGAATATATGGAGTCAGGATGGACGTCGGTGGAGCATCAGGGGGCCCACGAGGCAGGGGGCGCACCCAGGGGGGTAGGCGCGCCCCACCCTCGTGGACAGGGTGTGGGCCCCCTGATATGGATTCTTCTGCCAGTATTTTTTATATATTCCAAAAATAATCTCCGTTGATTTTTAGGTCATTTCAAGGACTTTTATTTCTGCACAAAAATAACACCATGGCAATTCTACTGAAAACAACGTCAGTCCGGGTTAGTTCCATTCAAATCATGCAAGTTAGAGTCCAAAACAAGGGCAAAAGTGTTTGGAAAAGTAGATATGACGGAGACGTATCAACTCCCCCAAGCTTAAACCTTTGCTTGTCCTCAAGCAATTCAGTTGATAGACTGAAAGTGATAAAGAAAAACTTTTACAAACTCTGTTTGCTCTTATTGTTGTAAATATGTAAAGCCATCATTCAAGTTTTTAGCAAAGATTACGAACTAACCATATTCATAATAACATTTAGGTCTCATGTTTACTCATATCAATGGCATAATCAACTAGCGAGCAATAATAATAAATCTTGGATGACAACACTTTCTCAAAACAATCATAATATGATATAACAAGATGGTATCTCGCTAGCCCTTTCTGAGACCGCAAAACATAAATGCAGAGCACCTTTAAAGATCAAGGACTGACTAGACATTGTAATTCATGGTAAAAGAGATCCAGTCAAGTCATACTCAATGTAAACTAATAGTAATACATGCAAATGATAGTGGTGCTCTCCAACTGGTGCTTTTCAATAAGAGGATGATGACTCAACATAAAAAGTAAATAGATAGGCCCTTCGCAGAGGGAAGTAAGGATTTGTAGAGGTGCCAGAGCTCGGTTTTGAAATAGAGATGAATAATATTTTGAGTGGTATACTTTCATTGTCAACATAACAACCGAGAGATTTCGATATCTTCCATGCTACACATATTATAGGCGGTTCCCAAGCAGAGTGGTAGTTTATACCCCCACCACCAACAAGCATCAATCTATGGCTTGCCTGAAACAACGGGTGCCTCCAACTAACAACAATCCTTGGGGAGTTTTGTTTGCAATTATTTTGATTTGATTTGATCATGGGACTGATACGTCTCCAACGTATCTATAATTTTTGATTGTTCCATGCTATATTATATCCTGTTTTGAACATTATTGGGCTTTATTATACACTTTTATATTATTTTTGGGACTAACCTAATAACCGGAGGCCCAGCCCAGAATTGCTGTTTTTTGCCTATTTCAGAGTTTCGCAGAAGAAGAATATCAAACGGAGTCCAAGGGAACGTGATTTTTGGAACGAACATGATCCAGAGGACTTGGACCCTATGTCAAGCAACCAACCAGGAAGGCACGAGGTAGGGGGGGGGGCGCCTACCCCCTAGGCGTGCCCTCCACCCTCGTGGGGCCCATGTTGCTGCACCGACGTACTCCTTCCTCCTATATATACCTACATACCCCCAAACTACCAGATAGGGAGCTAAAACCCTAATTCCACCACCGTAACTTTCTGTATCCACGAGATCCCATCTTGGGGCCTTTTCTGGAGCTCCGCCGGAGGGGGTATCGATCACGGAGGGCTTCTACATCAACACCATAGCCTCTCTGATGAAGTGTGAGTAGTTTACTTCAGACCTACGGGTCCATAGTTATTAGCTAGATGGCTTCTTCTCTCTTTTTGGATCTCAATACAAAGTTCTCCCCCTCTCTTGTGGAGATCTATTCAATGTAATATTCTTTTGCGGTGTGTTTGTTGAGACCGATGAATTTTGGGTTTATGATCAAGCTTATCTATGAACAATATATGAATCTTCTCTGAATTCTTTTATGTATGATTGGTTGTCTTTGCAAGTCTCATTGAATTATCAGTTTGGTTTGGCCTACTAGATTGATCTTTCTTGCAATGGGAGAAGTGCTTAGCTTTGGGTTCAATCTTGTGGTGTCCTTTCCCAGTGACAGTAGGGGCAGCAAGGCACGTATTGTATTGTTGCCATCGGGGATAACAAGATGGGGTTTATATCATATTGCATGAGTTTATCCCTCTACATCATGTCATCTTGCTTAAAGCATTACTCTGTTCTCTTGAACTGAATACTCTAGATGCATGATGGACAACGTTCGATGTGTGGAGTAATAGTAGTAGATGCAGGCAGGAGTCGGTCTACTTGTCTCGGACGTGATGCCTATATACATGATCATACCTAGATATTCTCATAACTATGCTCAATTCTGTCAATTTCTCAACAGTAATTTGTTCACCCACCGTAATACTTATGCTCTCGAGAGAAGCCTCTAGTGAAACCTATGGCCCCCGGGTCTATTTTCCATCATATTAATCTTCCAATACTTAGTTATTTCCTTTGCCATTTATTTTACTTGCATATTTGTTTCTCTTTATCATAAAAATAGCAAAAAAATTATCTTATCATATCTATCAGATCTCACTCTCGTAGGTGACCGTGAAGGGATTGACAACCCCTTTATCGCATTGGTTGCGAGGAGTTTATTTGTTTGTGTAGGTGCGGGGGACTCGTGCATGGCCTCCTACTGGATTGATACCTTGGTTCTCAAAAACTGAGGGAAATACTTACGCTGCTCTGCTGCATCACCCTTTCCTCTTCAAGGGAAACCAACGCAGTGCTCAAGAGGTAGCAAGAAGGATTTCTGGCGCCGTTGCCGGGGAGTCTACACAAAAGTCAACATACCAAGTACCCATCACAAACCCTTATCTCCAGCATTACATTATTTGCCATTTGCCTCTCGTTTTCCTCTCCCCCACTTCACCCTTGCTGTTTTATTCACCCTCTCTCTCTCTCCATCATCCCTCTCTTTCTCTATTTGCCTCTTTTTGCCCGTTTCTTGTTTGCTTGTGTGTTGGATTGCTTGCTTGTCACGATGGCTCTATCTAGATTTGGTGATCTCCACCTTAAAAGGTTAGAAGAGATCGAAAGCAACGTCAGGAGTTTTATGGTCTTACAATTTGAGCATAATAATTTCTTTAGAAATGATCTTAAAGAACAAAAAATCTTTATGGGTTATATGAATAAAGAGCTCGATGATATGTCTAAAGAATTTGATGGTTTGAAATCTCAGATTGCTCATCTTGAGAAGTTAATATCTGAAGTTTCGGATAAGCAAGCCACCTTAGTTAATAAGATGGCCGCTAAGCCAGAAATTTTTTTGGAAGACAAAGATGAAGATCTAAAAGTTATTGATGTGTCCCTTATTAAATCTTTGTTTTGTAATATTAATCTTGATAATGATGGGACTGAATATGATGCACCTTTACCTAGAAGGTGTTCCAAAAATTCGAAGTCTTTAGATCTTAATGCTAAAATTGTTAAAAGTGGGATTGAAGAAGTCCAACTTTAAATATTAATGAACCCACTATTTTGGATTTCAAGGAATTTAATTATGATAATTACTCTTTGATAGATTGTATTTCCTTGTTGCAATCCGTGCTAAATTCGCCTCATGCTTATAGTCAAAATAAAGCCTTTACCAAACATATCGTTGATGCTTTGATGCAATCTTATGAAGAAAAACTTGAGTTGGAAGTTTCTATCCCTAGAAAACTTTACGATGAGTGGGAACCTACTATTAAAATTAAGATTAAAGATAATGAGTGCTATGCTTTGTGTGATTTGGCTGCTAGTGTTTCCACGATTCCAAAGACTTTGTGTGATTTGCTAGGTTTCCGTGATTTTGATGATTGCTCTTTAAACTTGCACCTTGCGGATTACACTATTAAGAAACCTATGGGAAGAATTAATGATGTTCTTATTGTTGCAAGTAGGAATTATGTGCCCGTGGATTTTATTGTTCTTGACATAGATTGCAATCCTTCATGTCCTATTATTCTTGGTAGACCTTTCCTTAGAACGATTGGTGCAATTATTGATATGAAGGAAGGGAATATCAGATTCCAATTTCCGTTAAGGAAAGGCATGGAACACTTCCCTAGAAAGAAAATTAAATTACCTTATGAATCTATTATGAGAGCCACTTATGGATTGCCTTCCAAAGATGGCAATACCTAGATCTATCCCCGCTTTTATGCCTAGCTAGGGGCGTTAAACGATAGCGCTAGTTGGGAGGCAACCCAATTTTATTTTTATTCCTTGATTTTTGATCCTGTTTAGTAATAAATAATTTATCTAGCTTCTGTTTTTGTTGTGTTTTTTGTGTTTAATTAGTGTTTGTGCCAAGTAGAACCATTGGGAAGACTTGGGGAAAGTCTTTTTAATCTTGCTGTAAAAAACAGAAACTTTAGTGCTCACGAGAACTGCTGCCATTTTTATTTGGAAAGTTATATTTAGTTAATTCGTTTTTCAGATGATTAATAGATAAATTCCTCACGTCCAGCAATTTATTTTAGAATTTTTGCGGATCCAGATCTTGTGTTAGCTACAGATTACTACAGACTGTTCTGTTTTTGACAGATTCTGTTTTTCATGTGTTGTTTGCTTATTTTAATGAATCTATGGCTAGTAAAATAGTTTATAAACCATATAGAAGTTGGAATACAGTAGGTTTAACACCAATATAAATAAAGAATGAGTTCATTACAGTACCTTGAAGTGGTGTTTTGTTTTCTTTCGCTAACGGAGCTCACGAGATTTTCAACTTTAAGTTTTGTGTTGTGAAGTTTTCAAGTTTTGGGTAAAAGATTTGATGGATTATGGAACAAGGAGTTGAAAGAGCCTAATCTTGGGGATGCCCATGGCACCCCATGATAATCTAAGGACACCTAAAAGCCAAAGCTTGGGGATTCCCCTGAAGGCATCCCCTCTTTCGTCTACTTCTATCGGTAACTTTACTTGGAGCTATATTTTTATTTACCACATGACATGTGTTTTTCTTGGAGCATATTGTATTATTTGTGTCTTTCTTTGTTAGTTTTCCACAATCATCATTGCTGCACACACCTTTTTGAGAGAGACACTCATGGTTCGGAAATTGTTAGAATACTCTATGTGCTTCACTTATATCTTTTGAGTTATATAGTTTTTGCTCTAGTGCTTCACTTATATATTTTAGAGAACGTTGGTAGATTTGTTTTATGGAAACCATTGTTCTCTCATGGTTCACTTAGATTATTTTGAGAGTCATACTAAACAGCATGGTAATTTGCTTTAATTATGTTAGGCATTCAAGATTAATAATAAAATTTTCTTATGAGTGTGTTGAATACTATGAGAAGTTTGAAACTTGATACTTGTTTTGAGATATGGAGATGGTGATATTAGAGTCGTGCTAGTTGAGTAGTTGTGAATTTGAGAAATGCTTGTGTTGAAGTTTGTGATTCCCGTAGCATGCACGTATGGTGAACTGTTATGTTAAGAAGTCGGAGCATGATGTATTTATCGATTGTCCTCCTTATGAGTGGCGGTCGAGGACGAGCGATGGTCTTTTCCTACCAATCTACCCCCCTAGGAGCATGCGTGTAGTACTTTGCTTTGATAACTAATAGATTTTTGCAATAAGTATGTGAGTTCTTTATGACTAATGTTGAGTCCATGGATTATACGCACTCTCACCCTTCCACCATTGCTAGCCTCTCTAATACCACGCACCTTTCGCTGGTATCATACACCCACCATATACCTTCCTCAAAACAGCCACCATTCCTACCTATCATGGCATTTCCGTAGCCATTCCGAGATATATTGCCATGCAACTTTCCACCGTTCCGTTTACTACGACACGCTCCATCATTGTCATATTGCTTCACATGATCATGTAGTTGACATTTTAGTTGTGGCAAAACCACCATTCTATTCCACGTAGAGCTATGTCCATGGCTCACGCTCATATATTGCGTGAAGATTGAAAAAATTTGAGAACACCAAAAGTATGAAACAATTGCTTGGCTTGTCATCAGGGTTGTGCATGATTTGAATACTTTGTGTGGTGAAGATGGAGCATAGCCAGACTATATGATTTTGTAGGGATAACTTTCTTTGGCCATGTTATTTTGAAGAAACATAATTGCTTAGTTAGCATGTTCAAAGTATTATTATTTCTATGTCAACATTGAACTTTTGTCTTGAATCTTTCGGATCTGAATATTCATACCACAATTAAGAGAATTACATTGAAATTATGCCAAGTAGCATTCCACATAAAAAATTCTGTTTTTATCATTTACCTACTCGAGGACGAGCAGGAATTAAGCTTGGGGATGCTTGATACGTCTCCAACGTATCTATAATTTTTGATTGTTCCATGCTATATTACATCCTGTTTTGGACATTATTGGGCTTTATTATACACTTTTATATTATTTTTGGGACTAACCTTTTAACCGGAGGCCCAGCCTAGAATTGCTGTTTTTTTGCCTATTTCAGAGTTTCGTAGAAAAAGAATATCAAACGGAGTCCAAACGGAATGAAACCTTCGGGGGCGTGATTTTTGGAACGAACATGATCCAGAGGACTTGGACCCTACGTCAATCAATCAACCAGGAAAGCATGAGGTAGGGGGGCGTGCCTACTGTCGGTGTCAAAACCGGTGGATCTTGGGTAGGGGGTCCCGAACTGTGCGTCTAAGGCAGATGGTAACAGGAGGCGGGGGACACAAGTTTTACCCAGGTTCGGGCCCTCTCGATGGAGGTAATACCCTACTTCCTGCTTGATTTATCTTGATGATATGAGTATTACAAGAGTTGATCTACCACAAGATTGTAGAGGCTAAACCCTAGAAGCTAGCCTATGATTATGATTGTTGTTCTCCTACGGACTAAAGTATCTGGTTTATATAGACACCGGAGGAGGCTAGGGTTACACAGAGTCGGTTACAAGGGAGGAGATCTACATATCCGAATTGCCAAGCTTGCCTTCCACGCAAAGGAGAGTCCCACCCGGACACGGGACAAAGTCTTAAATTTTGTATCTTCATAGCCCAACAGTCCAGCCAAAGGATATAGTCCGGCTGTCCGAGGACCCCCTAATCCAGGACTCCCTCAGTAGGCCTTGAACCAGGCTTCAATGACGATGAGTCCGGTGCGCAAATTGTCTTCGACATTGCAAGGCGGGTTCTTCCTCCGAATACTCCATAGAAGATTTCGAACACAAGGATAGTGTCCGCCTCTGCAAAACAAATTCCACATACCACCGTAGAGAGTATAATATCTCCACAAATCTAATCTGCTGACAACTTTTCATAATGTGACATCACGCCATGGCCCGGTCATTATTCAAACTGTTTTTCTCAACCAGCTACAGCACATATTACGAGGCGGTTTTCTTGGCACGTCTTGTCGGAGCAGAGATCGTGTCCCCTTATCACGGGATTCTCATCAATATGGGTGTGGGTAACCCGACCGCGTCATCAATCATGGTGCTTGGGGAATAAGCGAGTTTACCAGGCGGGTGGGGAGGTGCACAGTTTCTTTCGCCCTTATAAAGGGACAAGGACTCCTCCTTTCACCCACGCCTTCTTCTTCCCTTCCCATCCATTCTCGCGCACTCGAGCTCCAGCGCCCAAGTTCGCATTTTCTCCGTAAAACCACTCCAAAAATGTCCGGAGCGGGAGGCAAGTGTATGGTATCCTCCGTTATAGAGGAGAACATTACGAAGCTCCGGGAAGCCGGATACCTGGCCGCAGATATCGCGCACCGGCTCCTAGACGCGGGGCAGATCGTCCCTACCCCCGGACCCCATGAAATGGTTGTATTCCTTACCCATTTCGTCCGCGGGCTGGGATTTCCCCTCCACCCATTTTTCCACGGGCTCATGTTCTACTACGGGCTGGACTTCCATGATCTGGCCCCCAATTTCATCCTCAACATCTCGGCGTTTATCGTCGTGTGGGAGGCCTTCCTCCGCATCAAGCCCCACTTCGGCCTGTGGCTGAAGACCTTCAACGTTAAACCGAAGGTGGTGGTCGGCCAGCAAGCGGAGTGCGGAGGCGCCATGGTGGGCAAAATGCCCAACGTCACCTGACTCGAAGGCTCCTATGTGGAGACCGTGAAGGGGTGGCAATCGGGGTGGTTCTACATCACCGAGTGATACGTCTCCAACGTATCTATAATTTTTGATTACTACATGCTATATTATCTACTGTTTTGGACATTATTGGGCTTTATTATCCACTTCTATATTATTTTTGGGACTAACCTATTAACCGGAGGGCCAGCCCAGAATTGCTGTTTTTTTTGCCTATTTTAGGGTTTCGAAGAAAAGGAATATCAAACGGAGTCCAAATGGAATGAAACCTTTGGGAACGTGATTTTCTCACCGAATATGATCCAGGAGACTTGGGCCCCACGTCAAGAAACAAAGGAGGGAGCCACGAGGTAGGGGGGTGCGCCCTCCACCCTCGTGGCCCCCTGTTGCTCCACCGACGTACTCATTCCTCCTATATATACCTACGTACCCCCAAACGATCAGATATGGAGCCAAAACCCTAATTCCACCGCCGCAACTTTCTGTATCCACGAGATCCCATCTTGGGGCCTGTTCCGGAGCTCCGTCGGAGGGGGTATCAATCACGGAGGGCTTCTACATCAACACCATAGCCTCTACGATGAAGTGTGAGGTAGTTTACCTCAGACCTTCGGGTCCATAGTTACTAGCTAGATGGCTTCTTCTCTCTTTTTGGATCTCAATACAATGTTCTCCCCCTCTCTTGTGGAGATCTATTCGATGTAATCTTCTTTTTGCGGTGTGTTTGTTGAGACCGATGAATTGTGGGTTTATGATCAAGTCTATCTATGAATAATATTTGAATCTTCTCTGAATTATTTTATGTATGATTGGTTATCTTTGCAAGTCTCTTCGAATTATCAGTTTGGTTTGGCCTACTAGATTGATCTTTCTTGCAATGGGAGAAGTGCTTAGCTTTGGGTTTAATCTTGCGGTGTCCTTTCCCAGTGATAGTAGGTGCAGCAAGGCACATATTGTATTGTTGCCATCGAGGATAAAAAGATGGGTTTTTTATCATATTGCATGAATTTATCCCTCTACATCATGTCATCTTGCTTAAGGAGTTACTCTGTTTTCATTAACTTAATACTCTAGATGCATACTGGATAGCGGTCGATGAGTGGAGTAATAGTAGTAGATGCAGGCAGGAGTCGGTCTACTTGTCTCGGACGTGATGCCTATATACATGATCATACCTATATATTCTCATAACTATGCTCAATTCTGTCAATTGCTCAACAGTAATTCGTTCACCCACCGTAGAATACTTATGCTCTTGAGAGAAGCCACTAGTGAAACTTATGGCCCCCGGGTCTATCTTCATCATATTAATCTTCCAATACTTAGTTATTTCCTTTGCTTTTTTACTTTGCCTTTATTTTACTTTGCATCTTTATCATAAAAATACCAAAAATATTATCTTATCATATCTATCAGATCTCACTCTCGTAAGTGACCGTGAAGGGATTGCCAACCCCTTATCGCGTTGGTTGTGAGGAGTTATTTGCTTTGTGCAGGTACTAGGGGACGCGCGCGCGCAACCTCCTACTGGATTGATACCTTGGTTCTCAAAAACTCAGGGAAATACTTAGGCTACTTTACTGCATTATCCTTTCCTCTTCGGGGAAATCCAACGCAGTGCTCAAGAGGTAGCAAGAAGAATTTCTGGCACCGTTGCCGGGGAGGTTCACGCAAGTCAAGATTTTACTCCAGACAACAAGCAATTTCTGGCACCGTTGAGTCAACATACCAAGTACCCATCACAATCCTTATCTCCTGCATTACATTATTTGCCATTTGCCTCTCGTTTTCCTCTCCCCCACTTCACCCTTGCTGTTTTATTCGCCCCCTCTCTCTCTCTCTATCCTCCCTCTCTTTCTCTATTTGCCTCTCTTTGCCTATTGCAATTTCTGCCGTTATGTCTGAAATTGGGGAAACTATTGTCGATATGGACAATATTATGATGAAAAATTCTGATGCTCCTACTGAAAAACCCCCTATCTTACATACAAAAAAATTACGTGTTGGTAGTGGTAATATTATTGGAAAAGGAGTTATTCAAGATTTATTTACTTGTGCCGGTGCTTTGCCTTCTATGGGTAGTTCTATCCTTCATAGAACTAGTAGTCTTGCGGATGCTATTGCCATGCTTGTGGTTGAACTTGAAAGACAATTCATGCACATGCACCCTTGCATACAAAGGATTTTCCTAGAATTTTCTAATATTGAGCATTCCTTTGTTAAGCGTGCCGCTACTATCTTTTTGGCCCATGACTTTAGATCCATAATAAAATAGGCCAAAGAAATCTTTGCACATTATAGGGTGGACGCTTGCCGTCCTCCCATAGAGGCTATCCTTTTTGATCAAGAAATAATGCGTTTTCAATCTCTAGACTATGTTGCTTTCAATGAAAACCTTAGAAAAAGGGTTCCTACCAATGTTTTAGTTGATAGAATTTCTGAACTTAATGATGATTTGGCCATTCGAAATAATGAACTAGGATATTCTCTTGAATATAGGCTCACAAAGTTCTGTCAAAAGATTGCTTATAATGATGAATTGGTAGTGCAATACGAAGGGCCGAAGGAGGAACCTATACCTCCTAAAGTTGATCTTGGGGACTTTTGTCCCATTAAATTTAGCCCTTTTGATTATTTTTGCTTGCCTCAAAGAAAACTTGCTGCCGTACATAGAGAATACAAAATGAGTTTTAATGATCTATCTTACTATTATGGCAATACCTAGATCTATCCTTGCTTTTTATGCCTAGCTAGGGGCGTTAAACGATAGCGCTTGTTGGGAGGCAACCCAATTTTATTTTTATTCCTTGATTTTTGCTCCTGTTTAGTAATAAATAATTTACCTAGCCTCTGTTTTGGTTGTGTTTTTTGTGTTTAATTAGTGTTTGTGCCAAGTAGAACCGTTGGGAAGACTTGGGGAAAGTCTTCATATCTTGCTGTAAAAAACAGAAACTTTAGCGCTCAGGAGAACAGCTGCCATTTTTATTTGGAAAGTGCTATTTAGTTAATTCTTTTTGAAGATGATTAATAGATAAATTCCTCACGTCCATAAATTTATTTTAGAATTTTTGGGGTTCCAGATCTTGCGCTAGCTACAGATTACTACAGACTGTTCTGTTTTTGACAGATTCTGTTTTTCGTGTGTTGTTTGCTTATTTTGATGAATCTATGGCTAGTAAAATAGTTTATAAACCATAGAGAAGTTGGAATACAGTAGGTTTAACACCAATATAAATAAAGAATGAGTTCATTACAGTACCTTGAAGTGGTCTTTTGTTTTCCTTCGCTAACGGAGCTCACGAGATTTTCTACTTTAAGTTTTGTGTTGTGAAGTTTTCAAGTTTTGGGTAAATATTTAATTGATTATGGAACAAGGAGTGGCAAGAGCCTAAGCTTGGGGATTCTCATGTCACCCCAAGATAATCTAAGGACACCTAAAAGCCAAAGCTTGGGGATGCCCTGGAAGGCATCCCCTCTTTTCGTCTACTTCTATCGGTAACTTTACTTGGAGCTATATTTTTATTCACCACATGATATGTGTTTTGCTTGGAGCGTCTTGTATTATTTGAGTCTTTATTTGTTAGTTTACCACAATCATCCTTTCTGTACACACCTTTTGAGAGAGCCATACATGATTTGGAATTTGTTAGAATACTCTATGTGCTTCGCTTATATCTTTTGAGTTATATAATTTTGCTCTAGTGCTTCACTTATATCTTTTAGAGCACGGTGGTGGATTTGTTTTATAGAAAGTTTTGATCTCTCATGCTTCACTTAGATTATTTTGAGAGTCTTAAATAGCATGTTAATTTGCTTAAATAATCCTAATATGCTTGGTATTCAAGAATAGTAAAAACTTTCTTATGAGTGTGTTGAAAACTATGAGAAGTTTGATGCTTGATAATTGTTTTGAGATATGAAGATGGTGATATTAAAGTTGTGCTAGTTGAGTAGTTGTGAATTTCAGAAATACTTGTGTTAAAGTTTGTGATTCCCGTAGCATGCTCGTATGGTGAACCGTTATGTGATGAAGTCGGAGCATGATTTATTTATTGATTGTCTTCCTTATGAGTGGCGGTCGGGGACGAGCGATGGTCTTTTCCTACCAATCTATCCCCCTAGGAGCATGCACGTAATACTTTGCTTTGATAACTTGTAGATTTTTGCAATAAGTATATGATTTCTTTATGACTAATGTTGAGTCCATGGATTATACGCACTCTCACCCTTCCACCATTGCTAGCCTCTCTAATACCGCGCACCTTTCGCCGGTATCATACACCCACCATATACCTTCCTCAAAACAGCCACCATACCTACCTATTATGGCATTTCCATAGCCATTCCGAGATATATTGCCATGCAACTTTCCACCGTTCCATTTATTATGACACACTCCATCATTGTCATATTGCTTAGAATGAGCATGTAGTTGACATCGTATTTGTGGCAAAGCCACCATTCATAATTCTTTCATACATGTCACTCATGAGTCATTGCATATCCCGGTACACCGCCAGAGGCATTCATATAGAGTCATATTTTGTTCTAAGTATCGAGTTGTAATTGTTGAGTTGTAAGAAAATAAAAGTGTGATGATCATCATTATTAGAGCATTGTCCAAGTGAGGAAAGGATGATGGAGACTATGATTCCCCCACAAGTCGGGATGAGACTCCGAACGAAAAATAAAAAAAGGAAAGAAAAGAGGCCATAAAAAAGAGAAAAGGCCCAAATAAAAAAATGAGAGAAAAAGAGAGAAGGGGCAATGCTACTATCCTTTTACCACACTTGTGCTTCAAAGTAGCACCATGATCTTCATAGTAGAGAGTCTCTCATTTCGTCAGTTTCATATACTAGTGGGAATTTTTCATTATAGAATGTGGCTTGTATATTCCAATGATGGGCTTTCTCAAATTGCCCTAGGTCTTCGTGAGCAAGCGATTTGGATGCACACCCACTTAGTTTCTTTTGTTGAGCTTTCATATACTTATAGCTCTAGTGCATCCGTTGCATGGCAATCCCTACTCACTCACATTGATATCTGTTGATGGGCATCTCCATAGCCCGTTGATACGCCTAGTGATGTAGGGTAGAACCATAATTGCCTGATCTTTCACGAAAGGAGCGGATCCCGGGGACAACACGAAGAACACGGGGAAGAACGAAGGGAAAACACAAGAGGAAATCACTAAACCGACACGAATAAGTCACACATGGGCTAGATCCTCGAGTACATAGGGAGAGATACACGAATCTACGGACAACTAAGGACGATACCCGGTAACCGGTTCTTCTCCGTGAGGAGGTCTTGAGGGGCCGCCCAAGAGGGGGTCTTGATGATCTTCTCCGCAAGGAGGTCTTGAATCCGCTTGGGGGATCTTCTCCGGTGGAGGCTCGAATCACCGAGGAGGAGGTGACCAAGTGGATGAGCAAATCTCTCTCACAAATATGAGCTAAACATTTGCTAACCCTCGAAAGGAGGTGGGAGAGGTCTATTTATAGTCTAAGTGCAAATGGGGGCGAAAGTAGTGGTACATGGGCCTCGGGCCCGAATCTAGATGCAGCCAGGTACCGGACGTCCGTTGGTGGCCTGTCATCCGGTGTCTTAGGAGCGGCCGGTCGTCCGGTGTCCTCCGGACGTCCGCTGGTTCTGCTCTGTGATGAGGGTGCCGGACGTCCGGAAACGTCGGACTTCCGCTGATGTTGGTTCGGATGTAGGGGCGCCGGTCGTCCGGTCCGGACCGGACGTCCGCTCATTTGCTTCGGGTGCAGGGGCACCGGTCGTCTGGTCTGGGCCGGATGTCTGCTCGCTGGGGCTCGGCTGATGCTTCAGGCACCGGACGTTCGGTCCCGGCCGGTCGTCCGGTGGCTGTGACTTTTTCTTCAGCCCTCCTTCTTCTCCGTCTTCTCGTCCATCTTCCTCTTCTTCTTGTCCTTGTTCCTTAGCTTCTCCATGGTACCTGAGTATGCACAAAGTGTCCATATGAGGTAGTAGCCATGCTTCATGTGCATCGAAGTGGAATTGTGAGAGGAGAGGTGTCACCTCGGTTTCAAGAGATCTTACACGTGATCGAGTCATGGGTCCACTAGGCACTTGATGAGACGCTGGTAGGTCCATGGGGATGACCTTGGGATGCTCCGCATCATCTCCCCTCCCTTGGGGAAGATTCGACCTCGGATCGAAATCCTCATCACCATGGTACGGGGAGAGATCTTTGACGTTGAAGATGTCGCTCACGGAGTACTTGTCACGTGGGATGTCGATCTTGTATGCGTTGTTGTTGTAGCGTGTGGGCACCTTGAATGGTCCATCGGCTCATGGTAGTAGCTTGGACTTGCGTTCGTTGTGGAAGCATTCCTTGTGAAGGTGTAGCCACACAAGGTCTCCAATGTTGAATATCATGTGATTCTTGTTGACGTTGAGCTTGGTCGCGAGTCGTTGTACTTGGAGCTCAATGGTGTGCCTTGTATCTTCATGCATCTTATTGAGGTGGTTGGCCCAGTCATTCGCGTCCATGTTTGTGCGCTCGTGGAGTGGTAGAGGTAGGATGTCCAACGGGGACAACGGGTTGAAACCATAGACAACCTCGAAAGGGGACTTGCCGGTAGTCGAATGTCTTGCGCGGTTTTAGGCGTACTCAGCGATGGGTAAGCACTCCTCCCACTCCTTGATGTTCTTCTTGATTAAGACTCGTAGTAGAGTGGAGAGTGTATGGTTTGTCACCTCTGTTTGGCCGTCGGTTTGAGGGTGGTACGCCATGGAGAAGAGTAACTTGATTCCGAGCTTGGCGCATAAGGTCTTCCAAAAGTAACTCAAGAACTTGACGCGGTAGGGAGCGTTGTTAGGAAGCGGTGCTCCGGGGATGAGGTCGATGTGGTGCTCAATGCCTCGTAGTGGAGGTAGTCCCGGAGGTAGCTCATCGGGGAAAACATCTTGAAGTTCCTGCAAAAGATTAGACAACACTAGAGGAAGAGTGTGAGAAGTGTTAGTTTGTGATGCATTGTCCTTGCACACGAGGATGTAGTGTAGGACACTAGATGGTTTCGCACACACTTCTCTCATCTCATGTTTGGTGGCAAATAGAACTAGGTTCTTGTTTTCGCTCATTGTGGAGGCACTCGATTTTGGCTTGTGGCGCTCACTCTCTTTTTGGTGGCTCGCTCTCTCACTATGATCTCCATGATGGGTGGCGTGCTTGTCGGCGATCACTTGACTTGGCGACATTGGATGGAGAACGTACTCCTTGCCCTTCATCTTGAATATGTAGTGGTTCGTTAGGCCGTTGTGTACGACTCCTCTGTCGAATTGCCATGGCCGTCCAAGGAGAAGATGACAAACGGTCATTGGAACGATGTCACACTCCAAGGTGTCTTCGTAGGCGCCGATCTTGAAGGATACTTGCACTCGGTGCTCGACTTGGATAGTGCCAGAGTCACTAAGCCATTGCACTTTGTATGGATGTGGATGCTTCTTCTTGGGCAATTGGAGCTTGGAGCAAAGTTCTTCAGTTGCGATAATATGGCAACTTCCTCCATCGATGATGACCTTGACGGGTCGTCCATTGATGTCGGCCTTGGTGTGGATTATGTTGCATCTTTGGTCTTCTTCTTGGTGATGTTGGAGGGTCAAGACTTTGGAGACAACAAGTGCGGGACTTGAGTCTTCATCACAAAAGACTTGTTCTTCTTCATTGTTCACTTGGCGGTGCATTGCAACTTGCTCAAGGGCTTCCATTTCTCCTTCGCTCATGGAATCATAAGTGCCATCGTCATTGAAGATCATGGTGCGCTTGTTGGTGCACTCATAGGACTTGTGGCCTCGGCCGCCGCAAGTGAAACACGAAGGAACTCGTCTTGACGGTCTCATCGGTAGGGTTGATGATGATGAAGCTCTCGGTTTGAAGTTTCTCGTATTAGGATTGCTTGTAGTTGGTGAAGTTTTCTTGGAAGTCGACTTGTCGATGTTGGAAGTAGAGGGTCTTGTAGTCGTTGTTGGAGTCGTTGAAGCTTGGTTATTGGAGAAGCCGTAGGACTTGGATGAGAACTTGGCATACTTGAAATCATCTTGCACTTGGCGTTCCGCTTTGGTAGCTTGGTGCACTAGCTCGATGAGATTTGAGTATGGTTTGAAGTCGGCGATCTTCTTGATAGGATGATTGAGTCCATTCAAGAAACGTGCCATTGTTTGCTCATCATCTTCCGTCACATTTGCTCTTATCATTGCAATCTCCATATCCTTGTAGTATTCTTCAATGCTCTTGGTTCCTTGCTTGAGTTGTTGGAGTTTCTTGAAGAGGTCGTGGTTGTAGTAAGTAGGCACGAAGCGTGCTCTCATGACATCCTTCATTTGTACCCAAGTAGTGATGGGTGGTTCACCTCTTGCCTTGCGGCTCTCTATGATTTGTTCCCACCAAATGATGACATAGTCTTGGAACTCAAGGGATGCCATCGCGATCTTCTTCTCTTCTTCATAATTGTGCAAACGGAAGATCTTGTCAACTTTCAATGCCCATGAAAGGTATTCTTCGGGATCATTGCTTCTGTTGAACTTGGGCATGGTCAATTGAGCTTGCCGTAGCGTTGCTCTTCATTGTGTTGGGGTCGGGGATGATGACGCCCATGTTGTAGATGATTGTTCAACTCGTGGTACTCTTGACGCGGAGGGTTGTGAACCTCGTGTTGCTCTTGTCGCAGAGGATTCCCATTGTCGTCATGCTCTTGATGAACTTGATGGTCTTGGCGAGCTTGTGGAGGAGCGCGTCGAGCTCGAGGAGGAACTTGACGATGCACGCGAGCTTGAAATCGTCGTTCTTGAATTTCTTCACGAAGTGCTTCCTCTTGTTCACGAGCTTGTCGGCCTCGGTCGGCAACGGCTCGACTCGAATCGCGTAGAGCTTGTTGCGCCGCAAGAGCTTGAGAGTCACGGAGTTGTTGTTCTTGACATTGTGTCTCGGCATCTTGTGCAAGTTGGTGGAGACGTGCACGTTCTTCCCCTTCATGTTGGCGTTGTTGTTGCCGTTCTCGTGCTAGCGCAAAGGCTTCTTCGGTTTGACATCGTCGATGTTCTTGCGAGTCGGTGTCTCGAAGTGGATTGAGGTTTGCTTGACAGTGTGCACGCGGCTCGACGAAGAGTGTTCGATGTTGGTGTACTTGATCCGGAGAGGGTGAAGTCGGAGTGGCGACTTGAACAGCTCCTTCTTGAAGTGGAAGAAGAGCAGTTGAGCAACAAAGCGTGAATCTCATCCATCCTTGCGTCATTCTCTTGCTTGTGATCGTCGAGCTTGTGGTCGAAGTAGTCCCTTGTACGTTGCTCGGAAAGTCGCAAGTCGATGGCGAGGTTGTCGATGCGTTCACTCATAGCTTGTTGCTCTTGATGCAAAGCATGTTGTGCACCAAAGAGGTGATTCTTGGTGACGAAGGAGTTCATGTCGTCGTCTTGCTCCATGAAGAGTGGGTTGGTAGAAGTACTTGGCCTATCCATCATTCCAAGACAAATGTAAGTGGTAGAAAGAGAAGAACGAATACCAAATGTACCTTGACCGAAGTTGAAAGTGAATCGATGATCACTCCAATGTAGGACAAGGAAATAGCCTAATTAGTACGAATTCCCGTCGGTTTCTCACACCTACACAAGTAAAAGCTTATGGTGGAGCTTGGTTAGGATGGTGGCACAATTTTTAATGTGAATGTAAGCAAGATTCAATAATGTTGGAGAAGATTCCCAAGATGCAATGTAACAAGTAGACCAAGCATATAAGGTACACGGAAACACACACGCAAAAAGATAAGTGGGGTTGTGCAACCAAGGGTGAGCCAAAATGTGGAATCCACAAAAATGCTCTTGTTGCACAACACTAGAGAGACGCTAGCACGATTGCATGATAGGCGGATACAAGAACTTGTGCACAACCTACTTAGCAAAAATGCAATGACTTCTATCCCAAATATGTTTATGCAAGGTGTTGCTATGATATAATCCAAGATGATCGAGTATGACAATCTTAATGTTGTATGATGCTATGGTTCTTGCTTAAAATCTCTTTGCTTATCTTTCCTCTTTGCTTAAAAGCTTGGTTGGCTCTTTGATGTTTGAGCTCTTTTCTCATGCAATGCTTGACGAACCAAGATAGAAAATGAGTATGCGATGACAACTTTGTGACACAAGAGATGATACCAATATAGGCAACAATGATGTATGTATGTATGCTATGGGAAGTATGATCACTAATGTGCACAAGTCTCGTTGCCGGCAATACTCAATGGCTAGTCTCGATGGGTAAGCAACGCAAAGGAGTAAGGCTATGATGGCTATCAATGTAATGGCAAGGTGATATGTCCAATACCAAGATGAGGTTACCAGTCTTGCTTCTGGTATGGTGTCAAAATGGTGGCACGAATACCAAGTCGTAGTCGAGGTGGTCATTGTTGATGACGCGTCCGTGGCGAAAATGAGCGGCGGTGATGTCAATGTCGAACCATACCTAGATAGCCAAAACACAAAAGGATACGGTACCGCAACTCAAATTCTCAAAACCAAGTGCGACAAAAAGCGTCGGAGTAGGTAGCGGGTAAATGGTGGTGTGGGTTGAGATATTGGAAAGTTTTGCGGAAGTCGATGGTGGTGTAGCGGATGATGTGGTGGACGTAGCGGTCGTCCGGAAGTGGACGGATGTCCGGTCGCCGGACGTCCGGTAGGGTCGGAAATCCGCTAATTTCAGCTCGGATTAGAGGTTCCGGTCGTCTGGTAAGGTCAGACATCTGGTGGTTCCTGCGGCTCCGGACGTCCGGTAAGTTGCGGTCGTCCGGTGGGTCGGGGGCAAAATTGATATGAATTTAGTGGATTTTGGATGTATTTCGAGGTGGAGTGTTGGAAATATGCCCTAGAGGCAATAATAAATTAGTTATTATATTATATTTCATTGTTCATGATAATCGTTTATTATCCATGCTAGAATTGTATTGATAGGAAACTCAGATACATGTGTGGATACATAGACAACACCATGTCCCTAGTAAGCCTCTAGTTGACTAGCCCGTTGATCAATAGATGGTTACGGTTTCCTGACCATGGACATTGGATGTCGTTGATAACGGGATCACATCATTAGGAGAATGATGTGATGGAAAAGACCCAATCCTAAGCCTAGCACAAGATCGTGTAGTTCGTATGCTAAAGCTTTTCTAATGTCAAGTATCATTTCCTTAGACCATGAGATTGTGCAACTCCCGGATACCGTAGGAATGCTTTGGGTGTGCCAAACATCACAACATAACTGGGTGGCAATAAAGGTGCACTACGGGTATCTCCGAAAGTGTCTGTTGGGTTGGCACGAATCGAGACTGGGATTTGTCACTCCGTGTAACGCAGAGGTATCTCTGGGCCCACTCGGTAGGACATCATCATAATGTGCACAATGTGACCAAGGAGTTGATCACGGGATGATGTGTTACGGAACGAGTAAAGAGACTTGCCGGTAACGAGATTGAACAAGGTATCGGGATACTGACGATCGAATCTCAGGCAAGTATCGTACCGATAAACAAAGGGAATTGTATACAGGATTGATTGAATCCTTGACATCGTGGTTCATCTGATGAGATCATCGTGGAGCATGTGGGAGCCAACATGGGTATCCAGATCCCGCTGTTGGTTATTGACCGGAGAGTTGTCTCGGCCATGTCTGCATGACTCCTGAGCCCGTAGGGTCTACACACTTAAGGTTCGATGACGCTAGGGTTATAGGGAAAGTGTGTACGCGGTTACCGAATGTTGTTCAGAGTCCTGTATGAGATCCCGGACGTCACGAGGAGTTCCAGAATGGTCCGTAGGTAAAGATTTATATATGGGAAGTCCTGTTTTGGTCACGGGAAAAGTTTTGGGTGCTATCGGTAACGTACCGGGACCATCAGGAGGGTCCCGGGGGTCCACCAGGTGGGGCCACCAGCCCTAGAAAGCTGAGTGGGCCAAGTGTGGGAGGGGACCAGCCCCAGGTGGGTTGGTGTGCCCCCCACCCAAGGCCCAAGGCACCTCCAAGAGGGGAAGGGGGCAAACCCTAGGGCAGATGGGCCCTAAGGCCCACCCCAGGTGCGCCTCCCCCTCTCCCCCTTGTGGCCGCCACCCTAGATGGGATCTGGGGCTGCCGCACCCCTTGGGGTGGGAACCCTAGAGGGGGCGCAGCCCCCTCCCCTCCCCCTCTATATACTTGAGGTATGGGGGCTGCCCAACACACGAGATCATCTCCCTCGTGGCGCAGCCCTACCTCTCTCCCTCCTCGTCTCTCGTAGTGCTTGGCTAAGCCCTGCTGGAGTTCCGCGTTCCTCCACCACCACCACGCCGTCGTGCTGCTTTTGGACGGAGTCTTCCCAACATCTCCTTCTCCCCTTGCTGGATCAAGGCGTGGGAGATGTCACCGGGCTGCACATGTGTTGAACGCGGAGGCGCCGTGGTTCGGCGCTTAGATCGGAATCAACTGCGATCTGAATCGCTACGAGTACGACTCCTTCATCCGCGTTCTTGCAACGCTTCCTCTTAGCGATCTACAAGGGTATGTAGATGCACTCCCCTTCCCCACGTTGCTAGATTACTCCATAGATTGATCTTGGTGATGCGTAGAAAATTTAAAATTTCTGCTACGATCCCTAACAGTGGTATCAGAGCTATGTCTATGCGTAGTTTCTATGCACGAGTAGAACACAAGTTGTTGTGGGCGTCGATTTTGTCAATTTACTTGCCGTTACTAGTCTTTTCTTGATTCGGCGGCATCGTGGGATGAAGCGGCCCGGACTGACCTTACACGTACTCTTACGTGAGACAGGTTCCACCGACTGACATGCACTAGTTGCATAAGGTGGCTAGCGGGTGTCTGTCTCTCCCACTTTAGTAGGATCGGATTCGATGAAAAGGGTCCTTATGAAGGGTAAATAGAAATTGGCATATCACGTTGTGGTTTTGGTGTAGGTAAGAAATGTTCTTGCTAAAAACCTATAGCAGCCACGTAAAAATTTGCAACAACAATTAGAGGACGTCTAACTTGTTTTTGCAGCATATGCCTTGTGATGTGATATGGCCAAAAGGATGTGATGAATGATATATGTGATGTATGAGATTGATCATGTTCTTGTAATAGGAATCATGACTTGCATGTCAATGAGTATGACAACCGGCAGGAGCCATATGAGTTGTCTTAATTTATTTATGACCTGCGTGTCAACTTGAATGTCATGTAATTACTTTACTTTATTGCTAAACCGTTAGCCATAGTAGTAGAAGTAACAGTTGACGAGACGACTTCATGAAGACACGATGACGGAGATCATGATGATGGAGATCATGGTGTCATGCCGGTGACGATGATGATCATGGCGCCCCGAAGATGGAGATCAAAAGGAGCGAAATGATATTGGCCATATCATGTCACTATTTGATTGCATGTGATGTTTATCATGCTTTACATCTTATTTGCTTAGAATGACGGTAGATTAAATAAGATGATCCCTCGCAATAATTTCAAGAAAGTGTTCCCCCTAACTGTGCACCGTTGCGAAGGTTCGTTGTTTCGATGCACCACGTGATGATCGGGTGTGATAGATTCTAACATTCGAATACAACGGGTGTAAGCCAGATTTACACACACAATACACTTAGGTTGACTTGACGAGCCTAGCATGTACAGACATGGCCTCGGAGCACGGAAGACCGAAAGGTCGAACATGAGTCGTATAGAAGACACGATCAACATGAAGATGTTCGCCGATGATGACTAGTCCGTCTCACGTGATGATCGGACACGACCTAGTTCACTCGGATCATGAATCACTTAGACGACTAGAGGGATGTCTATCTGAGTGGGAGTTCATTAAATAATTTGATTAGATGAACTTAATTATCATGAACATAGTCTAAATTGTCTTTGCAAATATGTTGTAGATAAATAGCTCACGTTGTAGCTCCCTATTTCAATACATTCCTAGAGAAAGACTATGTTGAAAGATATTGTAAGCAATGATGCGGACTGGGTCCGTAGTCCGAGGAGTGTCCTCACTGCTACACAGAAGGCTTATGTCTTTGATGCACCGCTCGATGTGCAAACCCCTACAACGTCATCTATGGATGTTGTGAACACCTGACAGACACATCCTGATGACTACTTGATAGTTTAGTGCACCATACTTTACGGCTTAGAATCGAGATTCCAATGATATTTTGAATGCCATAAGACATATGAGATGTTCCAAGAGCTGAAATTGGGATTTCAGGCTCATGCCCGTGTTGAGAGGTATGAGACCTCTAACAAGTTCTTTTGCCAACAAGATGGAGGAGAATAGCTCAGCTGGTGAGCATGTGCTCAGAATGTCTGGGTGCTACAATCACTTAAATCAAGTGGGAGTTAAACTTCCAGATAAGATAGTGATTGATAGAGTTCTCTAGCCACTATCACTAAGCTACTAGATCTTCGTGATGAACTATGACATGCAAGGGATGGAGTTGATCCCTGAGCTGTTCGCGGTGCTTAAGACCGCAAAAGGTAGAAATCAAGAAGGAGCATCAAGTGTTGATGGTTTAACAAGACTACTGGTTTCAAGAAGGGCAAGGGCTAGAAGGGAAACTTCATGGATGGCAAACCAGTTGCCGCTCCAGTGAAGGAACCCAAGCTTGAATCCAAACCCGAGACTAAGTGCTTCTATTATAAGGGGAACGGTCACTGGTAGCGGAATTACCCCAAATGCATGGTAGATAAGAAGGCTGGCAACTTCAACAAAGTATATATGTGTTATTAATGTGTACCTCACTAGTACTCCTGGTAGCACCTGGGTATTGGATACCGGTCCAGTTGCTATTATTGGTGACTTGAAGCAAAAGCTACGGACTAAACGGAGACTGGCTAAGGGCGAGGTGACGATGTGTGTTGGAAGTGTTTCCAAAGTTGATGAGATCACCATCGCACGCTCCATCTGCCTTCGGGATTAGTATTGAACCTAGATAAATGTTATCAGGTGTCTACGTTGAGCATGAATATGATTAGATCGTGTTCATTGCAATACAGTTATTCATTTAAGTTAGAGAATAATGGTTTTTCTGTTTACATGAATAATACCTTTCATGGTCATGCACCCTATGTGAATGGTTCATTGAATCTCGGTCGTGGTAATACTCATGTTCACGCCAAAAGATGTAGAGTTAATAATGATAGTACCACTTTCTTGTGGCACTGCCGCTTAGGTCATATTGGCGTAAGATGCATGAAAAAACTCCATGTCGATGGATGTTTGGAGTCACTTGATTTTGAATCGCTTGACACATGTGATCCATGCCTCATGGGCAGGATGACTAAGACCCCGTTTTCAGGTACAATGAAACGGGCAAGTGACTTGTTGGAAATCATACATGCTAATGCGTGTGATGCAATGAGAATTGAAGCGTGCGGTGGATATCGCTATTTTCTCATCTTCACTGACAACTTGAGTATAGGTATACTTACTTAATGAAGCACAAGTCTGAAACGTTTGAAAAGTTCAAGCGATTTCAGAGTGAAGTTAAGAATCATCATAACAAGAAGATCATGTTCCTACGATCTGATCAAAAGGGGATTGTCTGAGTTATGAGTTTGGCAATCACTTAAGACATTGTGGAATTGTTTCACAGTTGAAGCCACCTGGAACACCACTGGGTAATGGTGTGTCCGGACGTCGTAATCAAACCTTATGAGATATGATGCGATCTATGATGTCTCTTACCGATCTACCGTTTTCATTTTGAGGATATGCTTAGAGACAGCTGCATTCACTTTAGATAGGACACCATCTAAGTCCGTTGAGATGACGTCATATGAATATGGTTTGGCAAGAAACCAAAGTTGTCGTTTCTTAATGTTTGGGGCTGCGATGCTTAAGGCTTCAGCCGGAGAAGCTCGAACCCAAAAGCTGACAAACACATCTTCATAGGATACCCAAAGGTGACAGTTGGGTATACCTTCTATCTCAGATCCGAGGGCAAATTGTTTGTCGCTAAGAATAGGTCCTTTCTCGAGAAGGAGTTTCTCTCGAAAGAATTGAGTGGGAGGAAGATAGAACTTGATGAGGTTGTCGGACCTTTATTTCAACCAGAGAGTCATGCAACACAGAAAGATGTTTTCTGTGGCACCTACGTCTGTTGAAGAGGAAGTTAATGATAGTGATCATGAAGCTTCGGATCAAGTTGCTATCGAACCTCGTAGGTCGACAAGGATATGTACTACTCCTGAGTGGTACGGTAATCCTGTCTTAGATATCATGTTGTTAGACAACAATGAACCTACGAGCTATGGAGAAGCGATGGTGGGCCCGTATTCCGACAAATGGTTAGAAGCCATGAAATCCGAGATAGGATCCATGTATCAGAACAAAGTATGGACTTTGGTGGACTTGCCCGATGATCGGCAAGCCATTGAGATAAATGGATCTTTAAGAAGAAGACAGACGTGGGCGGTAATGTTACCGTCTATGAAGCTCGACTTGTGGGAAAGAGTCTTTTCACAAGTTCAAGGAGTTGACTATGATGAGAATTTCTCACCCGTAGCGATGCTTAAGTCCGTCGGAATCATGTTAGCATTAGCTGTATTTTTCGATTATGAAATCTGACAGATGGATGTCAAAACAAGTTTTCTTACTAGTTTTCATAAGAAAAAGTTGTATGTGATACAATAAAAGGTTTTGTCGATCCTAAGAATGCTAAAAGGTATGCTGGCTCTAGCGGTCCTTCTATGGACTAGAGCAAGCATCTCGGAGTCGGAATATATGCTTTGATGGAGTGATCAAAGCTTTTAGGTTTATACAATGTTTGCTAGAAACTTGTATTTACAAGAAAGTGAGTGGGAGCACTGCAACATTTCTGATAAGTATATGTGGATGACATATTGTTGATCTAAAATGATGTAGAATTTCTGGAAAGCATAAATGGTTGTTTGAAGAGTGTTTTTCAAAGGAAGACCTGGATAAAGCTGCTTACATATTGGGCATCAAGATCTATAGAGATAGATCAAGACACCTGATGATATTTTCAAAGAACGCACACCTTGACATGATTTTGAAGGAGTTCAAAATAGATCAGTCAAGGAAGGGATTCTTACCTGCGTTGTAAGGTGTGAAGTTGAGTAAGACTCAAAGCTTGACCACGGCAGAAGAAAGAGGAAGGACGAATGTCGTCCCCTATGCTTTTGTCATAGGCTCTATACGGTATGCCATGCTGAGTACCGCACCAGATGTGTGCCTTGCCACATGTCTGGCAAGTGGGTACAAAGGTGATCTAGGAATGGATCACCAGATAGCAGTCAAAATTATCCTTAGAGGAATAAGGAAATGTTTCTCGGTTATGGAGGTGATAAAGAGTTCGACGTAAAGAGTTACGTCGATGCAAGCTTAACACCTATCCGGATAGCTCTGACTAGAGATACCGGATACGTATAATGGAGCAACAATTTGGAATAGCTCCAAGTGGAACGTGGTAGCAGCATCTATGATATGACATAAAGTGTTGCGAAATACATAGGGGTCTGAATATTGCAGACCTGTTGACTACAACCTCTCTCACAAGCATAACATGATCAAACCCAGAACTCATTGAGTGTTAATCACATAGTGATGTGAACTAGATTATTGAGTCTAGTAAACTCTTTGGATGTTGGTCACATGGCGATGTGACTTGTGAGTGTTAATCACATGGGGATGTGAACTAGATTATTGACTCTAGTGCAAGTGGGAGACTGTTGGAAATATGCCCTAGAGGCAATAATAAATTAGTTATTATATTATATTTCATTGTTCATGATAATCGTTTATTATCCATGCTAGAATTGTATTGATAGGAAACTCATATACATGTGTGGATACATAGACAACACCATGTCCCTAGTAAGCCTCTAGTTGACTAGCTCGTTGATCAATAGATGGTTACGGTTTCCTGAACATGGACATTGGATGTCGTTGACAACGGGATCACATCATTAGGAGAATGATGTGATGGACAAGACCCAATCCTAAGCCTAGCACAAGATCGTGTAGTTCGTATGCTAAAGTTTTTCTAATGTCAAGTATCATTTCCTTAGACCATGAGATTGTGCAACTCCCGAATACTGTAGGAGTGCTTTGGGTGTGCAAAACGTCACAACGTAACTAGGTGGCTATAAAGGTGCACTACGGGTATCTCCGAAAGTGTCTGTTGGGTTGGCACGAATCGAGACTGGGATTTGTCACTCCGTGTAACGGAGAGGTATCTCTGGGCCCACTCGGTAGGACATCATCATAATGTGCACAATGTGACCAAGGAGTTGATCACGGGATGATGTGTTACGGAACGAGTAAAGAGACTTGCCGGTAACGAGATTGAACAAGGTATCGGGATACCGACGATCGAATCTCGGGCAAGTATCGTACTGATAGACAAAGGGAATTGTATACGGGATTGATTGAATCCTTGACATCGTGGTTCATCTGATGAGATCATCGTGGAGCATGTGGGAGCCAACATGGGTATCCAGATCCCGCTGTTGGTTATTGACCGGAGAGTTGTCTCGGCCATGTCTGCATGACTCCTGAGCCCGTAGGGTCTACACACTTAAGGTTCGATGACGCTAGGGTTAGAAGGAAAGTATGTACGCGGTTACCAAATGTTGTTCGGAGTCCCGGATGAGATCCCGGACATCACGAGGAGTTCCGGAATGGTCCAGAGGTAAAGATTTATATATGGGAAGTCCCATTTTGGTCACCGGAAAAGTTTCAGGTGCTATCGGTAACGTACCGGGACCACCGGGAGGGTCCCGGGGGTCCACCAGGCAGGGCCACCAGCCCTAGAAGGCTGCGTGGGCCAAGTGTGGGAGGGGACCAGCCCCAGGTGGGTTGGTGTGCCCCCCACCCAAGGCCCAAGGCACCTCCAAGAGGGGAAGGGGGCAAACCCTAGGGCAGATGGGCCCTAAGGCCCACCCCAGGTGCGCCTCCCCCTCTCCCCCTTGTGGCCGCCACCCTAGATGGGATCTGGGGCTGCCGCACCCCTTGGGGTGGGAACCCTAGAGGGGGCGCAGCCCCCTCCCCTCCCCCTATATATACTTGAGGTATGGGGTCTGCCCAACACACGAGATCATCTCCCTCTTGGCGCAGCCCTACCTCTCTCCCTCCTCGTCTCTCGTAGTGCTTGGCGAAGCCCTGCTAGAGTTCCACGCTCCTCCACCACCACCACACCATCGTGCTGCTGCTGGAAGGAGTCTTCCCAACCTCTCCTTCTCCCCTTGCTGGATCAAGGCGTGGGAGACGTCACCGGCCTGCACATGTGTTGAACGTGGAGGCGCCGTGGTTCGACGCTTAGATCAGAATCAACCGTGATCTGAATCGCTACGAGTATGACTCCTTCATCCGCGTTCTTGCAATGCTTCCGCTTAGCAATCTACAACGGTATGTAGATGCACTCCCCTTCCCCGAGTTCCTAGATTACTCCATAGATTGATCTTGGTGATGCGTAGAAAATTTTAAATTTCTACTACGATCCCTAACATGGAGATGGTGGGGGGAAGGCTAGATCCACTTGCAACACAACAAATTCATGGATCAAAACCAACAAAACATCATCAAAACTCACAAAACACAAGAAAATTTTTGGGGCTATTTTTGTGGGGATTTTCGGATTAGGACGAAACACAAGAAAACGAAATGGGGGGCTCCGAAATCATGATCAACCTTGCTCTAGATACCAAGATGATGTAGGGTAGAACCCTAATCGCCCGATCTTTCACGAAAGGAGCGGATCCCGGGGAAAACACGCAGAACACGGGGAAGAACGAAGGGAAAACACAAGAGGAAATCACTAAACCAACACGAATAAGTCACACATGGGCTAGATCCTCGAGTACATAGGTAGAGATACACGAATCCACGGACATCTAAGGACGATACACGGTAACCGGTTCTTCTCTGTGAGGAGGTCTTGAGGGGCCGCCCAAGAGGGGGTCTTGATGATCTTCTCCGCAAGGAGGTCTTGAATCCACTTGTGGGATCTTCTCCGGTGGAGGCTCGAATCTCCGAGGAGGAGGTAACCACGTGGATGAGCAAAGCTCTCTCACAAATATGAGCTAAACATTTGCTAACCCTCGAAAGGAGGTGGGAGAGGTCTATTTATAGTCTAAGTGCAATTGGGGGCGAAAGTAGGGGTACATGGGCCTCAGGCCCGAATCTGGACGCAGCCAGGTACCGACGTCCGCTGGTGGCCGGTCGTCCGGTGTCTCAGGAGTGGCCGATCGTCCGGTGTCCTCCGGACGTCCGCTGGTCCTGCTCTATGATGAGTGTGCCGGATGTCCGGAAACATCGGACTTCCACTGATGTTGGTTCGGATGCAGGGGCGCCGGTCGTTCGGTCCGGACCGGACATCCGCTCGTTTGCTTCGGGTGCAGGGGCACCGGTCGTCTGGTCTGGGTCGGACGTCCGCTCGCTGGGGCTCGGCTGATGCTTCAGGCGCCGGACGTCCGGTCCCAGCCGGTCGTCCGGTGGCTGGGACTTTTTCTTCAGCCCTCCTTCTTCTCCGTCTTCTCGTCCATCTTCCTCTTCTTCTTGTCCTTGTTCCTTAGCTTCTCCATGGCACCTGAGTATGCACAAAGTGTCCATATGAGGTAGTAGCCATGCTTCATGTGCATTGAAGTGGAATTGTGAGAGGAGAGATGTCACCTCGGTTTCACACGTGATCGAGTCATGGGTCCACTAGGCACTTGATGAGACGCTGGTAGGTCCATGGGGATGACCTTGGGATGCTCCACATCACCTAGTTGATGTGAGACTATCTTCTCCCTTTTTGTCTTCTCCACAACCACCATTCTATTCCACCTATAGTGCTTTATCCATGGCTCACGCTCATGTATTGCGTGAAAATTGAAAAAGTTTTGAGAATGTCAAAAGTATGAAACAATTGCTTGGCTTGTCATCGGGGTTGTGCATGATTTAAATACTTTGTGTGGTGAAGATAGAGCATAGCCAGACTATATGATTTTGTAGGGATAACTTTCTTTGGCCATGTTATTTTGAGAAGACATGATTGCTTTGTTAGTATGCTTGAAGTATTATTATTTTTATGTCAATATGAACTTTTATCTTGAATCTTTCGGATCTGAATATTCATACCACAATTAAGAAGAATTACATTAAAATTATGCCAAGTAGCACTCCGCATCAAAAATTATGTTTTTATCATTTACTTACTCAAGGACGAGCAGGAATTAAGCTTGGGATGCTTGATACGTCTCCAACGTATCTATAATTTTTGATTGCTCCATGCTATATTATCTACTGTTTTGGACATTATTGGGCTTTATTATCCACTTTTATATTATTTTTGGGACTAACCTATTAACCGGAGGCCCAACCCAGAATTGTTGTTTTTTTGCCTATTTAAGGGTTTCGAAGAAAAGGAATATCAAACGGAGTCCAAACGGAATGAAACCTTCGGGAACATGATTTTCTCACCGAATATGATCCAGGAGACTTGGACCCCACGTCAAGAAACAAAGGAGGGAGCCACGAGGTAGGGGGCACGCCTACCCCCTAGGCGCGCCCTCCACCCTCGTGGGCCCCATGTTGCTCCACCGACGTACTCCTTCCTCCTATATATACCTACGTACCCCCAAACGATCAGATACGGAGCCAAAACCCTAATCCCACCGCCACAACTTTCTGTATCCACGAGATCCCATCTTGGGGCCTGTTCCGGAGCACCGCCGGAGGGGGTATCCATCATGGTGGGCTTCTACAACAACACCATAGCCTCTCCGATGAAGTGTGAGTAGTTTACCTCAGACCTTCGGGTCCATAGTTATTAGCTAGATGGCTTCTTCTCTCTTTTTGGATCTCAATACAATGTTCTCCCCCTCTCTTGTGGAGATCTATTCGATGTAATCTTCTTTTTGCGGTGTGTTTGTTGAGACCGATGAATTGTGGGTTTATGATCAAGTCTATCTATGAATAATATTTGAATCTTCTCAGAATTCTTTTATGTATGATTGGTTATCTTTGCAAGTCTCTTCGAATTATCAGTTTGGTTTGGCCTACTAAATTGATCTTTCTTGCAATGGGAGAAGTGCTTAGCTTTGGGTTCAATCTTGCGGTGTCCTTTCCCAGTGACAATAGGGGCAGCAAGGCACGTATTGTATGTTGGGGAACGTAGTAATTTCAAAAATTTCCTACGCACACGCAAGATCATGGTGATGCATAGCAACGAGAGGGGAGAGTGTGATCTACGTACCCTTGTAGACCGACAGCGGAAGCGTTAGCACAACGCGGTTGATGTAGTCGTACGTCTTCACGACCCGACCGATCAAGCACCGAAACTACGGCACCTCCGAGTTCTAGCACACGTTCAGCTCGATGACGATCCTCGGACTCCGATCCAGCAAAGTGTCGGGGAAGAGTTCCGTCAGCACGACGGCGTGGTGACGATCTTGATGTACTACCGTCGCAGGGCTTCGCCTAAGCACCGCTACAATATTATCGAGGATTATGGTGGAAGGGGGCACCGCACACGGCTAAGAATATGATCACATGGATCAACTTGTGTGTCTAGGGGTGCCCCCTGCCCCCGTATATAAAGGATCAAGGGGAGGAGGCCGGCCGGCCCCTATGGCGCGCCAAGGAGGAGTCCTCCTCCTAGTAGGAGTAGGACTCCTACTAGGAGGGGGAAAGAAGTGGGGAGGGAGAAGGAAAGGTGGGCGCCGCCCCCCCTCCTAGTCCAATTCGGACCAGGGGGGAGGAGGCGCGCGGCCCACCTTTGGCTGCCCCTCTCTCTCTCCACTAAGGCCCATATGGCCCATTGCTTCTCCCGGGGGGGGGGGGGTTCCGGTAACCCTCCGGCTCTCCGGTTTTCTCCGAAATCACCCGGAACACTTCCGGTGTCCGAATATAGCCGTCCAATATATCAATCTCTATGTCTCGACCATTTTGAGACTCCTCGGCATGTCCGTGATCACATTCGGGACTTCGAACTAACTTCGGTACATCAAAACTCATAAACTCATAATATAACTGTCATCGAAACCTTAAGCGTGCGGACCCTATGGGTTCGAGAACAATGTAGACATGACCGAGACACGTCTTCGGTCAATAACCAATAGCGGAACCTGGATGCTCATATTGGCTCCTACATATTCTACGAAGATCTTTATCGGTTAGACCGCATAACAACATACGTTGTTCCATTTGTCATCGGTATGTTACTTGCCCGAGATTCGATCGTCGGTATCTCAATACCTAGTTCAATCTCATTACCGGCAAGTCTCTTTACTCGTTTCATAATACATCATATCGCAACTAACTCATTAGTTGTAATGCTTGCAAGGCTTATGTGATGTGCATTACCGAGAGGGCCCAGAGATACCTCTCCGACAATCGGAGTGACAAATCCTAATCTCGAAATACGCCAACCCAACATTCATATTTGGAGACACCTGTAGAGCTCCTTTATAATCACCCAGTTACGTTGTGACGTTTGGTAGCACACAAAGTGTTCCTCCGGTAAACGGGAGTTGCATAATCTCATAGTCATAGGAACATGTATAAGTCATGAAGAAAGCAATAGCAACATACTAAACGATCCGGTGCTAAGCTAATGGAATGGGTCATGTCAATCACATCATTCTCCTAATGATGTGATCCGATTAATCAAATGACAACACATGTCTATGGTTAGGAAACATAACCATCTTCGATTAATGAGCTAGTCAAGTAGAGGCATACTAGTGACACTTTGTTTGTCTATGTATTCACACATGTATTATGTTTCCGGTTAATACAGTTCTAGCATGAATAATAAACATTTATCATGAAATAAGGAAATAAATAATAACTTTATTATTGCCTCTAGGGCATATTTCCTTCAGTCTCCCACTTGCACTAGAGTCAATAATCTAGATTACACAATAATGATTCTAACACCCATGGAGCTTTGGTCCTGATCATGTTTTGCTCGTGGAAGAGGCTTAGTCAACGGGTCTGCAACATTCAGATCCGTATGTATCTTGCAAATCTCTATGTCTTCCACCTAGACTAGATCCCGGATGGAGTTGAAGCGTCTCTTGATGTGCTTGGTTCTCTTGTGAAATCTGGATTCCTTTGCCAAGGCAATTGCACCAGTATTATCACAAAAGATTTTCATTGGACCCGATGCACTAGGTATGACACCTAGATCGGATATGAACTCCTTCATCCAGACTCCTTCGTTTGCTGCTTCCGAAGCAGCTATGTACTCCGCTTCACATGTAGGTCCCGCCACAACGCTTTGTTTAGAACTGCACCAACTAACAGCTCCACCGTTTAATGTAAACACGTATCCGGTTTGCGATTTAGAATCGTCCGGATCAGTGTCAAAGCTTGCATCAACGTAACCATTTACGATGAGCTCTTTGTCACCTCCATATATGAGAAACATATCCTTAGTCCTTTTCAGGTATTTCAGGATGTTCTTGACCGCTGTCCAGTGATCCACTCCTGGATTACTTTGGTACCTCCCTGCTAGAGTTATAGCAAGACACACATCAGGTTTGGTACACTGCATTGCATACATGATAGAGCCTATGGCTGAAGCATAGGGAACATCTTTCATTTTCTCTCTATCTTCTGCATTGGTCGGACTTTGAGTCTTACTCAATTTCACACCTTGTAACACAGGCAAGAATCCTTTCTTTGCTTGATCCATTTTGAACTTTTTCAAAACTTTGTCAAGGTATGTGCTTTGTGAAAGTCCAATTAAGCGTCTCGATCTGTCTCTATAGATCTTGATGCCCAATATGTAGGCAGCTTCACCGAGGTCTTTCATCGAAAAACTTTTATTCAAGTATCCCTTTATGCTATTCAGAAATTCTATATCATTTCCGATTAGTAATATGTCATCTACATATAATATCAGAAATGCTACAGAGCTCCCACTCACTTTCTTGTAAATACAGGCTTCTCCAAAAGTCTGTATAAAACCAAATGCTTTGATCACACTATCAAAGCGTTTATTCCAACTCCGAGAGGCTTGCACCAGTCCATAAATGGATCGCTGGAGCTTGCACACTTTGTTAGCTCCCTTTGGATCGACAAAACCTTCCGGCTGCATCATATACAACTCTTCTTGCAAAAATCCATTCAGGAATGCAGTTTTGACATCCATTTGCCAAATTTCATAATCATAAAATGCGGCAATTGCTAACATGATTTGGACAGACTTAAGCATTGCTACGGGTGAGAAGGTCTCATCGTAGTCAATCCCTTGAACTTGCCGAAAACCATTTGCGACAAGTCGAGCTTTGTAGACAGTAACATTACCGTCAGTGTCAGTCTTCTTCTTGAAGATCCATTTATTCTCAATTGCTTTCCAATCATTGGGCAAGTCAACCAAAGTCCATACTTTGTTCTCATACATGGATCCCATCTCAGATTTCATGGCTTCAAGCCATTTTGCGGAATCTGGGCTCACCATCGCTTCTTCATAGTTCATAGGTTCATCATGATCTAGTAGCATGACTTCTAGAACAGGATTACCGTACCACTCTGGCGTGGATCTTACTCTGGTTGATCTACGAGGTTCAGTAGTATCTTGTTCTGAAGTTTCATGACCATTATCATTAGCTTCCTCACTAATTGGCGTATGTGTCACAGAAACTGGTTTTTGTGATGTACTACTTTCCAATAAGGGAGCAGGTACAGTTACCTCGTCAAGTTCTACTTTCCTCCCACTCACTTCTTTCGAGAGAAACTCCTTCTCTAGAAAGTTTCCGAATTTAGCAACAAAAGTTTTGCCTTCGGATCTGTGATAGAAGGTGTATCCAATAGTTTCCTTTGGATATCCTATGAAGACACATTTCTCCAATTTGGGTTTGAGCTTATCAGGTTTAAGCTTTTTCACATAAGCATCGCAACCCCAAACTTTCAGAAACGACAACTTTGGTTTCTTGCCAAACCACAGTTCATAAGGTGTCGTCTCAACGGATTTTGATGGTGCCCTATTTAACGTGAATGCGGTCGTCTCTAGAGCATATCCCCAAAATGCTAGCGGTAAATCAGTAAGAGACATCATAGATCGCACCATATCTAGTAAAGTACGATTACGACGTTCGGACACACCATTACGCTGTGGTGTTCCGGGTGGTGTGAGTTGCGAAACTATTCCACATTGTTTCAAATGTACACCAAACTCGTAACTCAAATATTCTCCTCCACGATCAGATCATAGGAATTTTATTTTCTTGTTACGATGATTTTCAACTTCACTCTGAAATTCTTTGAACTTTTCAAGCGTTTCAGACTTATGTTTCATTAAGTAGATATACCCATATCTGCTCAAGTCATCTGTGAAGGTGAGAAAATAACGATATCCGCCACGAGCCTCAATATTCATCGGATCACATACATCTGTATGTATGATTTCCAACAAATCCGTTGCTCTCTCCATAGTACCGGAGAACGGTGTTTTTGTCATCTTACCCATAAGGCATGGTTCGCAAGTACCAAGTGATTCATAATCAAGTGGTTCCAAAAGCCCATCAGTATGGAGTTTCTTCATGCGCTTTACACCGATATGACCCAAACGGCAGTGCCACAAATAAGTTGCACTATCATTATCAACTCTGCATCTTTTGGTTTCAACATTATGAATATGTGTGTCACTACTATCGAGATTTAATAAGAATAGACCACTCTTTAAGGGTGCATGACCATAAAAGATATTACTCATATAAATAGAACAACCATTATTCTCTGATTTAAATGAATAACCGTCTCGCATTAAACAAGATCCAGATATAATGTTCATGCTTAATGCTGGCATCAAATAACAATTATTTAGGTCTAATAATAATCCCGAAGGTAGATGTAGAGGTAGCGTGCCGACTGCGATCACATCGACTTTGGAACCATTTCCCACGTTCATCGTCACCTCGTCCTTAGCCAATCTTTGCTTAATCCGTAGTCCCTGTTTTGAGTTGCAGCAGTTAGCAACTGAACCAGTATCAAATACCCAGGTGCTACTGCGAGCATTAGTAAGGTACACATCAATAACATGTATATCACATATACCTTTGTTCACCTTGCCATCCTTCTTATCCGCCAAATACTTGGGGCAGTTCCGCTTCCAGTGACCAGTCTGCTTGCAGTAGAAGCACTCAGTTTCAGGCTTAGGTCCAGGTTTGGGTTTCTTCTCTTGAGTAGCAACTTGCTTGCTGTTCTTTTTGAAGTTCCCCTTCTTCTTCCCTTTGCCCTTTTTCTTGAAACTAGTGGTCTTGTTGACCATCAACACTTGATGCTCCTTCTTGATTTCTACCTCCGCAGCTTTCAGCATTGCGAAGAGCTCGGGAATAGTCTTATTCATCCCTTGCATATTATAGTTCATCACGAAGCTCTTGTAGCTTGGTGGCAGTGATTGGAGAATTCTGTCAATGACGCAATCATCTGGAAGATTAACTCCCAATTGAATCAAGTGATTATTATACCCAGACATTTTGAGTATATGCTCACTGACAGAACTGTTCTCCTCCATCTTGCAGCTATAGAACTTATTGGAGACTTCATATCTCTCAATCCGGGCATTTGCTTGAAATATTAACTTCAACTCCTGGAACATCTCATATGCTCCATGACGTTCAAAACGTCGTTGAAGTTCCGATTCTAAGCCGTAAAGCATGGCACACTGAACTATCGAGTAGTCATCAGCTTTGCTCTGCCAGACGTTCATAACATCTGGTGTTGCTCCAGCAGCAGGCCTGGCACCCAGCGGTGCTTCCAGGACGTCATTCTTCTATGCAGCAATGAGGATAATCCTCAAGTTACGGACCCAGTTCGTGTAATTGCTACCATCATCTTTCAACTTTGCTTTCTCAAGGAACGCATTAAAATTCAACGGAACAACAGCACGGGCCATCTATCTACAATCAAACATAAACAAGCAAGATACTATCAGGTACTAAGTTCATGATAAATTTAGGTTTAATTAATCATATTACTAAAGAACTCCCACTTAGATAGACATCCCTCTAATCCTCTAAGTGATTACGTGATCCAAATCAACTAAACCATGTCCGATCATCACGTGAGATGGAGTAGTTTCATTAGTGAACATCGCTATGTTGATCATATCTACTATATGATTCACGCTTGACCTTTCTGTCTCTGTGTTTCGAGGCCATATCTGTATATGCTTGGCTCGTCAAGTATAACCTCAGTATTCTACGTGTGCAACTGTTTTTCACCCATTGTATTTGAACGTAGAGCCTATCACACCCGATCATCATGTGGTGTCTCAGCATGAAGAACTTTCGCAACGGTGCATACTCAGGGAGAACACTTCTTGATAATTAGTGAGAGATCATCTTAAAATGCTACTGTCAATCAAAGCAAGATAAGATGCATAAAAGATAAACATCACATGTAATCAATATAAGTGATATGATATGGCCATCACCATCTTGTGCTTGTGATCTCCATCTTCGAAGCACCGTCGTGATCACCATCGTCACCGGCGCGACACCTTGATCACCATCGTAGCATCGTTGTCTTCTCGCCAATCTTATGCTTCCACGACTATCGCTACCGCTTAGTGATAAAGTAAAGCATTACAGCGCAATTGCATTGCATACAATAAAGCGACAACCATATGGCTCCTGCCAGTTGCCGATAACTTGGTTACAAAACATGATCATCTCATACAATAAAATTTAGCATCATGTCTTGACCATATCACATCACAACATGCCCTGCAAAAACAAGTTAGACGGCCTCTACTTTGTTGTTACAAGTTTTACGTGGCTGCTACGGGCTTAAGCAAGAACCAGTCTTACCTACGCATCAAAACCACAATGATAGTTCGTCAAATTGGTGCTGTTTTAACCTTCGCAAGGACCGGGCGTAGCCACACTCGGTTCAACTAAAGTTGGAGAAACTGTCACCCGCTAGCCACCTTTGTGCAAAGCACGTCAGGAGAACCGGTCTCGCGTAAGCGTACGCGTAATGTCGGTCCGGGCCACTTCATCCAACAATACCGCCGAACCAAAGTATGACATGCTGGTAAGCAGTATGACTTATATCGCCCACAACTCACTTGTGTTCTACTCGTGCATATAACATCAACACATAAAACCTAGGCTCTGATACCACTGTTGGGGAACGTAGTAATTTCAAAAATTTCCTACGCACACGCAAGATCATGGTGATGCATAGCAACCAGAGGGGAGAGTGTGATCTACGTACCCTTGTAGACCGACAGCGGAAGCATTAGCACAACGCGGTTGATGTAGTCGTATGTCTTCATGGCCCAACCGATCAAGCACTGAAACTACGGCACCTCCGAGTTCTAGCACACGTTCATCTCGATGACGATCCCCGGACTACGATCCAGCAAAGTGTCGGGGAAGAGTCCCGTCAGCACGACAGCGTGGTGACGATCTTGATGTACTACCGTCGCAGGGCTTCGCCTAAGCACCGCTACAATATTTATCGAGGATTATGGTGGAAGGGGGCACCGCACACGGCTAAGAATATGATCACGTGGATCAACTTGTGTGTCTAGGGGTGCCCCCTGCCCCCGTATATAAAGGATCAAGGGGAGGAGGCCAGCCGGCCCCTATGGCGCGCCAAGGAGGAGTCCTCCTCCTAGTAGGAGTAGGACTCCTACTAGGAGGGGGAAAGAAGTGGGGAGGGAGAAGGAAAGGGGGGCGCCGCCCCCCTCTCCTAGTCCAATTCGGACCAGGGGGGAGGAGGCACGCGGCCCACCTTTGGCTGCCCCTCTCTCTCTCCACTAAGGCCCATATGGCCCATTGCTTCTCCCGAGGGGGTTCCGGTAACCCTTCGGCTCTTCGGTTTTCTCCGAAATCACCCGAAACACTTCCGGTGTCCGAATATAGCCGTCCAATATATCAATCTTTATGTCTTGACCATTTCGAGACTCCTCGTCATGTCCGTGATCACATCCGGGACTCCGAACTAAATTCGGTACATCAAAACTCATAAACTCATAATATAACTGTCATCGAAACCTTAAGCGTGCGGACCCTACGGGTTCGAGAACAATGTAGACATGACCGAGACACGTCTCCAGTCAATAACCAATAGCGGAACCTGGATGCTCATATTGGCTCCTACATATTCTACGAAGATCTTTATCGGTCAGACCGCATAACAACATACGTTGTTCCCTTTGTCATCGGTATGTTACTTGCCCGAGATTCGATCGTCGGTATCTCAATACCTAGTTCAATCTCATTACCGGCAAGTCTCTTTACTCGTTTCATAATACATCATCTCGCAACTAACTCATTAGTTGTAATTCTTGCAAGGCTTATGTGATGTGCATTACCGAGAGGGCCCAGAGATACCTCTCCGACAATCGGAGTGACAAATCCTAATCTCGAAATACGCCAACCCAACATTCATCTTTGGAGACACCTGTAGAGCTCCTTTATAATCACCCAGTTATGTTGTGACATTTGGTAGCACACAAAGTGTTCCTCCGGTAAACGGGAGTTGCATAATCTCAAAGTCATAGGAACATGTATAAGTCATGAAGAAAGCAATAGCAACATACTAAACGATCTGGTGCTAAGCTAATGGAATGGGTCATGTCAATCACATCATTCTCCTAATGATGTGAACCCATTAATCAAATGACAACACATGTCTATGGTTAGGAAACATAACCATCTTTGATTAATGAGCTAGTCAAGTAAAGGCATACTAGTGACACTTTGTTTGTCTATGTATTCACACATGTATTATGTTTTCGGTTAATACAGTTCTAGCATGAATAATAAACATTTATCATGAAATAAGGAAATAAATAATAACTTTATTATTGCCTCTAGGGCATATTTTATTCATTGTATTGTTGCCATCGAGGATAACAAGATGGTTTTTTTTATCACATTGCATGAATTTATCCCTCTACATCATGTCATCTTGCTTAAGGCGTTACTCTGTTTTCATTAACTTAATACTCTAGATGCATGCTGGATAGCGGTCGATGAGTGGAGTAATAGTAGTAGATGCAGGCAGGAGTCGGTCTACTTCTCTCAGACGTGATGCCTATATACATGATCATACCTAGATATTCTCATAACTATGCTCAATTCTGTCAATTGCTCAACAGTAATTCGTTCACCCACCGTAGAATACTTATGCTCTTGCGAGAAGCCACTAGTGAAACCTATGCCCCCCAGGTCTATCTTCATCATATTATCTTCCAATACTTAGTTATTTCCTTTGCTTTTTACTTTGCCTTTATTTTACTTTGCATCTTTATCATAAAAATACCAAAAATATTATCTTATCTTATCTATCAGATCTCACTCTCGTAAGTGATCGTGAAGGGATTGACAACCCCTTATCGCGTTAGTTGCGAGGAGTTATTTTCTTTGTGCAGGTACTAGGGGACGCGCGTGCAACCTCCTACTGGATTGATACCTTGGTTCTCAAGAACTGAGGGAAATACTTACGCTACTTTACTGCATCTTCCTTTCCTCTTCGGGGAAATCCAACGCAGTGCTCAAGAGGTAGCACCGAGCCGCATGACACCAACTGGGTGGCGGCCCCTGAATTTCGATCCGGCATCCCCATGCGTCTCACCTCCTGGAAAGAGAAGGACCTATCCTGGGTTCATCGGTGGAGCTGACCGGACTCCAGAACTGTGTTAAAAACATGATAAGCAAGAAAATCAAGCTTGTCAACATGGTCCAGGTCACGCTCTTCTGCCGGATCCTCCCTTGTCAAAGACTGGCATTCAATATGTGGGAGTTCGACCCGGCTAAGCACCAGATGCTGCGAGAGCTCTTCGACACGACACACCAGGACATCTGGAAGGTGTTGTTCAAGTCCACCGAGGTACCTCCTCCCCTTACCGAGGATCGAGGACTCAGCGCAAAGCGCCCTGCCAATCCGGTAAGCTCCTTATATCTCATAAGATGTTTCTTTCCCCAGTATAATCATGCGGGGGACCTAAACCTCCACGTCATTTAACAGGAGTGGGTCACGATAGCGGAGCGGATCGATTGTCTGGCCCCACTGCCCGAGGATCCAGCAAGGGCTCTCTTAACGGAGATGCTGGTTCTGGCACCCTATGAGGCGCCGGAGAAGAAGGCCAAGAAGAAGGCCATGGGTACCAGGAAAGGTCTCCGGCGCAAGGTCGTATCAGACTCATCGTCCGATAACACCGAGGCGCCCTCCTCCCATGAAAACGAGGAGGAGGAATAGGAAAGTTCTCCCCCAGCCGGGGGAGACAAAAAAAGGAAGGCAACCCCGTCAGGGGAGGCCGAAGGGTCCAAAAAGGGAAGGACTCTCCTTCCGGACTGCTCCACGGCGGCCGCTTTTAGCGACGAGGAGTGGTTACCCAGGGACAAGCCCCTGGCGAAGTCGTAATTATCCGGATACCATAATAGTTCTTGGTATGTTTTATGTTATTGCTTCTTATCATGCCGAACATGATCCTACAGCCCATCCAAAGCCCATATCGATGTATCCTCTTCAGATGAGTCTTTGGGCCTGTCAGAGATGAACAATGATTCACTCCCGACCGCCTCCTCCCCCCGTCTTATGGACGACGTCGAGGTGTTGTCTCAAAGGGTACTGAACCAAGGGGAGACAGTTCCGGAGGCGCCCCAAGGCGACATTCCGGACGCTGGGTGCACGAGGGGCAAGACTCCCATGGGTTCTAATGTCGGGGGCAGCAAGTCTAGCCACCAGCCGAATAATGCGCCGGAACCTCCAGTGGTTCCGGATTCTGTGAGGTGACCCCTCGCCAAGGGGGACAAGCCGTCTGTGCCGATGGCCTCTGTCCACCCAGAGGCATAGGACAATTTGCTGGAAACGCTTCGCGGCACTTCCATTGACGAAGAGCACCGCACTATCATGAGTGCGGTGGTCAAGAAGGTTCGGTCCGCCAAAAGCGGACTGACTGAAGCCTATGCCAGCCTCCTAATAGGCTTTGAGGTAAGCAATCAAATTATGAGAAAATATTACAACATAGATAGTAGCCCCTGATGCTCTGTTTGGTGTTCGCAAAGAAAGGCTGAACAGAGGATCAAATAATAATCACAGGAGTCTAATCAGAATATGTCTATGTGAATAAGCAGGCTTCACTGCTGGCCGCTGCTGCTCACACGACGGAGGTCTCCGCCCTGAAGCGGGACCTTGAGCAGTCCGAGGAAGAGCTCGGCCTTACCAAGAGGCAGCTCGAAGAGAACAAAGGTAAGTAATACCTTGTCTGTTTATTGATAAAGAAAAAGGAAACTGGTTGTTAGATCACAGGATCGTCATGAATTTTGCTAGGGGCCACGACTGAAGTGGCGGCCCTGAAGAAGGCGTTGTCCGAGGCCGAAGGCAAAGCGGCCAAGGAGCGCGTCGAGCATGAGAAGCAAGAGGCCCGAGTCGGTGAGGTTCAGCAAGATCTCCAGGAGTTTGTCAAGAAGTACGAGTCCTTGGAGCGTGACTCTAAGACGCAAGGGTCTGAGCTTGCGAAGGCCCTCGAGAACGCACAAAATGCCAAGGCCGAAGCCTAAAAGGCCCTCCGGGAAATTGAGGCGGTCAGGAAGATAGCGGCGGGTAAGGCATTCATTATGCAAAGCAAGAATGTGAAGGAAACTTTCCTTTTACTTACCCGAATTTGGAGCTCTCTAGGAGCATTCGCAGATCTACCCAGCAGTGTGCCGGATGCCGCGGAGTTCTACCGGGCCGAGGAAGGGAGCCCGACGGAGAAGTTGTTCTGGTCTCAATATACTGGGACCGAACATCCGATGCCCTCGAGCGACCAGTTGAAGCAACTGGTCGAGCTTCACAAGGCGGCCGAACTAGCCATGAAGGGCCTCATAGTCCGGATGTGGCCTGGCGAGCCCCTGCCTGGCAGCTATTTCAGCCTCGTAAGGCGGCTTGTGAATGCCTGCCCACGGTTTGAAGTCATAAAGTGGTCCGTCTGCATTGAGGGTGCGCGCAGGGCTTTTGCCCGGGCGAAGTGCACTGGGCTAAGATGGACGCCGAAAAGCTGGTGAAGGAGGGGCCGCCGGAGGGCAAGGAGCATCGCCACCCCGAAAAGTATTATGACGGTGTCCTGAAGGGTGCTCGCCTTGTGGTAGAGGAATGTGCTAAGGATGTAATATTTGAATGAATGTACTCATGTGATCCTGTAATGTGATACGAGTTCATGTGCGCTATGTAATGCTTGTTAATTTAAAATATTACCTTCTGTGCGGTCGTTTATAAAATTTGAGAGTTGGCCAGTCGTTGTCTTCTGCCCCCATGTAACTTGTACTGAGGTGTTTGGGATAAACCTGATCACTCTTTATGCCAGTTTTGGGTCCTTCGAAGGAGGTGTTCAACACAACGAACCAGGCAATCGGACTATAAAGCTTTATCACTCCCACTTAGCCATAGAAGTCTACAATTTTAAATTTTGGCGAAGCCCCTAGTATTCGGAAGGCCGAACTTGGGGCGCTATGTACGCCTAAATCGGACAAGGCCGACTCCTCGTCCGAAGCGGAAAAAATCTTTAAGGATTTGAGACCTCTCGAACGGCGACCAGCTCTCACCGCATCATGACAGTCAGTTTTCGGCTTTCTCTACTAAGGTGCTCGTCCGGAAGAACCGGAACACAATCGCAGTAGTTCTCCCAGTGCTACCTTAGCCGATATAGCGGAACGTAAGGTACCAAAACATGGGAGCCGGGCAAACCCAACTATTGACCCAAGACATGATTCAGAGCGGATGCATATAATGCTATAAGTTCGGGGTGCCACACTGTCGAAAGTGTTCGGACTTTTCATGTCGTGTTATGGGGTACACTGAAGCCCCTGGCGCACTCGTCGTAAGTAAGCATACAGGGGAAAAAAGATAAAGGAATGCAATAATGAGCTGATGATGTACATTGTTATTTAAATGATACGTCAAAGCGTATGCATACATGTAGTGCAATAAGTAAAAATAGGACTATTTGACATGTCCTATCCAAAGTCAAGCTGCGTGTGGGTATGCAAAACAGGTATATCGATCGTTATCAGAGACCACCTGAGGATTCCCTTGTACGTCAAAGCTTCTTGCTTCCTTGGTGTTTCCTTCCCGTGATGGGTCCGATAATCAGACGATCGGAGAGGGCCTTCAGAGAATAGGGGCCTGAAAGGAAGAAAATGTTCAAGGTATACGGGTCCTGAAGCGGTTGAGCCGCATTGTGGGCCATGCCATGGCCGTGCCTCCACCTATGCCCATGGTATCTTGAGTGCATAATTATGTACGCGCGGCGCAAATTTCGCCGCTTGATTGGGACTAGGACGGAGGCCGAATTGCTAGGTGAGCTCTAAATGTGCCTGGTGATCCTCTTGCAAGGTACTCCGGACTTGCTTGAAGGTGTTCGGGGTCTTTCTCACCGAATTGGCGGTTTGCCTCATAAGGCTGCTTCACGCTTCTGCTGCGAGGGCCGTAGTGTGCTCCTTCGTGCGGAGCGAGCGTTCTGTGTTTCCATTAACTATTATAACCCTGCGAGGTCTTGGCATTTTGAGCTTGAGGTATGCATAATGCGGTACCGCATTGAATTTGGCAAATGCGATTCGTCCGAGTAGTGCTTGATAGCCACTGCAGAAGGGGGCGATATCGAAGATTAACTCCTCGCTTCGGAAGTTGTCCGGAGATCCGAAGAGCACTTCCAGTGTGATTGAGCCCGTGCAACAGGCCTCTACACCTGGGATGACACCTTTAAAGGTGGTTTTGATCCTCGAGGGGTCTATACCCATTTTACGCATTGTATCCTGATAGAGCAGGTTCAGGCTGCTGCCACCGTCCATAAGGACTCGAGTGAGGTGAAATCCGTCAATGATGGGGTCAAGGACCAATGCAGCAGAACCACCATGACGAATACTGGTGGGGTGGTCCCTGCGATCGAAGGTGATCAGACAAGAAGACCATGGGTTGAACTTTGGGGCGACTGGCTCCATTGCATAGACGTCCCTTAGTGCACGCTTCCATTCCCGCTTGGGAATATGGGTTGCGTATATCATGTTTACCATTTTCACATGGGGAGGAAATTTCGTCTGTCCTCCTGTGTTCGGCGGCCAGGGCTCCTCCTCCTCGTCGCTATGCAGCCCCTTTTCCTTGTTTTCAGCATTCAACTTGCCAGCCTGTTTGAACACCCAGCATTCTCTGTTGGTGTGGTTGGCTGGTTTTTCGGGGGTGCCGTGAATTTGACATGAACGATCGAGTATGCGGTCCAAGATGGACGGGCTCGGATTGCTTTTCTTGAACGGCTTTTTCCGCTGACCGGATTTAGAGCCACTGAATCTGACATTAACTGTCGTGTCTTCGGTGTTGTCGCCGTTGTTGTGGCGTTTGTGTCTGTTGCGACGTGGCTTGCCGTTGCTATCTTTGGCATCTGAATTACCAGGATTTCTTGATGTGTTGTTGCTGCGAGCCAGCCAACTGTCCTCGTCCGTAGAAAAGCGGGTCATGAGTGTCGTGAGGGCTGCCATGGACTTCGGCTTCTCTTGGCCGAGGTGTCGGGCGAGCCACTCGTCGCGGATGTTATGCTTAAATGCCGCTAAGGCCTCAGCATCCGAACAGTCGACAATTTGGTTCTTTTTAGTTAGGAACCGAGTCTAAAATTTCCTAGTTGATTCCCCTGGCTGTTGGCTTATGTGACTCAGGTCATTAGCATCCGGTGGTCGCACGTAAGTGCCCTGGAAGTTATCAAGGAATGCGTCTTCCAAGTTCTCCCAACTGCCAATGGAGTTTGCCGGCAGGCTATTCAGCCAATGTCGAGCCGGCCCTTTGAGTTTTAGTGGGAGGTACTTGATGGCATGTAGATCGTCACCGCGGGCCATGTGGATGTGGAGGAGGAAATCTTCAAACCATACCGCGGGGTCTATTGTACCATCATATGATTCGATGTTCACGGGTTTAAACCCTTCTGGGAATTCGTGATCCATTACTTTGTCGGTGAAGCATAGGGGGTGTGCGGCGCCTCTGTATCGAGCTATGTCACAACGCAGTTCATACGAGTCTTGTCTCGTCTGCTATATTCGGCCCAGCCGGATTTGCTTTTAGTATATCCGGCGTGACGGTCGTCGTCACGCGTTGGGGCGCGCCCCCGTGATCCGTATATCGATCTTGTATGTCCTGCTTTGTTTTCCAATACGTCTCGCAGGTCCTGTGTGTTGCCCCGGCCCTTGGTGTTTTTGTTTGACTGGTGATGGGGTGCGGGCTGGACTTCGGGCTGATATGCTGCTTTGTCTCGACCATGAGGTAGCCGGTCAGCCGCATCATACGCTGGTAGTGTAGGCTTTAATGCTTCCTCCTCGAGTTGGGGTAGCAACCAGCGCTTTGGGTAACTTTTGGTTGGGCGCTCGAGTTCGTATTCCTCGGCTGCCAACACCTTGGTCCATCTATCCGCTAGCAGATCTTGATCAGCTTGAAGCTGTTGTTGCTTTTTCTTCAGGCTTTTTGTTGTGGCTATAAGCCGGCGCTTGAAGCGCTCCTGCTCGACGGGATCCTCAGGCACGATAAATTCTTCTTCGCCGAGGCTTACCTCGTCATCGAAGAGGGGCATGTAATTTTCATCCTCTGATTCTCCGTCTGCCGCCTGTTCCTTAGGGCTAGCTTGCCCATCCTCCCGCTCGAAGCCTGGCTAGAGGGGATTGTCTTCGTCTTCGGCACTATCCGCAGCGTTATTGTCTCTTGTGCTGGTATCGCTGCTTTTGCTATGGCGGGGCTTAGAGCAGCGCCGATGACACCGGTGCTTAGATTGCTTCTCGAGGGGATTATCCTCCGTTGCCTTATTGCCATCGCTTTCTTTGGGGGTGTCCACCATGTATATATCATATGATGAGGTGGTTGTCCAGCGCCCTGTGGGCGGTGGTTCCTGTTCTTCTCCTGCGTCGTCGTCCATACCTTCGATGTCTTTGGAGCCGAAATCAAGCATGTCGGTTAAGTCGTCGATAGTGGCTATTAAGTGGGTGGTGGGTGGGGAATGAATTTCCTTATCGTCCGCTTACCACTTAAGCCGGACATAGTTCGGCCAAGGGTCTCCTGACAAGGAGAGAGACATCAATGGATTTAGCACGTCCCCCAAGGGCGAGTGCTAAAAGATATCCACGGAGGTAAACTCCATGATCGGTGCCCAATCAGATTCAATAGGCATGGACGCAGGCGGTCCGGAGCGTGTGGCCGGGGGCGAATCCAAGGGTCCGGCAACACGGGTCTCATAGGAGGTGAAGTCAGTATTCGGCTCTATCGCCGCTAGGTGTGCGACCTCCGTGGCGGGGTCCATCCACCCGTCCTCAGACGGCACAATCTGCTCCGGATTGAGGGCCGGAGTAGCCACATGTGTGATCTCCCGAACACCGTCCGGCGGCAGAGCTAAGTCATGCTCGTCGCGACTGTGCGGCGCACCCTACATGGGCTCAAATCCGTAGAACATCAAGTCTACGCGGATGTCGGTAGTATAGTTCAAGCTTCCAAACCTGACCTGATGGCCAGGGGCGTAGCTCTCGATCTGCTCCAGATGGCCAAGCGAGTTGGCCCGCAAAAGAAGCCGCCGAATACAAAGATCTGTCCGGGGAGAAAAACCTCACCCTGGATCGCATCGTTGTCGATGACTGAAGGGGCCATCAAGCCTTATGGTGTCGGCACAGTGGAACTCTCAATGAAAGCACCAATGTCAGTGTCAAAACCGGTGGATCTCGGGTAGGGGGTCCCGAACTGTGCGTCTAAGGCGGATGGTAACAGGAGGCAGGGGACACAAGTTTTACCCAGGTTCGGGCCCTCTCGATGGAGGTAATACCCTACTTCCTGCTTGATTGATCTTGATGATATGAGTATTACAAGAGTTGATCTACCACGAGATCGTAGAGGCTAAACCCTAGAAGCTAGCCTATGATTATGATTGTTGTTGTCCTACGGACTAAACCCTCCGGTTTATATAGACACCAGAGGAGGCTAGGGTTACAGAGAGTCAGTTACAAGGGAGGAGATCTACATATCCAAATTGCCAAGCTTGCCTTTCACGCAAAGGAGAGTCCCACCCGGACACGGGACGAAGTCTTCAATCTTGTATCTTCATAGCCCAACAGTCTGGCCAAAGGATATAGTCCGGCTGTTCGAGGACCCCCTAATCCAGGACTCCCTCACCTACACCCCCAGGCACGCCCTCCACCCTCGTGGGGCCCACATTGCTCCACCGACGTACTCCTTCCTCCTATATATACCTACGTCTCCCAAACTACCAGATACGGAGCCAAAACCCTAATTCCACTGCCGTAACTTTTTGTATCCACGAGATCCCGTCTTGGGGCCTTTTCCGGAGCTCCGCCGGAGGGAGTATCGATCATGGAGGGCTTCTACATCAACACCATAGCCTCTCCGATGAAGTGTGAGTAGTTTACTTCAGACCTACGGGTCCATAGTTATTAGCTAGATGGCTTCTTCTCTCTTTTTGGATCTCAATACAAAGTTCCCCCCCTCTCTTGTGGAGATCTATTCGATGTAATCTTCTTTTGCGGTGTGTTTGTTGAGACTGATGAATTTTGGGTTTATGATCAAGTTTATCTATGAACAATATTTCAATCATCTCTGAATTCGTTTATGTATGATTGGTTATCTTTGCAAGTCTCTTTGAATTATCAGTTTGGTTTGGCCTACTAGATTGATCTTTCTTGCAATGGGAGAAGTGCTTAGCTTTGGGTTCAATCTTGCGGTGTCCTTTCCCAGTGACAGTAGGGGCAGCAAGGCACGTATTGTATTGTTGCCACCGAGGATAACGAGATGGGGTTTATATCATATTGCATGAGTTTATCCCTCTACATCATGTCATCTTGCTTAAAGCGTTACTCTGTTCTCTTGAACTTAATACTCTAGATGCATGCTGGATAGCGGTCGATGTGTGGAGTGATAGTAGTAGATGCACGCAGGAGTCGGTCTACTTGTCTCGGACGTGATACCTATATACATGATCATACCTAGATATTCTCATAACTATGCTCAATTCTGTCAATTGCTCAATAGTAATTTGTTCACCCACCGTAATACTTATGCTCTCGAAAGAAGCCTCTAGTGAAACCTTTTGCCCCCGGGTCTATTTTCCATCATATTAATCTTCCAATACTTAGTTATTTCCTTTGCCATTTATTTTACTTGCATCTTTATTTCTCTTTATCATAAAAATACCAAAAATATCATCTTATCATATCTATCAGATCTCACTCTCGTAGGTGACCGTGAAGGGATTGACAACCCCTTTGTCGCGTTGGTTGCAAGGAGTTTATTTCTTTGTGTAGGTGTAACGCCCCGAGACCGATGTGCCAGGTGTCCTCTAGTTATTCGCTGTTGTTTGCCTTGTCATTGCTTGCGTGTCATGCATTGCATATCATGTCATCATGTGCATTTCATTTGCATACATGTTCGTCTCATGCATCCGAGCCTTTTTCCCGTTGTTCGTTTTGCATTCCGGCGTTCCGTTCTCCTCCGGTGGTCATTTCTACCTTTCTTTCATGTGTGGGGATTAAACATTTACGGATTGGACCGAGACTTGCCAAGCGGCCTTGGTTTACTACCGGTAGACCGCCTGTCAAGTTTCGTACCATTTGGACTTCGTTTGATGCTCCAACGGTTAACCGAGGGACCGAAAAGGCCTCGTGTGTGTTGCAGCCCAACACCCTTTCAAAGTGGCCCAAAACCCACCTGAACCCCTTCTATCATCTAGAGCGTTCGATCACGATCGCGTGGCCAAAAACCGCACCTCATTTGGACTCTCCTAGCTCCCTCTACCTATAAATATGTGCACCCCGTTCATTTTCGCGGACGAAACCCTAGATCCACTCCTCCCCGCGCCGCCGGACATGTCCGCCCGGCGGCCGGACACGTCCAACCGCCCGCCGCGGCCAATCGTGCCTCGCCACCTCACCCCGCCGCCCTCTCTCTCCTCCAGCCCCGCCGCCGGCCCGCGCGGCCCGGATCGGGCCCGCGGGGCCCATCTCCTCGCGCCGCCGTCCGGTTGCAGCTCCGGTGCCGCGACCCTTCGCCGAGCCGCCTCCCGTAACGCTCCG
>NC_041380.1:470888269-470891780 GCF_002162155.2 Triticum dicoccoides | reverse complement strand
GCCGTCGTGCGCCGCCGCGCCTCGCCACCTTCCCGCCGGCGCTGCCCTCCGCCGTGCGACGCCGCCTTGCCGGCCACCGCCGTCCTTCGCCTCACCGCCCCGCCTCCTCGGAGGAGCTCCGCGGTCGCCCCGGCCGGATTCGCCATTCCGGCGATCGCCGGAGTTCAAGCCCGCCTCGCCGGAGTCCGTACCTCGCTGGAGAAGAAGGTGGACCGGATCCACCGGGAGATGAACCAAACGCCGCCCCTCCGTCCTGGATCTGAACCATCCCACACCGCTCCGTCCCGTTGACTTTCTCGGAGAGGTCCAATTTCTACTAAGTCCCCGAGATTGCCATGTTTCAAATGCCCATGTTCATCGCATCGTAACTTTGCATCCGTAGCTCCGATTCATGCATATAGCATATCAAAATGTTCGTCTCAGAGAGTATATCATTTAATCTCATTGCGTCATTTTAATTTGAGTTCATCTTGATGCCCGAAATGCTGTTAGAAGAGTGCTACTTGAGATAATTGTCAGATCTGATGCTCCATTTAGATATTTGTCATTTTTGCCATGATTATTGTGTGCATGATATGCCCATGAGCTCTACATATGTTTTGTTAAGGGTTTTGCCATCTTTCCAGAGGTGCAACCCATGTATTTTCGTGATGTGTGTGGTGACTAGCACAAGCTTGCCAAGTGGTGCATTTGCTAATGCTGATTTCAGGGACTTAGCATTTCCACTAAGTCCTTGAGTTGTTTATCTCATATGGCCATATGTTCATGTTGTTCCCTAGTGATCCGTGCCTCTGTTGAGGATGATGAGTAAGGATGTTGTCAGGACCCCGACTCAATGTCACATCGATCTAGCCTGTAGCACCTCATATCACTTTGCGGCCTCACGCACGGTATCCCCACGGGTGTCGCCTTACCTTTGCCCGGGACCGTTTGCGCCTTTTGGCTCACGTATATGATAGTGTCGCTAGCATCCATATGATAAGGAGCCCGGGCTGACATGACTAGTCGTAAACCCAAAGTGGCACAGACTTACAGGGACAGGCATCCATGACCCAGCATCGAACGTGTCGGTCATCAGCGAGTGAATCCAGGCTGTAGCACTGGGCTAGCAGGACTCCGGTGAACCGGGCTGTAGCGGGCTAACAGGACTCCGGTATTCATCGCGTGACATTTCCCCGAAGGGACAGACACAGGAACGAAGAAGGACACATGCCGGCCAGCTTAAGTGTTCCGGAGCAGTAGCAAGCTACCATGGCTCAGTGGAAACACTAGGAGACATTTCCCGGTAAGAGAGGCTACTAAAGATAAACAACTAGATGGTCAGATCCCACACATACCAAGCATTTCAATAACATACACACAATATGCTCGATATGTGCAAATACAACATGGCATCACAACATGACTCTACAAATCAAGTATTTATTCCTTAGGCTCCGAGGAGCGAGATATTACAAACATAGGTCTCATGACCCAACATTCAGAGTATACAAGTCAAAGCACAAGCGGAAGCTATCATGTCTGAGTACAGACATCTATAAATGAAAAAGGCTGAGAAGCCTGACTATCTACCAGATCCTGCCGGGGGCACAAGATCGTAGCGAGACCGAAGTCTCTCTGCAAAACATAAAATAGGCAAACGTGAGTACAAATGTACCCAGCAAGACTTACATCAGATCTATCTACATATGCATCATTATCAACAATGGGGTGGAGGGGTTTAACTGCAGCAAGCCAGCTTTGACTCGGTGGCTATCCTAAACTACGACTGCAAGCGACTCTTTTGAGGTGGCGCACACGAGTCCACATATTCACCATATCAATACACCACTATGGATCCGCTCCCGTCTCCCTACGAGAACGCCATCCATAGCACTCACGCTTATCTTGCGTATTTTAGAGTATCCACTTTCACTTGTCTATGAACTGATATAAGCAACCCAGAAGTCCTTTTCCGCGGACACGGCTATTCGAATAGATGATGTTAACCCTGCAGGGGTGTACTTCTTCACACACGCTCTCACCACTTACCGCCGTTTACACGACATGTACTCGGCAACCTTCAAGCGGAAGCCCAACGTGGGTGTCGGCCACGGCCTGCCTAAACACTCAAGTCTCTAGTCCAGGTTTATCGCCTATTCGGGTTCCATCCATGAGGAGATCCGGCCGGAGTTTCGCTCACAGCCCCAACCGATGTGAACAGGGTTCCCGAGACACCAAACGGGCGCCAGGTACACCGTGCCACGTGCCTACCGCATCACAGCCCACCCCTACGGTCAGCGCTGCGCACGGCCTCCAGCATACTACAAACACCAGAAACTACTTGCAATTCCTGGACAGAGGACAAGGGTGATCAAGAAGCCGAGAGGGTCCATTGGTTTCGGGCCCAATGCGTGGTAGTAGCTGAATCATGGATCACAAACACAGAACTCAGTTCCTGAGGACGGCTGCAATGAGACAACCCACCATGTACTCCTACATGGCCTCTCACCGCTACCTTTACCAAATCGTGTTCACACGCTTAGCTCACACACCGTAGGACATGTTCACACACCTCTGATTCATCCCCGATGAATCAGACCTGACTCAACTCTAAGCAGTAGCAGGCATGACAAACAAACATGAATGAGTAGGCACAACAGGGCTCAAACAACTCCTACTCATGCTAGTGGGTTTCATCTATTTACTGTGGAATGACAGGTCATGCAAAGGATAAAGGGGTTCAGCTACCGCAGCAAGTAACAGATGAATCGGTGTTGTCCTAATGCAGTAAAAGAGAGCAGGAGCGAGAGAGTAGGATTGTATCGGAATGAACAAGGGGGTTTTGCTTGCCTGGCACTTCTGAAGATAACATTGAGTCTTCATCAGTGTCAACGATCACATCATCGGTATCGCGTCTATCGAGAGGGGACAAATACCGGCAACACAGAAGGGAACACAATCAATGCAATGCACAATATGATGCATGATCATGACATGGCAAAATGAATGTGTTTTGGGCTAATGCAACTAGCAACAGATTAAATGGGGTTGGTTTGAATACAAGATTCGAATTCAAACTCCATATGTGATTATTCAAATGCCATTTAATTGATTTGTGCTAAACAGCACCTATAAGTTGTTCTAACATGCATGAAAATGGTACAGATGGATTCCTTGAATTTTTCTGATAATTTTTCATATATAATTTATTTAATTTGGAGTTACGGTTGAATTTCTATGATTTATTGAAGTTTTAGCCATTTTCTGGAATTTCAGAATTAAATTAAATCCAGAAAATGAGTTATGACATCAGCACTGCGTCATGCTTGCGTCAGCAAGTCAACAGGGCTGCCCCGGGTCAAACCTGACCAGAGGGTCCCATTAGTCAGTGACTTAGGGCTCGTTTAGGTCGCTGGCAGGTGGGCCCAGTCAACGGACACATCAGCCTGGTCAACTCCGACGTGTGGGGTCGGTCAAAGTGTGACGGGGCCAGGTCAAACTGACCTATGGGGCCCACAAAATTAGTACT
>NC_041380.1:470865294-470887415 GCF_002162155.2 Triticum dicoccoides | reverse complement strand
CGTCTCCGTGGCGTCGCGAGGGGGGTCGGGGAGGCTGCCACGGCGAAGCAGGAGGTGGCCGGCGCTCTTCGGGGGCGCGCCACGCCTCGCCTCTGCCTTCTGGCAGAGGAAGAAGAGGACAAGGGGGGGAAGGTGGGCTGGGCCGCCCTGGTGGGGGAGCTGGGCCGGCTGGTGGCTGCACGGGTGAGGCCAGGTAGGCTCTGTTCTTTTTATTTTTTTTTTCTAATTATTTCAGTTTTCTATTTTGCAGGTTTGTTTTGAATTTGGTTTTGAAACCAATTCAATTTATTTTGCTTCTGACAATATTTTTAGGAGCTAAAAGAATTAAAACAATGCTCCACAAAATATTTCAGAATTATTGGACCTATATTTATTTAATAGTAGATATAAATCCAATTCAAATAATTATTGATTTAATTCAAATGCCCAAATTAAATGTTTCTGAGACACCAAAAATATTGGTTTGGATTTTTACCTCTTACCAATATTTCCAGAGGATAACAGGAACATTTTCTTGGACACATTTGAGAAGATTTAATTGTTGGTTATTTTTAGAGGTTTCTGAGGCTTTTGAAAATTCCTCAATTCAAATTTCATTTGAATTTAAACATGATGCAGCAAGAGGTCTAGCCTAGTGCATTACCAGAAGCTAGGGATGTGACAGATGTTTTGTTAATCTTGTAGTGCTCTATCCATCCATGTCTTTGTTTGCAATTATTGAGCACCCTAGCTTGAGTCAATCGAGCTCTATTTTTGCTATTTCGTGAATCTGGGCAGATTGTCTACTTGTTAGCAATTTTGCCGGGGATGTTGTAGTTGATCCGTGCATGCCATGGTATTGTTCTTGCCATGTATAGCTTGTATTTTGTGTATTCTTGATGGGTGTATGCTTAGATTATCATGAATTGCTCTGTAGTGAGTGCATCGAGCTCGTAAACATGCCTACTTGATATATGTTTTCAGCATGCTCCAGTTTTCACTAAGTCTGTGATTTGATTATGTTTTTGCCATGTTCACATGCTTGCAATTGTATTTTCTGATCCTTTTGGCTCAAGGTAACTAAGGGACTTTTGTTAAGCTCTTTGAGTAGCTCCATGCCATACTTTACTTTGCCATGTGCAGGTCCTGTAGCATATAGTTTTCATGCTCCGAAGTATGCTACCTGATCTGAAATTCCAGACAAGTGTTAATTTCACTAAGTCTGAAATCTGTTTACCATATGCATTTTTGCCATGCTTGTTTGAACCTGTTAATGTATGAATTGGCCGTAGCTCAGTGCTAGACTTTTGTTAAGCATCATAAATGGATTCTTGACATGTATTTTGTTGCCATGTTTGAGTGTTGTAGCATGTTCATCTTGTTGCATTTAGTTGGCTACTTGCTGTAAATCGCAGACCGGTGTCATATTTGAATTGCTTGCCATTTCCAAACCGTAACTCCGATTCCGGCGTTCTTTATATCGTTTTCAAGCGATTTCATCTCATCTTTCCAGTGGCACACTTGGATTTCCAAGTTGAGGCCAGGTTCATTCGTTCCTTGACAAATCATGCATATGCATCACAAACCGCATCCCGCATATCATACCATGTTCATGTGTTGGTTGTTTACTATGTTGTGTGCTTCTTTTCCGGTGTTTGCTTCTTCGAGTTGGTTCCGATAACGTCGCGTTGTGAGGACCCATTCGTCTACGTTCTGTTTGTCTTCTTCATGGACTCGTTCTTCTTCCTTGCGGGATTTCAGGCAAGATGACCATACCCTCGAAATCACTTCTATCTTTGCTTGCTAGTTGCTCGCTCTTTTGCTATGCCTATGCTGCGATACCTACCACTTGCTTATCATGCCTCCCATATTGTTAAACCAAGCCTCTAACCCACCTTATCCTAGCAAACTGTTGATTAGCTATGTTACCGCTTTGCTCAGCCCCTCTTATAGCGTTGTTAGTTGCAGGTGAAGATTGAAGTTTGTTCCTCGTTGGAACATGGAGATGTTGTTCCTTGTTGGAACATGTTTACTTGTTGGGGATATCACAATATATCTTATTTAATTAATGCATCTATATACTTGGTAAAGGGTGGAAGGCTCGGCCTTATGCCTGGTGTTTTGTTCTACTCTTGCCGCCCTAGTTTCCGTCATATCGGTGTTATGTTCCTGGATTTTGCGTTCCTCACGCGGTTGGGTTATAATGGGAACCCCTTGACAGTTCGCTTTGAATAAAACTCCTCCAGCAAGGCCCAACCTTGGTTTTACCATTCGCCACCTAGCCTTTTTCCCTTGGGAGTCGCGCATCCCGAGGGTCATCTTATTTTAACCCCCCCCCACCGGGCCAGTGCTTGTCTAAGTGTTGGTCCGAACTGAGTAGACTACGGGGCCACCTCGGGGAAACTTGAGGGCTGGTTTTACTCGTAGGATGTCTCATCCGGTGTTGCCCTGAGAACGAGATATGTGCAGCTCCCATCAGGATGTCGGCACATCGGGCGGCTTTGCTGGACTTGTTTTACCATTGTCGAGGATGTCTTGAAGAACCGGGATATCGAGTCTGATCGGAATGTCTCGGGAGGAGGTCTATTCCTTCGTTGACCGTGAGAGCTTGTCATGGGCTAAGTTGGGACACCCCTGCAGGGATTTGAACTTTCGAAAGCTGTGCCCGCGGTTATGGGCAGATCGGAATTTGTTAACGTCCAGTTGTAGAAAATCTAAAGTTGACCTTAATTAAAATACATCAACCGCGTGTGTAACCGTGATGGTCTCTTTCCGGCGGAGTCCGGGAAGTGAACACGGTGTTGGAGTTATGCTTGACGTAGGTTGTTTTAGGATCACTTCTTGATCATACTTTTATCGACCGTGCTTTGCTTTCTCTTCTCGCTCTCATTTGCGTATGTTAGCCACCATATATGCTAGTCGCTTGCTGCAGCTCCACCTCATACCTTTACCTTACCCATAAGCTTAAATAGTCTTGATCGCGAGGGTGCGAGATTGCTGAGTCCCTGTGGCTCACAGATACTTCCAAAACCAGCTTGCAGGTGCCGATGAGTCCATGCAGATGACGCAACCAAGCTCAAGGAGGAGCTCGATGAAGATCTTGTCTTTTGTGCTGTTTCGTTCTAGTTGATCAGTAGTGGAGCCCAGTTGGGGTCGATTGGGGACCGTGTCGCATTTGGGGTTCTTCTTTTATTTTGGTTCCGTAGTCGGACCTTGATTGTATCTGGATGATGTAATGCTTTATTCATGTAATTGTGTGAAGTGGCGATTGTAAGCCAACTATGTATCTCTGTCCTTTATATATTACATGGGTTGTGTGAAGATTACCTCACTTGCGACATTGCTTTCAATGCGGTTATGCCTCTAAGTCGTGCTTCGACACGTGGGAGATATAGCCGCATCGAGGGCGTTACAGTAGGTGCGAGGGACTCGTGTGTGGCCTCCTACTGGATTGATACCTTGGTTCTCAAAAACTGAGGGAAATACTTACGCTGCACTGCTGCATCACCCTTTCCTCTTCAAGGGAAAACCAACGCAATGCTCAAGAGGTAGCAGGGACCGGGCATCCGGTGACCAGTCATTTTCTCGTGAGTGAGGAGCGGAGTCCACTCCTCTTGAGAATAACCCACCTAACATGGAAGATACAGACAACCCTAGTTGATACATGATCTATTCGAGCATACAAAACAGAATGTTTATTTGAAGGTGGCAGGTAGATACCGTATACAGGAAGGTATGGTGGACTCATATGGAATAACTTTGGGGTTTATGGAATTGGATGCACAAGCAGTATTCCCGCTTAGTACAAGTGAAGGCTAGAAAAAGACTGGGAAGCGACCAGCTAGAGAGCGACAACAGTCATGAACATGCATTAAAATTAATCAACACCGAATGCAAGCATGAGTAGGATAAAATTCACCATGAACATAAATATCATAGAGGCCATGTTGATTTTGTTTCAACTACATGCGTGAACATGTGCCAAGTCAAGCCACTCGAATCGTTCAAAGGAGGATACCACCCTATCATACCACATCACAACCATTTTAATAGCATGTTGGCACGCAAGGTAAACCATTATAAACTCCTAGCAAACTAAGCATGGCATAAGAAACTATAATCTCTGATTGCCATTGCAAACATGTTTCATTCATAATAGGCTGAATCAGGAACGATGGACTAATCATATTTATAAAAGCAAAAGAGGTCGAGTTAATACCAGCTTTTCTCATCTCAATCAGTTCATCATATATCGTCATTATTGCCTTTCACTTGCACGACCGAATGGTGTGGATAATAATAATAGTGCATGTGCATTGGACTAAGCTGGAATCTGCAAGGATTCAATTCAAGGGAGAAGACAAGGTAATATGGGCTCTTTGTTAGATCAACAATAATGCATAAAAGAGCCACTCAACAACTTCATTAAGGTCTTCTCCTCTCGACCCCCAAAGAAAAGAAAAGAAACAAAACTATTTACACGGGAAAGCTCCCAACAAGCAAAAGAAGAACGAGAAATCTTTTTGGGTTTTCTTTTTAATTACTACTACTACATGCACGAAAAGTAAACTAGTTAAAAGCTACAACTATTTTTTTGGTTTTTCTTAAGGTTTTTCAAACACACAAGAAGAAAGCTTAAAAAGAAAATATACTAGCATGGATGATACAATGAAAAAGTATGAGCACCGACAACTAGCATGAGTGTGTGAACATGAATATAATGTCGGTGAGAAATATGTACTCCCCCAAGCTTAGGCTTTCGGCCTAAGTTGGTATATGCCCATGGATCAAAACTGTAGCTGGGGTTGTACTGAGAAGGGTCCTCAGGTTGCCACTAGTTGGCGATTTCCTCCGGATTCCACTGATAAACAGACTGACGGTGAGGATCAAGTGGTGGCTCCGGCTCAGTTTCTGCAGCTGACATCTGGCCCCGGTACGCATGAATGGCCTCAGGCAAAATGAGGTGCATGCCTGAAAATATGTTAAACAAAGAGGGCGTAGGCAAGGTAATAATCTCACAATAATTTTTACCAAATATTAATTTATACTTAAGTATCCTATTCTTATCCTTAACAATAAACTCATGTGCTACCATACTCTTATAATCTAGAACAATAGGAGGCATCAACTTTTCCTCTTTCTCAAAGTGCCTGATAGGTATGTTAAAATGTGCAGCAAGGCGCGAGGCACAGATACCTCCGAGGACGGGGCCCTTTGTACGGTTCTGATTTAACCGTTTAGCAACAATAGCGCCTAAACTGAAAGTAGTATCATGAAACATGGCATGGCGCAAAATAACAATATCAGGGGCACTAAGGTTTCCGCAGTTCCCACGACCAATTAAACATCTACTAGCAAATATTGCGAAGTAACGCAGAACAGGAAAAATGTATACTAGTGATTCTTGCATCGGAAACCTTTCTAGTTTCCCCTACAACAATCGTATCAATAAACCCTTCCACATTGTTATGATGTGGTTCCTCTACGCTGCCTGCAAAGGGTATCATACATACCCGGCAAAAATCATAAAGTGACATCTCCTTATGCTCATCATATAAATAAAATTTCACCCAAGGTGGCTGAGGGAGTCCTGGATTAGGGGGTCTCCGGACAACCGGACTATATCCTTTGGTTGGACTGTTGGGCCATGAAGATACAAGATTGAAGACTTCGTCTCGTGTCCGGATGGGACTCTACTTGGCGTGGAAGGCAAGCTAGGCAATACGGATATGTATATCTCCTCCTTTGTAACCGACCTTGTGTAACCCTAGCCCCCTCCGGTGTCTATATAAACCGGAGGGTTTTAGTCCGTAGGACAAGATACAATCATACCATAGGCTAGCTTCTAGGGTTTAGCCTCTCTGATCTCGTGGTAGATCTACTCTTGTAATACTCATATCATCAAGAACAATCAAGCAGGACGTAGGGTTTTACCTCTATCAAGAGGGCCCGAACCTGGGTAAAACATCGTGTCCCCCGCCTCCTGTTACCATCCGCCTTAGACGCACAGTTCGGGACCCCCTACCCGAGATCCGCCGGTTTTGACACCGACATTGGTGCTTTCATTGAGAGTTCCACTGTGTCATCACCATAATGCTTGATGGCTCCTTCGATCATCGCTAGCGATGCGGTCCAGGGTGAGGCTTTCCTCCCCGGACAGATCTTCATATTCGGCGGCTTTGCACTGCGGGCCAATTCACTTGGCCATCTGGAGCAGATTGAGAGCTACGCCCCTGGCCATCAGGTCAGATTTGGAAACTTGAACTACACGGCCAACATCCGCGGAGACTTGATCTTCGACGGATTCGAGCCCATGTCGGACGCGCCATACAGTCTTGACGAGCATGACGTAACTCTGTCGTCGGACAATATTCGGGAGATCGCATCCACAGCTACTTCGTCCATCAATCCGGAGCAAGTCGCGCCATCCGAGAGCGGAGGGACGGACCCTGCCATGGAGGCCGCACTCTCAGCGGCGATAGAGCCGGATGCTGACTTCACCCCTTACGAGAGCCGTGTTGCCGAACCACTGGATTCATCCTCGGCCACGGACTCTGAGCCGCTCGTATCCGTGCCCGTCGTGTCCGACTGGGCGCCGATCATGGAGTTCACCTCCGCGGATATCTTTCAGCACTCACCTTTTAGAGATGTGCTAAATTCATTAAGGTCTCTCTCCCTGTCAGGAGAACCTTGGCCGAACTATGTGCGGCTAGAATGGGATGTGGACGACGAAGAAGTTCGCTGCCCACCCACCACCCACTTAGTAGCCATTGTCGACGACTTAACCGACATGCTCGACTTCGGCTCCGAAGACTTCAACGGTATGGACGACGAAGCCGGAGACGAACAGGATCCACCGCCCTCGGGGCACTGAACCGCCACCTCATCATATGATATATACTAGTACAAATGCACGTGCGTTGCAACGGGCAAGAAAATCGCGAAACTTACTCCGTGTGCATTACTCGTCATTTCTTATATCTTCTGATAAACATCGGTGATAAGGGTACACCATTATTGCTTTTCGAAGCAGGAAAGTAGACATAGAGAAGCTACTCGAACATCCTTCATCTGGTCGAAGAGTAGTGCTTGATGGACATGCAATAGAGTTTCAATTGGTTTTTGCTTTTCGGGAAAAACGTGAATATTTATTTATTCTTTTTTATAAAATTGAATATTTGTTGATTTTTTTGAATTCTTCTATTAGAATTAGAGCATGTTTTGAAGCCGAACGTTTTTTAACACATGATTTTTTTAAAAAGTTGTGATTTTTCTAATTTCGTGAACAATTTGAATGTATTTTCTTTAAGAAAAATGAATTCTTTGTACATAGCAATTGAATGTGTCGTGCATTGCACAGAAAAAAAAATCGCCACAAGTGTTTAGTGACTCTTTCATGTCTTCCGACCGCTATGGTGGTAGGATTTTTTATGCCCACAATTCTTTTTATGAAGCCACATTCATGTCTTTCGATGGCACATCCTTTAGCATCGCACTATCACTGGATGGAAGAGTAGTGGTGCAGTGAAGTGTGATTTTTTATATACAACTTTCTATTAATATTCGAAACAAAATAAGTTTTCCTATGTTGTTTCTTTTTTAGAAAATGTTGGTTTTGTTTGGCTTCAAAATTATATTTCCTTCATTTCTTTTTGCACTTGGCCTAAACACAAGAATTTCATGTAGATGGTAGGCTATTTCTCTAAAAAAAACACGCACACTTAGTTTAGAATAAAACATGCACACTTTGGAGAGATGCACACGCACGCACACCTCTTTTCCGATCCGATTACAATAAAAAAGACTTTCCTCTAATTTAGCCAGCAAGTAAATGCGCACGTGCAACGCACGTTGATATTTAGGCAATATATCAATTGCACGTGGATATTAGGTATGCTATTATTTATGTGTTAATCTTGTGATTAGTGTAATATTTGGTATAATATTAATTGCATGTTAAACACGTTTAACGCTCGTCATGGGAGCAGTCTAGGTCGTTGGATTGGCTTAGTTCGATGGCTAGATTAGTTGGATCTGTCTCTTTGGTTCTTTTTATATTGGTATAGATAAACTGTACGGGACGCCAGGGAGTATATTTGTTTGCCTAAAAAACGAAAATATATTTGTGGGAGCCAGCGTGATTACCCCCACCAGCCCCCCTCCTCCGTTCCTCGTGCTCTCCGCCTGTCTCTCTCCAAGCTTCCGCTCTTTCTTCATTCGTTGGCCCCTCCCCTCTCCCTCCGGTGTCCTTGTTCTTGGTGTCCTCTTTGCATTAGATCTGGTTCCTCCATATCAGTTCGTTCGGGTGCATGGCAAATTTTGATCTGATGCATGTTTGAAGGCTCCACCTCTTGGCATCAAAGGCCTCTCTCCCAGATGGCATTCTGGGTGAGGTCGATCTCCTGGATGCCCCCTCATGGCGTTGAGGCGTTCTGTTGCCAGAGCACCACTGTATAGCTTTGCAATGTGTAGCACGCAGCCACGCATGTGAACAGCAGAGTCTCCGCCGCCTCTCCCTTCTCTCTCCGTCTCCCTTATCTCACCCGCCATGTTCCCTTGCAGGAGCTCACCGAGCAACCATGGTGCCACCAGACTGTCGCCGTTCTGCGGGGCCAAAGCCGCGCAGCTGCGTCCGTCGGTCGTTCTCGACAGAGGGCCACGAGCAGAGCCCTGTCACGGGAAGTCGGATGGCTCCACCGTGGTCTGGCCGGTGGTGCCGCCCGGACTCCTCACTTCCTGGCAAGTCGGATGGCACCGTGGTTAATCATCTTGATTCGATTCTTTCTCGGGTCGGGTCGAAGTCCCTGCGTCTTCCTGTCATTCGCACTTTGCCTAGGTATATAAATTGTTACAATTCCATGTAAATAATCGAGGTGGTACTATATTATTGTTAATGCTTATGTGAAACTCAGGTCAGGCGGCTCATGTGGGCAGGCCCATAAGACGACGTGCCATCGGCAGGAAGCATATGCAACTCTTTAGCGCGATGCATCTTGAATCAATTTTTTTAGTACCACCTCGGATAAGTACGGAACAAAATAATTTTATATGGTGAACGGATGAAAAAATTGGTGAAACGCACCTTGCTTTATTAGTCCTAGCACAAATGTCTATGCGTTGCAACGGGAGGCTACAAAATTTATCTTCAAGCATGCAAGCGGCAACCCCAAGAGCCTCCAGCACCTTGATCGCAGTGGACCGGCTTTGGAATTTCGCGCGATAGGTGAGGAAAAAAGGATGTGGCATCCACGTGTAGTGGGTCATCGGCGGCTAAATCTCTACTATGAAATTTAAAAAGAAAACTAATATGTGATTGTATTATTTCTAGTTCAGTCCATCAACTAATTTGGGTTTAATCTCTCAAACTAAACCAATGATTAATTCTATGAAACGAAATTCAGATACAAGAGGTTACATCTCAGCAATTTGGGGTTTAATCTATCAACAGAATAAATGCTTAATCAGGGATGGCATGCTCCTTTGTCCTCCAAATTTATATGTAGTAAGAGAATACCTATTGTATAACAGAATAGAAGCAGAAATAATCAAACAATGATGGTGACCAGTAACATACTAACATAAGGAGCATAGGGATTGTCCATGTGAAGAACGGTGCAAACATGGTGATAACTGCATTGCCATTATCGCCAACCAAAAGCAACTGGGGCAACAACCCATATTATAAACCCAAATATACCTCTGTGTTCCAATGGGAGAAGGGAAAAAAATCCTCATACGCACCATCCCCACAATCATGCTCACCATCTGAAGTATATCAAATATAATCAAGAAGTAGACATTAATTAATGCTAACAGACAGAACTAAGTAGATCGCTATGCATGATACACAGGATATCCGGTTGTATATATACAACCCGCAAATTTGAAATGTTAAAACGATTTTGAAACTCAAACGGTTTGACCATTGATCATATCAACTAATCCACACAAAGATTTTCACTGAAAGGCAATTAGCTATCACAAGAAAATTTGGAGGGCAAATCTCTGAAAAGAAAATACGTTAAACAGTACATCAAGAATATGATTATGAAATAAAAAAATCCGTACTATATACCTTATCAAATGAGGTGACAAAGGAATCCCTCCATATTAATATATTTTATTATACACCAAGATCTCCTAGCTCTGTAGCAACTAACTTCAGTTTTCCTTCAATGCATGAATAGGACAATTATGTTGAAATACTACTAACCATAAAACAGCATGATATATGTTGGCATATAGAAACTACAAAAGTAAGTTAACACATCACGCAATAGTATGAGTAAGCTCAGCAGGTCTCAACTCTCAACATGCAAGCCGTAGCATCGGAGTTGTTACTGAGTGAATTTCTCCTTTCCTGCACATAGACATTGTCACATACCTCTTTGAATAGATACTTAATATGAGAATCTTGTGAAATTATTTTCCTCGCGTGTTAGGATGGTACAATGTTACAGTAACAAAGCTAACGACCCATGTGATAGGTTTAGCCTGCTGATCATAATATATTTTGATATATAAGTAAGAATAGTGCTAAACTGCTCATATCTATCCGTTGTAACCAAAAGTCTACAAATGATGAATCAACATGTAAGTCTAGCACCGTTTCGATCATTATTAGTTTAACACTGAATAATATTAAATATATACAGAAAAATTAGCAACACAAAATTAGTTTCCTACATATACTTGGGATGATATTTAGGTGGATAGTGAAATAACTATATAGAAAGGAGGAAACTTTATAGCAGCTCCGCATACTTATTGAGTAATCCCCTATCATCTGCCCTTTATATCATCGTCCTTCAGAATAGCTTACCATTGCAGCAAGAAAACATTTTCTTGCATCAGGAAAAGACCTTGATTTTATTTAAGTCGTACAGTAAGCAGTTAAGTAACATGCACTATAGCAGATCCTGTTCTGCCTCAACCAGGCAAGTCTCTTCAAGTACTAATGATGAATGTTCTTCTTTATTCCCCATCCAAATACCAAAATAGCAAATTGTTTAGGAGAATGACACTGCCAGTTGGAGAAGGTTGTTCTTTGCTTATTGGTCATCGGGACCCAACTTTTACACAGAAAACACATGAAACAGAAGATATACTGTACTACGGTGAATGCATCAATCATGAGACAAACTAAAAAATTCAAACACACACACACAACTTATGGTGCTGATACTGAGACGTTAGTGTGCGCCTACCTTAAATTGCATGTATCCTCCTATTCGTTTCTTCAGTTCAAGGGATCCTACTGCTCGAGTGTCATAAGTGTGCCCATCCCGCGTCAATGCCTCATCTCAATTTGTGGTGATTCTATCAGTCCCGGAGTACTTTGCCGCGCCTTGGTTGTCGAACACAGCAAAGAGGTGCACCAAAAGGCAGAGCGTGTCGGCGTCGAGCCCCAGGCCGTCAAGGTCGCGGCTGCGGCCACATGAAGGAGGGTGTCATACCTCGGTGGCCATCGTCAGGGCCTCGTCTCAACCGACCTGAAGCTCGTCGGGAGGGGATCGAGATTCTGCTACAAGTTCCTGCTCCGAAGGCCCTCGCCGGCTCCCAACTACTCGCCACCCAGCTCTCCCCTGTACCGCATCGAAGGCATGAACATTAAACCATGGCCATACCCAGCCAAGTAATTGTACTCGGTCCATAAAAAAGGGAATCGTTCTCGGCACGTAGAGCGACATCTAGCGGCTTCGAATCGGTGCCGCCCCAACATAAGTCATGCTATCTTATCCACAAGCTCGCCATCGCTCCGCCAGTTCGCCTCCATGTTCCTCTTCCTCCTCATGCGACCTTAGGACACCACCCAACGTTAATGACTTGCCCCGCCCCTAGCTCCATCCCCGGGCCGGTCCTGAGATTTTGGGGGCCCGGGGCAAGACAAAAAATTGGGGGCCTCCTAATATATATAACCAATAACACTTTAATGTAACAAATTTTGATACTATTTTCGTTCAATACTTTCTACATATTATTCTAGAAGTTTCTTCTAAAACCCTGCTGGCCATCCGGGGCCTAGTAGTAAGGCCATGATTCGTGTCAAGGGATCGGTCATTCTTCTTAGGCGAAACATGTTAAACATTCGTTTATCCTGAGAAACATTCGAAAACTAGGCTACAGAACGACTAAGCAAGCAAAGGACAACAATATATATATAAGATCTAGTCTCTTAAAATAATTCTCGATACAAATCCACTTATCATAGGGTCAATGTCAATTTTATCCAACAATTTTTATAGATGTGTAATATTGCCAAATCATTTAGCAGTGGAAGATATGCATCTTATATGTATGTGAAGGTAAATTACTTCATCAGCAACATAAATAATAGGGAAATAGTACGAGTGATATACCTCTTCTTTTTTGCCGATACAAATGATATACCTCAAACCAATCGCATCAGCGTCCGTGATTAGGCGCTCAACAACGACGCGATATGGATATCAGGCAGGAGGCACCCGGCAATATACTCCCAACACCTAGAAAGTGGATAACGAACGCACTCGGTGCTGTCAATTGCCATGGCCTGGTGATGTGCGTGTGAGTCCAGCGTGGCTGCGTCCAGCTACTCGAGCTGCCGGCGGCCAGCGACTTTTGATCTAAAGTTCGGGACCAAGGAACAGAGAATAGGGCAGCGGATTAGGGATGCGATCTCACATCGCAAGAGTTACACCGTGATTGCGTGCGTACATCAATGTGGACCTAGTTTTGTTTACTTGAGCTAATTTCGTTTCGAGAGAAGAAAGTAATCAATTCCTGATTGCGTACTTGGGCCTAGGCTGCTACCTCTTTCCTTTGTTTGAGCTAATTTCATTTCAGGAAATGATATGGGCCTATGGGCTACCTTCGTACCACATCTGGGAGGGGCCCCCTGGATTTCGGGGGCACGGGGCGGCCGCCCCCCTGCCCCCCCCCCCCATCCGGGCCGGGCTTGCTCCACCCTAGGCACGACGGCCACGCCATGTTACAAGCCACACACCAATGGGCTCCAGCTTCCCCTCATCGTGCTCCTGCATCGACCCAAGCGGCCACGGCCGCTGCGGCGCGTGTCCGATGCATCTGGCCCTCTCCACAGCCGATGACAGCCACACCTCCGGCGCCTCACTTCTGCTGGTCTCGCCCACGCCGGTCATGTTTGTTCGCCGCCCCCTCGCAGGACGACCATGTCGTCGCGGCGTCGTCGCTGCTGAGCGCCATGTGCATGCTCCTATAGACGCGGTGGCCTCACACGCAACTGCGCCCCCACGTGCGTCCTTAGGTGAGCCCCCAGATCCAGCCCCAGCCACACGACGGCACCCCATATGTTGTTCCAGCCACACACCAACGGCTCGATTCCCCTCGAGCTCCTTCGGCCTCCTGCATAAACCCGAGCTGCCCCACGCCCGTCATGTTGCTCGCGGCCCCTCGCTGGACGGGCATGGCGTCGCCACTGCCCGAGCGTCGCCTGCATGCCCTATAGCCGTCCATCTCACATGCGATTGTGCCGACGCACGCTTCCTCTGGTGAGCTTCCCCGTCTCCCGCTCGCCTGCCTGCGGCTCTCTTTGCCCTGTCGCCGCACTTTGAACTCCAACGCCTCTGTCGGCCCCTTTGCTCCACTCGTCGTCTCAGAATTTGCTTTAAAAACCAAGAGAATTCACTATAAAAGAGCAAGGTTGGGCTATCAAATTTGGTAGCAACCCTGCCTTGAAAGGCAAACCGTCGGCAAGGAGGTGGAGGTCTTGAGTTCGATTCACTTTGAGCACAATATTTTTTGTTGCCGAAAAACACAGAGGATGCCCGGCCCATGCAGTGGACTCTATGCATGGCCCGTGTACTTTCGAGACGGACTTTTTTGGTCATCGTACACCCTGCGCAAAAGAATAGTACCACCTCGGATAAAAGAAAAATCTCAAAAAATAATATAGGTGAACGGATGAAAAAATTGGTGAAACGCACCTTGCTTTATTAGTAGGTATAGAGGTATAGATATGGTGGAAACCCCCAAAGAAGCCAATGGCGAGGAGAAAGCGGAGGATGACCCCTCCAAGAAGCAACCCAAGCGCCGACGTCAGCGGCGCCGCTCTAAGTCCCGCCACACTAAGAGCAGTGATACCGGCACAGGAGATAATAACACTACGGATAGCGCCGAAGACAACAACAATCCCCTCCAGCATGGCGAAGAGCTAAAGGACGAACAAGCTAGCCCTCTAGAGCAGGCAGCAGATGGAGAACCAGAGGAGGACAATTACATGCCTCTCTCCGAAGACGAGGCGAGCCTCGACGACGACGAATTTATCGTGCCTGAGGACCCCGTCGAGCAAGAGCGCTTCAAGCGCCGGCTTATGGCCACGGCAAATAGCCTAAAGAAGAAACAACAACATCTTCAAGCTAATCAAGACTTGCTAGCAGACAGGTGGACCGAAGTCCTTGCGGCCAAGGAGCATGAACTTGAGCGCCCGTCCAAGAGTTACCCAAAACACAGGTTGCTACCTCACCTCGAGGAGGAAGCATTCAAACCTCATTCACCAGTGTACAATGCGGCTGACCGGCCACTACGCGGCCGAGCTAGAGAGGCGTTTCAGCCCAAAGTTCAGCCCGCACCCCGTCGCCACTCAGTCAAAGATACTAAGGCCTGGGGCAACACAGAGGACCTGCGAGACATCTTGGACAACAAGGCAAAAATCGCAAGGTCAATATACGGGACACGAACACGTGCGCCCACACGGGACGATGATCGTCGCTTCAGATACACCAAGAGTAAATCCGGCCGGGTCGTATACAGCAGACAAGACTCATACAAACTACGTCAGGATATAGCCCAGCACAGAGGCGACGCGCACCCCTTATGCTTCACTAATGAAGTTATGAATCATGAATTCCCGGAGGGTTTTAAACCTGTAAATATCGAATCATATGACGGCACAATAGATCCTGCTGTATGGATTGAGGATTTCCTCCTTCACATCCACATGGCTCGCGGTGACGATCTACATGCCATCAAGTACCTCCCACTAAAACTCAAAGGACCAGCTCGGCATTGGCTGAATAGCTTGCCAGCAGATTCCGTCGGCAGTTGGGAGGATTTGGAAGATGCATTTCTTGACAACTTCCAGGGCACTTATGTGCGGCCATCGGATGCTGATGATTTGAGCCACATAACCCAACAGCGAGGGGAATCGGCCAGACAATTCTGGACACGGTTCCTGACCAAGAAAAATGAAATCGTAGACTGTCCGGATGCAGAAGCCCTAGCGGCATTCAAACATAACATCCGCGAGGAGTGGCTCACCCGCCACCTCGGCCAGGAGAAGCCGAAATCTATGGCAGCCCTCACAACACTCATGACCCGCTTTTGCGCGAGCGAGGACAGCTGGCTGGCTCGCAGCAACAACACATCAAGGAATCCAGATACCTCGGATACCAAAGACGTTAACGGTAGGCAGCATCGTAATAGACCAAAGCATCGCAATAACAGCGATAACACCGAAGATACGACAGTCAACGCCGGATTCAAAGGCTCTAGATCCGGTCAGTGAAAAAAGCCATTCAAAAGAAATACTCCGGCTACATCCAGTCTGGATCGCATACTGGATCGCTCGTGTCAAATCCACGGCACCCTTGAAAATCCAGCCAATCACACTAACAGAGAATGTTGTGTGTTCAAGTAGGCCGGCAAGTTAAATGCCGAAAACAAGGACAAGGGGCTGCATAGCGATGAGGAGGAGGAGCCCCGGCCGCCGAACCCAGGGGGATAGAAGGGGTTTCCCCCACAAGTAAAGACAGTAAACATGATATACGCAACCCAAATTCCCAAGAGGGAGCGGAAGCATGCACTAAGGGACGTCTACGCGATGGAGCCCGTCGCCCCAAAGTTCAACCCATGGTCTGCTTGTCCGATCACCTTCGATCGCAGGGACCACCCCACTAGCATCCGTCATGGTGGATCTGCCGCACTGGTCCTAGACCCCATCATTGACAGATTTCATCTCACCCGAGTCCTTATGGACGGCGACAACAGCCTGAACCTGCTTTATCAGGATACAATGCGAAAAATGGGTATCGATCCCTCAAGGATCAAACCCAGCAAAACCACCTTTAAAGGTGTCATCCCAGGTGTAGAGGCCCATTGCACAGGCTCAATCACACTGGAAGTGGTCTTCAGATCACCGGATAACTTCCGAAGCAAAGAGTTAATCTTCGACATCGTCCCGTTTCGCAGTGGCTATCATGCACTGCTCGGACGGACAGCATTTGCAAAATTCAATGCAGTGTCGCATTATGCATACCTCAAGCTCAAGATGCCAGGTCCTCGCGGGGTCATAACAGTAAATGGAAACACAGAACGCTCGCTCCGTATGGAAGAGCACACTGCGGCCCTTGCAGCAGAGGCACAGAGCAGCCTGTTTAGACAGACCACTCATTCGGCGTTACAGCCCCCGGACACCTTCATGTGAGTCCGGAATAATCTGCAACGGGCTCGCCTGACGCGATCTGTGCTCGCCTAGCAATTCGGCCCCTGTCACAGTCCCCGTGCAGCGACGAAATTCGTGCCACGCATACATAACTACGCACTGCAAATACCATGGACATAGGCGGGGGCACAATCAGGACACGCCCCGCATTGTGGCTTAACCACACCAGGGGCTGTATACCTTTGACATTCCTTTTCTCTTTCAGGGCCTAACTCTTCAGAAGTCCTTTCTGGCAATACGACTACCGGACACATTCCAGAAGCAATAACCGAGGCGGCAAGAAGCCAAGATGAACATGGGAACCGCCAGGTGGTCTCTAGTAATACTCGATATACCCGCTTTTCACTCTTTATGCGTAGCTTGCCTTGGATGTGACATTTCGAATTGTCCTACTTTCAGCTTATTGCACTACTTGTACCAATACGCTTCGACGTATTATTCAAATAACAATGCATAATATTAATCTGTCATTGCATTCTTTAAGTTTTTCTCTTTCTCTTATATGTCCATTTACGACATTCCGCACCTGCACGCTCGGGTACGGTCAGTACGCCAGGGGCTCTCATTTACCCCGTAATACGGCGCAAGAAGTCCGAACACTTTCGACAGTGCGGCACCCCGAACTTATATCATTATACGCATCAGCTCCGAATCATGTCTTGGGTCAAATGTTGGGTTGCCCGGCTCCCATGCTTTGGTACCTTACGTTCCGCTATATCGGCTAAGGTAGCGGTGGGAGAACTACTACGATTGTGTCCCGGTTCTTCCGGACGAGCACCTCAGTAGAGAAAGCCAAAAACTGACTTTCATGATAAGGCGAGAGACTGGTCGCTGTTCGAGAGGTCTCAAGTCCTTAAAGACTTTCTTCGCTTCGGGCGAGGAGTCGGCCTTGTCCGGCTTAGGCATGTATAGCGCCCCAAATTCGGCCTTCCGAATACCATGGGCTTCGCCAAAAATTTAAAATCATAGACTTCTATGGCTAAGTGAGAGTGTTAAAGCATTATAGTCCGATTGTCTGGTTCGTTGCGCTAAGCACCTCCCTTGAAGGACCCAAAATTGGGGTAAAGAGTGTTCAGATTTACCTCGAACACCCCAGTACTAGTTACATGGGGGCAGAAGCCGACGACTGGCCAACTCTCAGATTTTATAAATAGCCGCACAGAAGGTAATATTTTAAATTAAGAAAGCATCACATGGCGCAAAAGAACGCGTTTCATATTACAGGATCACATGGGCATGTTCATTCAAAAATTACATCATTGGCACACTCATCTGCCACTAAGCGGGAACCCTTCGGGACGCTCTCATAGTAATTCTTGGGGCGGCGATGCTCCTTGCCCTCCGGCGGCCCCTCCTTCACAAGCTTCATGGCGTCCAGCTTCGCCCAGTGCACGTTCGCCCGGGCAAAAGCTCTGCGTGCACCTTCGATGCAGACAGATCGCTGATGACTTCAAGCCGTGGGCAGGCTTCCACCAGCTGCCTCACCAGACCAAAGTAGCTGCCGGACAGGGGCTCTCCAGGCCACATCTGGACTATAAGGCCCCTCATGGCCTGTTCGGCCGCCTTGTGAAGTTTGACCAACTGCTTCAGCTGGTCGCTCAGGGACATGGGGTGTTCGGTCCCAGTATACTGAGACCAGAACAACCTCTCCGCTGAGCTCCCCTCCTCAGCCTGGTAAAATTCCGCGGCATCCAGCACACTGCGGGGAAGATCTGCAAACGCTCCTGAAGAGCTCCGAACTCGGGTAAGAAAAAGGAAATTCTCCTTCACATGCTTGCTTTGCATATTGAATGCCTTACCCGCTGCTATCTTCTTCGCCTCATAAATCTCCTGGAGGGCCTTGTGGGCTTCGGCCTTGGAGCTCCGGACGCTTTCAAGCGCCTGCGCGAGCTCGGACTCTCGCGTTTTAGAGTCCAGCTCCAAGGACTCGTGCTTTTTGGAGAGAGCCTTGAGCTCTTGCTGCACCTCGCCCACTCGGGTTACTTGTTTCTCCCGTTCAATGCGTTCCTTGGCCGCTTTGTCTTCGGCCTCAGACAACGCCTTCCTCAGGGTTGCCACCTTGGTCGTGGCCCCTGACAAATCCATGATGATCCTATTACTTTATACCAGAACTTCTCTTTAACTATATAGACATGGGTATTTCTTACCTTTGCTCTCTTCGAGCTGCCTCTTGGTCAGGCTGAGCTCGTCCTAGGACCGCTTCAAGTCCTGCTTCAGCGCAGAGACCTCCGCAGTACGTGCGACAGCGGCCAGCAGGGAAGCCTGCACATACACATAGACATACTCTGATTAGACTCCTGAGTTATCATTTGATACTCTATTCAGCTTTTCCTCGCGAACGCCGAACAGAGCATCAGGGGCTACTATCTATGCGGTAATATTTTTATATTTTGAATGCTTACCTCAAAGCCTGTTAGGAGGCTGGCGCAAGCTTCGATCAGCCCGTTCTTGGCGGACTGAACCTTCTTAACCACCACACTCATGATAGTGCGGTGTTCTTCATCGATGAAAGTGTTGTGAAGCGCTTCCAGCAGGTTGTCCGATGCCTCCGGTTGGACAGAGGACACCGGCATGGATGGTTGGCCCCCCTTGACGGGGGACCGCCTGCCGGAGTCCGGAACCATCGAGGGTTCCGGCGCAGTGTCCGGCTGGGGCCCGAACTCGAAGCCCGTAGGAGCCTCGCTCCCTTGGTACTCAGGGTCCGGGAAGTCGCCGCAAGGCGCCCCCAGGACCGCCTCCCCTTGGCTCGGTGCCTGTTTGGACAACACTTTGGCGTTGTCCGTAGGGCGAGGGGTGGAATTGGTCGGAAGAGAACCACTATTCATATTCGATGAGCCCAACGAGCCGCTCGACGAAGGTACGTCGAGATGAGCTCGGGACGGACTGCATAATCATGTTTGGCATGAGGAAAGGCGGTACAATAAAACATATCATGTAGTACTATGGTGTTCGTACACTTACGACTTCGCTAGGGGCTTGTCCTTGGGCAGCCACTCGTCGCCGCTGTCGACGGCCGTTGTGGCATGGTCCGGAAGGAGGGTCCTTCCCTTCTTGGACCCTTCGTCTTCCCCAGATGGGTCAGCCTTCCTTTTCTTGTCTCCCCCGGCTGGGGGGGGGGACTTTTCTCCTCCTCCCCGTTTCCATGGGAGGAGTGTGCGTCGGTGTCATCGTCCGATGACTCCGATACGATCGTACGCCGGAGACCCTTTCGGGTCCCCGCGGTCTTCTTCTTGGTCTTCTGTGCCGGCACCTCGTAAGGTGCTGGAGTCAGCATCTTCGTTAGAAGAGCGTCTGCAGGATCTTCGGGCAGCGGGGCTGGGCTGTCGAGCTGCTCCGCCATCTTTAACCAGTCCTGTTAGTGACATGGGAGCTTAGATCCTACACATAACTAAACCTGGGTAAAACATCGTGTCCCCTGCCTCCTGTTACCATCCGCCTTAGACGCACAGTTTGGGACCCCCTACCCGAGATCCGCCGGTTTTGACACCGACAGTGGCGATCTTCTAGCATGGAAATGAAAATTTTTCACAAAAATATTGGTGAGTAAGAGATGCTATTCACGCTGGTCATGGAGGAAGTCGGTGAGGCCTGCATTCTCAGCCAATTGATAAAAATCTTCATAAATCCCGACTTCTCTCAAGAACTCATCACAAGGCCATTCACACGGCCGAACCTCCGGAGTACGAGGGAGATTATACTTGGGCTTCTTATTTTCTTCACTTTTCTTATCCTTAGAACTTCGGCTCGATGAGCCCCTAAAAAATCTCTTCATCTTTTTCTGAAAATTTCTGGAATTTTTAGTAACTTAAAATAAAAGTGAACCAAAACTTAACAAATTGATAGCAACTACTCCTACAAGTGCCTAGAGGCTATATCATGCATTAAAACTACTTTTGACCACATAAATTTGACATGCAAGCTCAAGAACAGGGTCACCGAAGCAGCAAAAATTTGCAATGAATAAAGCACCAGAACAAAAACTAATTGGACCATTGGAGGAGTCACATACTGAAGAACAATCCCCCAAAGCAGTTTTGTGAATGGAGATTTGAGCAAGGAGATCGAAAATGGTAGCAAGATGAGCTAGAACTCGGGTTTGAGCTGGTGGATGATTTTTTCTGGAGTAAGACGAAGTGTGTGGGAGCAAGGATAAGTGGAGGGGGCCCATGTGGGGTCCACGAGGTAGGGGCGCGCCCTCCACCCTCGTGGGCACGTGGCTGCTCCCCCTGATGTGTTCTCAGTGCCTAAAATCCTTAAATATTCTGGAAAAAAAATCATATTTAATTTTCAGGGCATTTGGAGAACTTTTATTTTCGGGTTATTTTTTTATTGCAAGGATAATTCAGGAAACAAACGGAAAATACTATTTTTACTTTATTTAATATAAATAACAGAAAGTAAAAAGAGGGTACAAAGAGTTGTGTTTTCTAAATTCATCCATCTCATGCTTATCAAAAGGAATCCACTAACAAGGTTGATCAAGTCCTGTTAACAAACTCATTCTGAATCACATGAAACCGGAGAAATTTCGAATAACACTAGGTTACCTCAACTAGGATATGCACATCCCCAACAATAAGAGTATCATATTTCTTCTTGACAGTAGGAAGAGGAAATTCAAAACCTCCAATAATAATCGTTGAAATTTTTCCAATAGAATTGATACTGTGGACTTGAGGTTGTTTCCTCAGAAAGTGTACCGTATTCTCATTACCATTAACATGAAAAGTGACATTGCCTTTGTTGCAATCAATAACAGCCCCTGCAGTATTCAAAAAGGGTCTACCAAGGATAATCGACATACTATCGTCCTCGGGAATATCAAGAATAACAAAGTCCGTTAAAATAGTAACATTTGCAACCACAGCAGGCACATCCTCACAAATACTGACATGTATAGCATTTGATTTATAGCCATTTTGTAACACCCCGGATATGACTTTCCCTATATGTACTCCAACTCTTGTCGTTTCCGGCTTTAAGTTATTTTATTTTCTCGGGTTCGGGTTTTTGTCTCCATGTGTTGTTATCGTTGTTATGCATCTCATATCATGTCATCATGTGCATTGCATTTGCATACGTGTTCATCTCATGCATTCGAGCTATTTCCCCGTTGTCCGTTTTGCATTCCGGCGCTTCGTTCTCCTCCGATGGTCATTTCTACCTTTCTTTCGTGTGTGGGGATTAAACATTTCCGGATTGGACCGAGACTTGCCAAGCGGCCTTGGTTTACTACCGGTAGACCGCCTGTCAAGTTTCGTACGATTTGGACTTCGTTTGATGCTCCAACGGTTAACCGAGGGACCGAAAAGGCCTCGTGTGTGTTGCAGCCCAACACCCCTCCAAGTTGGCCCAAAACCCACCAAAACCCTCTCCATCACCTAGAGCGTTCGATCACGATCGCGTGGCCAAAAACCGCACCTCATTTGGACTCTCCTAGCTCCCTCTATGCCTATTTAAAGACACCCCCGAAAATCTCCTTCTCCTTCCCCCGAAACCCTAAAAAATTGCCTCGCGCCGCGCCGGACATGTCCGTATCCGGCAGGACACTTCACGCCGCCGCCCCGGTCCACTAGCTGCGCGCCACGTGTCGCCTCGCCGCCGCCACCCGCCGCGGCCCGGAGAGCCCGTGTCCGGCCCTCGGGCCCGTTGCCCTCCGCGCCGCCCGCGCCTGCCCTTCCCC
>NC_041380.1:470829751-470864967 GCF_002162155.2 Triticum dicoccoides | reverse complement strand
ATGAGCTCCGCCACCTGAGCCGCAGCGCCGCCCTCACGGAGCTCCACCACCGGAGCCGCACCGCCGCTGCCGCGCCTCCCCAGCCTCGTCGCCGGCCGCGCCCACACCGGCCCCCGCCTCCCCGTCGTGCTCCGGCGAGCTTCCTCCCCGCCAGTGAACAGTACTCCGGTGAGCCGCATCGGGAACCATGCATATCTCAGATCTAGATCCAAATCTCAGGTTGACTTTTCCCCGAAACCCTAGTTCATGTTGCCCTGTTCATCGTGCTATAACTTTGCATCCGTAGCTCCGTTTTGGGCATATAGCATATCAAAATGTTCGCCTCAGAGAGTACATCATTTCATTCCATTGCATCATTTTCATTTGAGTTCATCTCGATGCCCGAAATGCTGTTAGAAGAGGGCTACTTGAGTTAATTGACAGATCGGCTACTCCATTTAGATATTTGTCATTTTTGCCATGATTAATGTGTGCATGATATGCCCATGAGCTCTACATATGTTTTGTTAGGGGTTTTGCCATCTTTCTAGAGGTGCAACCCATGTATTTTTGTGATGTGTGTGGTGACTAGCACAAGCTTGCAAAGTGAGGCACTTGGTAATGCTGATTTCAGGGACTTAGCATTTCCACTAAGTCCTTGAGCTGTTTATCTCATATGGCCATATGTTCATGTTGTTTCCTAGTGATCCGTGCCTCTTTTGAGGATGATCAGTAAGGATGTTTTGTTAATCTTATAGTGCTCTATCCATCCATGTCTTTTTTTGCAATTATGGAGCACCCTAGCTTGAGTCAATCGAGCTCTACTTTTGTCATTTCGTGAATCTGGGCAGATTGTCTACTTGTTAGCGATTTTGCCGAGGATGTTGTAGTGGACCCGTGCATGCTATGCTATTGTTCTTGCCATGTCTAGCTTGAATTTTGTGTATTGTTGATGGATGTATGCTTAGTTTGTCATGACTTGCTCTGTAGTGAGTGCATCGAGCTCGTAAACATGCCTACTTGAGATATGTTTCAGCATGCTCCAGTTTTCACCAAGTCTGAAAACTGATTATGTTTTTGCCATATTCACATGCTTGCAATTGTATTTTCTGATCCCTTTTGGCTCAAGGTCACTAAGGGACTTTTGTTAAGCTCTTTGAGTAGCTCCATGCCATGCTTTACTTTGCCATGTTCAGGTCCTATAGCATGTAGTTTTGTTGCTCCGAAGTGTGCTACCTGATCTGAAATTCCAGACAAGTGTTAATTTCACTAAGTCTGAGATCTGTTTACCATATGCATTTTTGCCATGCTTGTTTGAACCTGTTAATGGATGAATTGGCCGTAGCTCAGTGCTAGACTTTTGTTAATCATCTTGAATGCACCCTTGCCATGTATTTTATTGCCATGTTTGGATGCTGTAGCATGTTCATCTCATTGCATTTAGGCAGCTACTTGCTGTAAATCGCAGACCGGTGTCATTTTTGAATCGCTTGCCATTTCCAAACCGTAACTCCGATTCCGGCGTTCTTTATATCGTTTTCAAGCGATTTCATCTCATCTTTCCAGTGCACACTTGGATTTCCAAGTTGGGGCCAGGTTCATGCATCCCTTGTCAAATCTTGCATATGCATCACATATTGCATCCCGCATAGCATACCATCTTTGCATCATGTTGTCTGAGTTTGCACGTGGTTGATTGTGTCCTTGTTGCTTGTTTGTCTTGTTTGGGTAGAGCCAGGAGACGAGTTCGCTAACGAGGAGCCCGTTGAGTTTGCTTTCGAGGATCCAGTCAACTCTGACAACTTTGCAGGCAAGATGATCATACCCTCGAAATCACTACTATCTTTGCTTTGCTAGATGCTCGCTCTTTTGCTATGCCAATGCTATGATGCCTATCTTTTGCTTTCAAGCCTCCCAAATTGCCATGTCAAACCTCTAACCCACCATGTCCTAGCAAACCATTTATTGGCTATGTTACCGCTTTGCTCAGCCCCTCTTATAGCGTTGTTAGTTGCAGGTGAAGATTGGAGACCGTTCCTTGTTGGAACATTTATTTACTTGTTGGGATATCATTATATTGCCATGTTATCTTAATGCATCTATATACTTGGTAAAGGGTGGAAGGCTCGGCCTCTCTCCTAGTGTTTTGTCCCACTCTTGCCGCCCTAGTTTCCGTCATATCAGTGTTATGTTCCCGGATTTTGCGTTCCTTACGCGGTTGGGTTATAATGGGAACCCCTTGATAGTTCCCCTTGATTAAAGCTTTTCCAGCAATGCCCAACCTTGGTTTTACCATTTGCCACCTAGCCTATTTTTCCCTTGGGTTTCCGGAGCCCGAGGGTCATCTTATTTAACCCCCCCCCCCGGGCCAGTGCTCCTCTGAGTGTTGGTCCAACCTAGAGCCCCTTGCAGCGCCACCTCAGGGAAACTCGAGGGCTAGTTTTAGTTGTACGGATTGCTTATCTAAGTATGCCCTGAGAACGAGATATGTGCAGCTCCTATCGGGATTTGACTGCACATTCGGGCGGTGTTGCTAGATTAGTTTTAACCTGTCGAAGTGTCTTGAAGAACCGAGATACAGAGTCTGATCGGAACGTCTCGGGAGGAGGTCTATTCCTTCGTTGACTGTGAGAGCTTGTCATGGGCTAAGTTGGGACTCCCCTGCAGGGATTTGAACTTTCAAAAGCCGTGCCCGCGGTTATGGGCAGATGGGAATTTGTTAATTTCCGGTTGTAGATAACTTGAACCTTAACTTAATTAAAATGAATCAACGGTGTGAGTTACCGTGATGGCCCCTTCTTGGCGGAGTCCGGGAAGTGGACACGGTGTTGGAGTAATGCTTGCCGCAGGATTGCCCTCTAGTTATGTGTCCGCGCTTTGCCTTCTCTTCTCGCTCTCTTTTGCGAACAGGATAGCCACCATATATGCTAGTCGCTTGCTGTAGCTCCACATATTTTACCTTGCCATACCTATTAAGCTTAAATAGTCTTGATCGTGAGGGTGCGAGATTGCTGAGTCCCTGTGGCTCACAGATTACTATTACACCAGATGCAGGGCCTGATGATTCCGCTCCAGGTGACGCGCTCGAGCTCAAGTGGGAGTTCGACGAGGACTCTCAACGTTACTACGTGTCTTTCCCTGATGATCAGTAGTGGTGCCCAGTTGGGGGTGATCGGGACCGTGTCGCATGTTGGGTTATCTTTTATTTTTGCGCCGTAGTCGGGCCATGAGTGTTTGGATGATGTAATGTTATTTATGTACTTGATTGACGTGGCGAGTGTAAGCCAACTATGTTATCTCCCCTTTATTATTTATATTGCATGGGATGTTGTGAAGATTGCCTTACTTGCGACATATGCCTTCAATGCGATTATGCCTCTAAGTCGTGCCTCGACACGTGGGAGATATAGTCGCATCGAGGGTGTTACAAGTTGGTAGTCAGAGCCTTCCCTGACCTTAGGAGCCCCATTGCTTGATCGTTTTTAGCGGCCGAGTCGTGTCTAGAAAAATTGTTTTGAGTCATTTAGGAATTATATATCGGAGAGTTTAGGAATTCTTTTTACTTCCCAGTCTCCTCATCGCTCTGGTAAGGCATCCTGGCGTAGAGTTTTGACTCTTCTCTTCTCAAATTTCACTAAAAAAAATTTAGGATCACGCGGGTATCTTGGAATCGTTCCGATGGTTTTATGACGAGAACATTGTCTTGGTGCCTCCTGTCAGGGGTTTTGTGGAAGTGTCCCGGGGAGTTGAGCTCTGAGGTGTTGTCGTCATAATTTTATCGTTGCAGTTCTGGAATACCTGAGTTTAGTACGCCGACATCGAAAATCTCTTTTATGCAGTTCGTTGGTGAGATAACCTCAACGCCACCCAGTACTGGGGCGGGAGTTCGGGAGTATCGCCATAACTTGTATAACGGATGCTTTTCGAAGGTTGAGGTAGATGGTTTCCAAAGTTTTTCTCGGTTATGTGTTGAAGGATGGATACAGCTGGATGTAGGATTTGCTAGATTTGGGTGAGATATTATGCTTCCCCTATATCCCCAACACCTGATTGCATAACCGGAAAGGTTCGGGAGTTTCATAGGTGGGAATTCTAGTAGCTCTAGTTCTTCTTCCACGGATAGTTGGTTTGAGATTGGGATTTCTTACCGATTATTCGTTCTTGATCCATACCTTGTTGATTTATCTCTCTACCTAAATTCTAAGTGGCTTCTCAATTTATGGATATGTGACCATTTCAAGAGGAATGCATTCGTTCATTTTGTTCGGATGTGAAGACTATATGTTGCAATTTTCATTCCGTTGGATTCAGCTTCATTTATCTATCTATGTGCTAACGGTGGTCAACCTCTTCAGGATGGCTCCCGCTAAGAGCACCAATCAGAATCAGAATCAGGATCCTCCACCACCTCCACCTCCTCCGGAGGCATGGCAAGTTGTGATGGCCGCAACCAATGCAAACACACAGTTGATCATGCAAATTCTCCAAGAGCGCAATCAAGGCAACCAAGGGAACCAAGGCAACCAAGGGAACCAAGGCAACAATCAGAATCACTTTGCTACACTCAACCAGTTCCTTGCTAACGGGCCAAAGACTTTCAGCAATTGTGTTGAGGCAACTGATGCTGACGATTGGCTCGTGGATCTATGCAAGCATTTCGAGTGCAGTAACGTCAGGCCTGAGGACTTTGTCAAGTTCGCTTCCTTCCAACTCAAAGACCAAGCCACAGAGTGGTTCCAGCAGTACAAGGATTCCAGAGGTGGACGTGCTATTACCTGGGATGAATTCCGTCAAGATTTCAGAGCTCACCATATCCCTCAGAGCGTGGTTGAAAGCAAGCGTGAGGAATTCCGCAACCTGAAGCAAGGCTCTTTGTCTGTCTATGACTACAACAAGTTGTTCCAGAAGCTCGCCCGCTTTGCCAAGCAGGACATCCCTGATGAGAAGAGCATGATATACTAGTTCAGGGGTGGTCTTAGAGAAGAAATTCATCTAGCTCTTGTTCTCATTGAGCCCTTGAGGTACGATGAGTTCTACAACATGGCACTGAAGCAAGAGGCCGCTCAACTGAGGTGTGATGCTTCCAAGAAGCGAGTCAGAGACACTACTCCTTCTTCCTCCACTCAAGTGGCCAAGCAGCAGAAGTATTGGCTTCCTCCTCCTCCGTTCCGTCAGCCGTATCAGCAGAAGAGCAAAGGTGGCAGTGGATCTTCCCACCCACCCAACCCTGGCTTTCAGAACAAGACTTCGTCTCAAGCTCCAAGATCGAGTGCTCCGTACCACCGTCCGCTTTCAGAGGTCACGTGCAACAAGTGCCAACAGAAGGGTCACTATGCCAACAAGTGTCTCAATTAGAGGCGTCTTCCTCCTCCTCCTCCTGTGAGATCGGCAAGTACAGCTGTGGTCAAGCATAACCCCAAGCACGCCAAGGTCAACTTGATGAACGCAACTCAGGCAGAGGACTCGTCAGATGTCATCATGGGTAACCTTCCTGTTAATGATATTCCTGCAAGAGTTCTTTTTGACACTGGTGCATCGCATTGTTTCATGTCGAGACCTTTTGCATCTAAGCATGATTTTGTTACTCAAGTGTTGTCGAAACCGTTGGCTATTGTCTCTCCGGCCCGTCAAATGACATCTCGAGTATGTGTTCTGGATGTTACAATCACTTTGGGTGACTATAAGTTCTTGTCCTCTCCAAATGTTCTTGGTGACTCGGATATTGATCTTATTCTCGGAATAGATTGGCTTTCTAAGCACAAGGCTCAGCTTGATTGTGCAGCCAGGCAGATTCAATTGACTCATTCGTCTGAGGATGTAATTGTCTTTGCCGCTCGGGATGATACCATCCGTCTGTTTTCTCTCAATGAGAAGGGTGAACCGGATGCTATCTCGCAAATTCTAGTCGTTCGCGAATATCAAGACGTCTTTCCAGAAGAGCTTCCAGGAATGCCTCCGCACCGGCCAGTTGAATTCGTCATTGATCTTGAGCCTGGCACGGAACCAGTGTGCAAGCATCCTTACAAGCTCGGACCTGAAGAGTTGAAGGAGCTGAAGAAGCAGCTCAATATTCAAGAAAGAATGGGTCTCATCCGGCCTAGTTCTTCTCCATGGGGTTGTGGTGTTCTTTTTGTGAAGAAGAAGGATGGAACGGACCGGCTTTGTGTTGATTACTGTCCATTGAACAAGAAGATTATCAAGAACAAATACCCACTTCCCAACATCAACAAGCTGTTCGAACAACTCAAGGGTGCCCAAGTATTCTCCAAGCTTGATCTCCGTATGGGTTATCATCATATTCGAATCCGTGAGCAAGTTGTTCCCAAGACGGCTTTCAGGACAAGCTATGGGTCATACGAATACACTGTCATGTCTTTTGGCCTCGTCAACGCTCCTCCGACGTTCTCTCGCATGATGAACTTCATCTTCAACGCCTACACCAATGACTTCGTTTTGGTCTATCTCGACGACATTCTGGTTTTCTCGAAGAACAAGAAAGATCATGCCAAGCACTTGCATTTGGTACTCGATAAGCTCAGGGAACACCAGTTCTACGCCAAGTTCTCCAAGTGTGAATTTTGGCTCGATGAGGTTCTTTATCTTGGTCATATCATCTCTGCCAAGGGCATTGCGGTGAATCCTGAGAAGGTGTCTGCAATTGTGAATTGGGAACCTCCTCAGAACGTGAAGCAACTCCGTAGCTTCCTCAGTCTCGCAAGCTACTATCGAAGATTTGTTGAAAACTTTTCTAAGATCGTGAAGCCTCTCTCAAATCTTCTCCAGAAGCACGTCAAGTACGTTTGGTCTCCGGAGTGTGACATTGCTTTCAACACTTTGAAAGAGAAATTGATCACTGCTCCAGTTCTCACTCCGCCTGATGAATCCAAGCCGTACGAGGTCTTTTGTGATGCCTCTCTCCAAGGTCTTGGCGCAGTGTTGATGCAAGAGAAGAAAGTTGTTGCTTATACCTCTCGCCAGTTGAAGCCCAATGAGAAGAACTACCCCACTCATGATCTCGAGTTGGCGGCAGTTGTGCATGCTCTCTTGACTTGGAGACATCTCTTATTGGGAAGAAAAGTGGACATTTTCACTGATCACAAGAGTGTCAAGTACATCTTCACTCAGCCTAATCTCAACCTCATGCAAACTCGATGGGTTGAAATGATTCAAGAGTATAATCCGAGTATCGAGTATACTCCAGGCCAGGCCAATGTGATTGCTGACGCATTGAGCAGAAAGGCTTATTGCAACAGTCTGATTCTCAAGCCTTATCAACCCGAGCTTTGTGAAGCTTTCCGCAAACTTAATCTGCAAGTTGTTCCTCAAGGGTTCCTCGCCAACCTTCAAGTCTCTCCTACCTTGGAAGACCAGATTCGCCAAGCTCAGCTTCTTGATGCTATGGTGAAAAAGGTGAAGATTGGGATTGCCAAGAGTCAACCCAAGTACAAGTGCTACCGCCTTGATGACAAGGACACTCTCTTCTTCGAGGATCGTATTGTTGTACCCAAAGGTGACCTTCGTAAAGTGATCATGAACGAGGCTCACAATTCTCTCCTCTCCATCCACCCTGGGAGCACAAAGATGTATCAGGACCTTAAGCAGGCTTATTGGTGGACTCGAATGAAGCGCGAGATTGCTCAGTTCGTGAATGAGTGTGATGTCTGCAGAAGAGTGAAGGCAGAACACCAAAGGCCAGCTGGTCTCCTCCAACCTCTTGCCATTCCAGAATGGAAGTTTGACCACATTGAGATGGACTTCATGACTGGGTTTCCAAAGTCCAAGCGTGGCAATGATGCTATATTCGTTGTCATCGACAAACTCACTAAAGTGGCTCATTTTCTGCCTATCAAAGAGTCAATCACTGCAGCTCAATTGGCGGAACTCTATACCTCTCAAATTGTCTCTCTGCACGGTATTCCACAAGTGATCTCTTCAGACCGTGGCAGCATCTTTACCTCCAAGTTTTGGGATTCTTTTCAGAAGGCCATGGGCACCAACATCCGCTTCTGCACAGCTTTCCATCCTCAAACTAGCGGTCAAGTCGAGCGTGTCAACCAGATTCTTGAAGATATGCTCAGGGCTTGTGTGATCTCCTTCGGCATGAAGTGGGAGGATTGTCTTCCTTATGCTGAATTCTCCTACAACAACAGTTTTCAAGCAAGTTCGGGCAAGGCCCCATTTGAAATTCTGTATGGCAGGAAGTGCCGTACCCCTCTCAACTGGTCTGAAACCGGTGAACGTCAGCTTTTGGGAAATGACTTAATCACAGAGGCAGAGGAAATGTGCAAAGTCATTCGAGATAACCTCAAAGCAGCCCAATCCCGTCAGAAGAGCTACTATGACAGTAAGCACCGTGATTTGGCTTTCGAGATCGGAGATCATGTTTACCTCCACGTCTCTCCTATGAAAGGTACTTGTCGCTTCGGTATCAAAGGGAAGCTTGCCCCTAGATACGTGGGACCTTTCAAGATTGTCAGCAAGAGAGGCGATCTCGCCTATCAACTCGAGCTTCCTTCACACTTTGCAAATGTTCATGACATGTTCCATGTCTATCAGTTCCGAAAGTGCTTCAAGACTCCTGACCGCACCGTCAACTTCGCGGACATTGAGCTTCAAGAAGATCTCTCCTATCGTGAGCACCCCGTTGCTATTCTCGAAGATACTGAACGCAAGACTCGCAACAAGTCAATCAAATTCCTCAAAGTCAAGTGGTCACACCATTCCGACCGTGAAGCTACGTGGGAACGCGAGGATCACCTCCGTTCTGAGTACCCGACGTTCTTTCAGTCCTAGATCTCGGGACGAGATCCTTTCGTAGTGGTGGAGTGTTGTAACACCCCGGATATGACTTTCCCTATATGTACTCCAACTCTTGCCGTTTCCGGCTTTAAGTTATTTTATTTTCTCGGGTTTGGGTTTTTGTCTCCGTGTGTTGTTATCGTTGTCATGCATCTCATATCATGTCATCATGTGCATTGCATTTGCATACGTGTTCATCTCATGCATTCGAGCTTTTTCCCTGTTGTCCGTTTTGCATTCCGGCGCTTCGTTCTCCTCCGGTGGTCATTTCTACCTTTCTTTCATGTGTGGGGATTAAACATTTCCGGATTGGATCGAGACTTGCCAAGCGGCCTTGGTTTACTACCGGTAGACCGCCTGTCAAGTTTCGTACCATTTGGACTTCGTTTGATGCTCCAACGGTTAACCGAGGGACCAAAAAGGCCTCATGTGTGTTGCAGCCCAACACCCCTCCAAGTTGGCCCAAAACCCACCAAAACCCTCTCCATCACCTAGAGCATTCGATCACGAACGCGTGGCCGAAAACCGCACCTCATTTGGACTCTCCTAGCTCCCTCTATGCCTATTTAAAGACACCCCCGAAAATCTACTTCTCCTTCCCCCGAAACCCTAAAAAATTGCCTCGCGCCGCGCCGGACACTTCGCGCCGCCACCCCGGTCCACTAGCTGCGCGCCACGTGTCGCCTCGCCGCCGCCACCCGTCGCGGCCCGGCGAGCCCGCGTCCGGCCCCCGGGCCCGTTGCCCTCCGCGCCGCCCGCGCCTGCCCTTCCCCGCCCGAGCCGGCAGGCTCCTTCGATGCCGGATCGCCACGCCGCCGCGCGGGCCTCCCGTCCGGTGAGCTCCACCACCGGAGCCGCATCGCCGCCCTCGCAGAGCTCCACCACCGGAGCCGCCGCGCCTCCCCAGCCTCATCGTCGGTCGCGCCCACACCGGCCCCCGCCTCCCCGCCGTGCTCTGGCGAGCTTCCTCCCCGCCAGTGAAAAGTACTCCGGCGAGCCACATCAGGAACCGTGCAGATCTCAGATCTAGATCCATATCTCGGGTTGACTTTTGCCCGAAACCCTAGTTCATGTTGCCCTGTTCATCGTGCTATAACTTTGCATCCGTAGCTCCGTTTTGGGCATATGGCATATCAAAATGTTCGTCTCAGAGAGTACATCATTTCATTCCATTGCATCATTTTCACTTGAGTTCATCTAGCTTGCATTTTGTGTATTGTTGATGGATATATGCTTAGTTTGTCATGACTTGCTCTGTAGTGAGTGCATCGAGCTCGTAAACATGCCTACTTGAGATATGTTTCAGCATGCTCCAGTTTTCACCAAGTCTGAAAACTGATTATGTTTTTGCCATATTCACATGCTTGCAATTGTATTTTCTGATCCCTTTTGGCTCAAGGTCACTAAGGGACTGTTGTTAAGCTCTTTGAGTAGCTCCATGCCATGCTTTACTTTGCCATGTTCAGGTCCTGTAGCATGTAGTTTTGTTGCTCCGAAGTGTGCTACCTGATCTGAAATTCCAGACAAGTGTTAGTTTCATTAAGTCTGAGATCTGTTTACCATATGCATTTTTGCCATGCTTGTTTGAACCTGTTAATGGATGAATTGGCCGTAGCTCAGTGCTAGACTTTTGTTAATCATCTTGAATGCACCCCTGCCATGTATTTTGTTGCCATATTTGGATGCTGTAGCATGTTCATCTCATTGCATTTAGGCGGCTACTTGCTGTAAATCGCAGACCGGTGTCATTTTTGAATCGCTTGCCATTTCCGAACCGTAACTCCGATTCCGGCGTTCTTTATATTGTTTTCAAGCGATTTCATCTCATATTTCCAGTGGCACACTTGGATTTCCAAGTTGGGGCCAGGTTCATGCATCCCTTGTCAAATCTTGCATATGCATCACATATTGCATCCCGCATAGCATACCATCTTTGCATCGTGTTGCCTGAGTTTGCACGTGGTTGATTATGTCCTTGTTGCTTGTTTGTCTTGTTTGGGTAGAGCCAGGAGACAGTTCGCTAATGAGGAGCCCGTTGAGTTTGCTTTCGAGGATCCAGTCAACTCTGACAACTTTGCAGGCAAGATGATCATACCCTCGAAGTCACTACTATCTTTGCTTTGCTAGATGCTCGCTCTTTTGCTATGCCAATGCTATGATGCCTATCTTTTGCTTTCAAGCCTCCCAAATTGCCATGTCAAACCTCTAACCCACCATGTCCTAGCAAACCATTGATTGGCTATGTTACCGCTTTGCTTAGCCCCTCTTATAGCGTTGTTAGTTGCAGGTGAAGATTGGAGACCGTTCCTTGTTGGAACATCTATTTACTTGTTGGGATATCATTATATTGCCATGTTATCTTAATGCATCTATATACTTGGTAAAGGGTGGAAGGCTCGGCCTCTCGCCTAGTGTTTTGTTCCACTCTTGCCGCCCTAGTTTCCGTCATATCGGTGTTATGTTCCCGGATTTTGCGTTCCTTACGCGGTTGGGTTATAACGGGAACCCCTTGATAGTTCGCCTTGATTAAAGCTTTTCCAGCAATGCCCAACCTTGGTTTTACCATTTGCCACCTAGCCTCTTTTTCCCTTGGGTTTCCGGAGCCCGAGGGTCATCTTATTTAAACCCCCCCCCCCGGGCCAGTGCTCCTCTGAGTGTTGGTCCAACCTAGAGCCCCTTGCAGCGCCACCTCGGGGAAACTCGAGGGCTGGTTTTAGTTGTACGGATTGCTTATCTGAGTGTGCCCTGAGAACGAGATATGTGCAGCTCCTATCGGGATTTGTCAGCACATTCGGGCGGTGTTGCTAGATTAGTTTTAACCTGTCGAAGTGTCTTGAAGAACCGAGATACCGAGTCTAATCGGAACGTCTCGGGAGGAGGTCTATTCCTTCGTTGACCGTGAGAGCTTGTCATGGGCTAAGTTGGGACTCCCCTGCAGGGATTTGAACTTTCGAAAGTCGTGCCCACGGTTATGGGCAGATGGGAATTTGTTAATGTCCGGTTGTAGATAACTTGAACCTTAATTTAATTAAAATGAGTCAACGGTGTGAGTTACCATGATGGCCCCTTCTCGGCGAAGTCCGGGAAGTGGACACGGTGTTGGAGTAATGCTTGCCGCAGGATTGCCCTCTAGTTATGCGTCCGCGCTTTGCCTTCTCTTCTCGCTCTCTTTTGCGAACAGGATAGCCACCATATATGCTAGTCGCTTGCTGCAGCTCCACATATTTTACCTTGCCATACCTATTAAGCTTAAATAGTCTTGATCGCGAGGGTGCGAGATGGCTGAGTCCCTATGGCTCATAGATTACTATTACACCAGATGCAGGGCCTGATGATGCCGCTCCAGGTGATGCGCTCGAGCTCAAGTAGGAGTTAGACGAGGACTCTCAACGTTACTACGTGTCTTTCCCTGATGATCAGTAGTGGTGCCCAGTTGGGGGTGATCGGGACCGTGTCGCATGTTGGGTTATCTTTTATTTTGGCGCCGTAGTCGGGCCATGAGGGTTTTGGATGATGTAATGTTATTTATGTACTTGATTGACGTGGCGAGTGTAAGCCAACTATGTTATCTCCCCTTTATTCTTTATATTACATGGGATGTTGTGAAGATTGCCTTACTTGCGACATATGCCTTCAATGCGATTATGCCTCTAAGTTGTGCCTCGACACGTGGGAGATATAGTCGCATCGAGGGTGTTACACATTTTCAAAGATATTTCAGTAGGTGTCAACTTATTCAAATCAAGTCTACGATATAAAGAGAGAGGCATAACACTAACACTGGCTCCAAGATCACATAAAGCAGTTTTAACATGGTTTCTTTTAATGGAGCATGGTATAGTTGGTACTCCTGGATCTCCAAGAGTCTTTGGTATTCCACTTTTAAAAGTGTAATTAGCAACCATGGTGGAAATTTCAGCCTCCGGTATCTTTCTTTTATTTGCAACAATATCTTTCATGTATTTAGCATAAGGGTTCATTTTAAGCATATCAGTCAAACACATACGCAAAAAGATAGGTCTAATCATTTCAGCAAAGCGCTCAAAATCCTCATCATCCTTTTTTCTTGGATGGTTTAGGAGGAAAAGGCATGGGTTTCTGAACCCATGGTTCTCTTTCTTTACCGTGTTTCCTAGCAACAAAGTCTCTCTTATCATAACGTTGATTCTTTGATTGTGGGTTATCAAGATCAAAAGCAGGTTCGATCTCTACATCATTATCATTGCTAGGTTGAGCATCATCATTAACATTATCACTAGGTTCATGTTCATTACCAGATTGTGTTTCAGCATCAGAAATAGAAATATCATTGGGATGCTCAGGTGTGTCAAGAACAGGTTCACTAGAAGCATGCAAAGTTCTATCATTCTTCTTCTTCTTCTTCTTAGAAGAACTAAGTGCGTCAACATTAGTTCTCTGAGAATCTTGCTCAATTCTCTTAGGGTGGCCCTCAGGATACAAAGGTTCCTAAGTCATTTTACCTTCTCTAGTCATAACTCTAACAGCATTATCATTCTTCTTATTATTTAATTCATTGAGCAAATCATTCCGAGCTTTAAGTACTTGTTCTACTTGAGTGGTAACCATAGAAGCATGTTTACTAATAATTTTAAGTTCACCTTTAACTCTAGACATATAATCACTCAAGTGTTCAAGCATATCAGCATTGCGTTTCAATTGTCTACCAACATAAGCATTGAAGTCTTCTTGTTTAACCATAAAGTCACCAAACTCATCCAAGCATTGGCTAGCGAACTTAGTAAATTGGATTTCACATTTATCAAATCTATAGAGAGAATTTACCTTTACTACCTGTGCCGGATTATCAAGACCATGTATTTCTTCAATAGGTGGTAAATTCTTAACATCTTCAGCTTTAATACCTTTTTCTTTCATAGATTTCTTTGCCTCTTGCATATCTTCAGGATTGAGAAATAGAATACCCCTTTTCTTCGAAGTTGGCTTAGGAGTTGGTTCAGGAAGTGTCCAATCATTTTCATTACTCAACATATTATTCAATAGTAATTCAACTTGATCAACAGTTCTTTCCCTAAAAACACAACCAGCACAACTATCCAGGTAGTCTCTGGAAGCATCGGTTAGTCCATTATAAAAGATATCAAGTATTTCATTTTTCTTGAGAGGATGATTAGGAAAAGCATTAAGTAATTGGAGAAGCCTCCCCCAAGCTTGTGGGAGAATCTCTTCTTCAATTTGCACAAAATTATATATTTCCCTTAAGGCAACTTGTTTCTTATGAGTGGGGAAATATTTAGGAGAGAAGTAATAAATCATATCCTGGGGACTACGCACACAACCAGGATCAAGAGAATTAAACCATGTTTTAGCATCACCCTTTAATGAGAACGGAACAACTTAAGGATAAAGTAATAGCGAGTTTTCTCATCATGAGTAAACAGGGTGGCTATATCATTTAATTTAGTAAGATGTGCCACAACAGCTTCAGATTCATAGCCATAAAAAGGATCATATTCAACCAAAGTAATTAACTTAGGATCGGCAGAGAAATCATAATATTTATCAGTAATAAAGACAGGTGAAGTAGCAAAAGCAGGGTCATATTTCATTCTAGCATTCAAATATATTTTTTAAGCTTAGCTAATAATTTCTTAAGATTAGATCTATCATTGCAAGCTAAGAAATCTCTAGCAGTTTCTTCATCCATAACACAACCCTCGAGAACAACAGGCAATTCATATCTAGGGGAGAATCTTCATCAGCCTTTCATCAATATTATCAGTTTCAATAATTTCATTCTCTCTAGCCGTAGCAAGTTTTTCATCAAGAAATTCACCTAGTGGCACAGTATTATCAAGCATAAGAGTAGTTTCATCATAAGTATCATGCAAAGTAGAAGTGGCATCATCAATAACATGCAACCTATCAGAATGAATAGCAGGTGTAGGTGTCGCAAGTTTACTCAAAATAGAAGGTGAATCAAGTGCAGAGCTAGATGGCAGTTCCTTACCTCCCCTTGTAGTTGAGGGAAAAATCTTGGTTCTTTGATCTTTCAAGTTCTTCATAGTGATCAGCAGATATAAATCCCAAGTGACTCAAAGAATAGAGCTATGCTCCCCGGCAACGGCGCCAGAAAATAGTATTGATAACCCACAAGTATAGGGGATCGCAATAGTTTTCGAGGGTAGAGTATTCAACCCAAATTTATTGATTCGACACAATGGGAGCCAAAGAATATTCTCAAGTATTAGCAGCTGAGTTGTCAATTAAACCACACCTGGAAACTTAATATCTGTAGCAAAGTGTTTAGTAGCAAAGTAATATGATAGTAGTGGTAATGGTAGCAAAAATAATATTTTTAGTTTTATAGTGATTGTAACAGTAGCAACGGGAAAGTAAATAAGTGAAGAACAATATATGAAAAGCTCGTAGGCAATGGATCGGTGATGGATAATTATGTCGGATGCGATTAATCATACAACAGTTATAACATAGGGTGACACAGAACTAGCTCCAGTTCATCAATGTAATGTACACATGTATTCCGAATATAGTCATACGTGCTTATGGAAAAGAACTTGCATGACATCTTTTGTCCTACCCTCCCGTGGCAGCAGGGTCCTATTGGAAACTAAGGGATATTAAGGCCTCCTTTTAATAGAGTACCGGACCAAAGCATTAACACATAGTGAATACATGAACTCCTCAAACTACGGTCATCACCGGTAAGTATCCCGATTATTGTCACTTCGGGGTTAACGGATCATAACACATAATAGGTGACTATAGACTTGCAAGATAGGATCAAGAACTCGCATATATTCATGAAAACATAATAGGTTTAGATCTGAAATCATGGCACTCGGGCCCTAGTGACAAGCATTAAGCATAGCAAAGTCGTAGCAACATCAATCTCAGAAGATAATGGATACTAGGGACCAAACCCTAACAAAACTAACTCGATTACATGATAAATCTCATCCAACCCATCACCGTCCAGCAAGACTACGATGGAATTACTCACACACGGCGGTGAGCATCATGAAATTGGTGATGCAGGAAGGTTGATGATGACGATGGCGACGGATTCTCCTCTCCAGAGCCCCGAATAGATTCCAGATCAGCCCTCCCGAGAGAGTTTAGGGCTTGGCGGCGGCTCCGTATCGTAAAACGCGACGAATCCTTCTCTCTGATTTTTTCTCCCCGAACGTGAATATATGGAGTCAGGATGGACGTCAGTGGAGCATCAGGGGGCCCATGAGGCAGGGGGCGCGCCCAGGGGGTAGGCGCGCCCCCACCCTTGTGGACAGGGTGTGGGCCCTCTGACGTGGATTCTTCCGCCAGTATTTTTTATATATTCCAAAAATAATCTCCGTTGATTTTCAGGTCATTTCAAGAACTTTTATTTCTACACAAAAATAACACCATGGCAATTCTGTTTAAAACAGCGTCAGTTCGGGTTAGTTCCATTCAACTCACGCAAGTTAGAGTCCAAAACAAGGGCAAATGTGTTTGGAAAAGTAGATACGACGGAGACGTATCACTTGCGTTGCCGCCTGCCGTGCCCTCTGGTAGGCCCACAGCCTGTCGACCGTCGTCACCATCGGAGATACGTGTGGAGCACGCGTAGGGAGGAGGAAGGGGTTGTGAGAGGACAAGGAGGTGCCACCGTTGGAGATAGAGGTTGCTAGGGTTAGCCACGGGGCCACACGTGGGGCAGGAACAACGAGGCGGCCGCATATGTTGGAAAGGGGAGATCTCGTCGGAGTCGGTAGCACCATGGGGGTGGCGGCAGCAATTATGCGCGCGCGCGCGCGCGCGCGAGAGAGAGAGAGAGAGAGAGAGAGAGAGAGAGAGAGAGAGAGAGAGAGGGAGAGAGAGAGATGGGGAAAATGAGAGAGGCCAGCGAACAAGAAAAAGATAGGGATGGCAATCTCGGACCTCGATGGCAGCCATCCTGGACCTCGGCTGCGGCGAAGGGCTCCACGTTGGCGGCGGCGAGGCGTTCCACGATGGCGGCGACGAAGCGTTCCACGATGGCGGCGGCAGGGAGCTTCACGATCGACCTAGCAAATAGATCGAGGGGAGTTTTCTTTGTGGTGTTTTTCTCCCTGGCGTGGTCAATGGTTTTTTAGTTGTTTTTTTCATGGTTATTTTCCCACCGGTTTTTTGGGGGAGATAAAAAATTGGTGGGGATGGGATCTCTACCCCCTCGATCGATACCTACACCAGATCCCATCCCCACCGATTGAGGGGTGGGGGTGAGCGAACGAACGAAACGACGTACAGAGTAGAGAAAATAAAAGGAATTATTTGTTTTCTAATTAATGTGATTGAGCGATTTAAGGTAAACTTAATAAATTTAGATTTGATCTTTAGAAATTGATTGTGATTGATTCTACATTACTAAATAACTTGCGCCAGTATGGAAAGTTCTGATCTGTTCAGATTTCTTTCGTTGTGTGAGAGGGTCACGCAAAAATAAACCGGTGAAGCAGGGAGAGGGGACGAAAAACAACAACGAAGGTGGGGGTGGGACGAAAAAACCTAGAACGGAGACTACCAACTGCTCCATTAGGAGTAGAGATGAGTGATTTAAGCTAAGTTTAATTAATTTAGATTCGATGTTTAGAGATTGATTATGATTGATTCTACATTACTAAATAACTTGCGCCAGTATGGAAAGTTCTGATCCGTTCAGATTTCTTTCGTTGTGTGAGAGGGTCACGCGAAAATAAACCGGTGAAGCAGGGAGAGGGGACAGAAAAACCTACGAAAAAAACCAGCGAAGGTGGGAGGTGGGACGGAAAAAAACCCTGGAACGGAGACTACCAAGTGCTCCATTAGGAGTAGAGACTTTAGTGATCTAAACACTCTTATATTTATTTATGGAGGGAGTACCTAGTTTCACTGACAGTCCATGGTCCTCGAATGTATGAACATAAATTCCTTGTGAAGAAATGAACAGAAGCTTATGCAACTTTTCTTAGTATGTAGCTTTTCTTTTCTCACGTTTTACTTGTAGATGATTTTTTACAGCACTGAGCGCTGGATGATGGTGATTATGGCTTATGAACATTTCCAGTATACTGGTGTGCCGAAGGTCGTACTTGTAGCAACATCACGATGATCTTTTTCCAGGCACCAAATATGTGACGATTGGTTGTCTTCTTTCCCATCAGTGTTGGATGCAGCGGTCGATTGTTATTTCCATTGAGCCATGATACGTCTCCGTCGTATCTATAATTTTTGATTGTTCCATGCCAATATTCTACAACTTTCATATACTTTTGGCAACTTTTTATATTATTTTTGGGACTAACATATTGATCCAGTGCCCAGTGCTAGCTCATGTTTGTTGCATGTTTTATGTTTCGCAGAATATCCGTATCAAACGGAATCCAAACGGGATAAAAACGGACGGAGAATATTTTGGGAATATTTGGAGAATTCCGGAAGAAAAATCCACGCGAGACGGTGCCCAAAGTGGACACGAGGTAGGGGGGCACGCCCCTGACCCTCGTGGGCCACCCGTAAGGCGGTTGATGCCCTTCTTCGGCCGCAAGAAAGCTAATTTTTGGAAGAAAAAAAATCACGGCGAAGGTTTCGATCCAATCGGAGTTACGGATCTCCATATATATATGAAACAGTGAAAGGGCAGCAGGACAGAACGCAGAAACAGAGAGAGACAGAGAGACATATCCAATCTCGGAGGGGCTCTCGGCCCTCCCTTGCCATGGAGGCCAAGGACCAGAGGGGAAACCTTTCTCCCATCTAGGGAGGAGGTTAAGGAAGAAGAAGACGAAGAGCCCCCCTCTCCCCTTCTCTTCCGGTGGTGCCGGAACGCTGTCATGGCCATCATCATCATCACCGCAATCTACTCCAACACCTCCGCCATCTTCACCAACATATCCATCACCTTCCCCCCTCTATCTACAGCGGTCCACTCTCCCGCAACCCGCTGTACCCTCTACTTGAACATGGTGCTTTATGCTTCATATTATTATCCAATGATGTGTTGCCATCCTATGATGTCTGAGTAGATTTTCGTTGTCCTATCGGTGGTTGATGAATTGCTATGATTGATTTAATTTTCTTGTGGTTATGTTGCTGCCCTTTGGTGCCCATCATATGATCGCGTGTGTGGATCACACCATAGGGTTAGTTGTACGTTGATAGGACTATGTATTGGAGGGCAAGAGTGACAGAAGCTTCAACCTAGCATAGAAATTGATGCATACGGGATTGAAGGGGGACCAATATGTCTTAATGCTATGGTTGGGTTTTACCTTAATGAACATTAGTAGTTGCAGATGCTTGCTAATAGTTCCAATCATAAGTGCATAGAATTCCAAGTCAGGGATGATATGCTAGCAGTGGCCTCTCCCACATAATACTTGCTATCGGTCTAGTAAAGTAGTCAATTGCTTAGGGGCAATTTCGCAACTCCTACCACCACTTTTCCACACTCGCTATATTTACTTTATTGCTTCTATACCTAAATAGCCCCTACTTTTTATTTACGTAATCTTTATTATCTTGCAAATCTATCCAACAACACCTACAAAGTACTTCTAGCTTCATACTTGTTCTAGGTAAAGCGAACATCAAGCGTGCGTAGAGTTGTATCGGTGGTCGATAGAACTTGAGGGGATATTTGTTCTGCCTTTAGCTCCTCGTTGGGTTCGACACTCTTACTTATCGAAAACTGTTGTGATCCCCTATACTTGTGGGTTATCAAGACCTTTTTGTAGCGTCGTTGCCAAGGAGCAATAGCGTGGGGTGAATATTCTCGTGTGTGCTTGTTTGCTTTATCACTAAGTAATTTTTATTTGATGTTCTTAGTTGTTCTTTATCTTTAGTTATGGATATGGAACACAAAATACCAAAAAAAATAGTGCTTTCTGCTCATGGAGATGGGGAACCTCCTAAAACCCTCGATGGTGGTTATGTGAAAGATATTATGTACTACTTTAATAATCCTGAGAAAACCCCATTCAATTATGTAATGGGAGTAATGTTGGATCAACGTGAATACTTTAGGGATTACCGCTTGACACAAAAAGGGAAACTATTATGGGATCAAATTCATATATTGAATTGGTATGCTAGGCAACTATGCTTGAGTTATGATTATACTTGTTGCTCTAGGATGAAGGCTCCACACCTTCCCTTTTCATGTGAATTTAATGATAATGAAACCTTAGCTTCTTATGCTAATGGTATATATGATTACTATGATGTGGAACAAATAGAAGAATTTTTTGCTTTTAAGGGTGCTTATGAAATTGAATCTTTGTTTGAAAAGCATGAAGCTTATGATGATGATGTTTATAGGCCTGAAAATTTAGCTATCTTAAAATATTGCTATGATAATTATGAATATAATTCCTATATTAATGCGCTTATTGAGAAAGTCTCCGCTGTCCAAGAAGAGACTAATATTTTGCAAGAATCTATAGAAGAAGAAATTAATGAAACTGTGAGCTCATTGGATGAAAAAGATGAGGAAGAGAGCGAAGAACAAAAGGAGGAAGAGTGGATTGATCACCCGTGCCCATCTTCTAATGAGAGTAACTCTTCAACTCATACATTTTTAATTCCCCTTCATGCTTACCGAAGGATGAATGCTATGATAATTGCTATGACCCCGTTGATTCTTTTGAAATATCCCTTTTTGATGATGCTTGCTATGCTTGTGGCCAAGATGCCAATATGAATTATGCTTATGGAGATGAACTTGCTATAGTTCCTTATGTTAAACATGAAATTGTTTCTATTGCACCCACGCATGATAGTCCTATTATCTTTTTGAATTCTCCTGACTACACTATATCGGAGAAGTTTGCACTTATTAAGGATTATATTGATTGGTTGCCTTTTACCGTTGCAAATGATGATTTTGATGAATATAATATGCATGTTCTTGCTGCTCCTACTTGCAATTATTATTAGAGAGGAACTATATCTCCACCTCTCTATGTTTCCAATATGATAAAATTGCAAGAAAGTGCTTATGCTATGCATTGGCCTTTACTTTGTGTGCATGAATTGTTCTTTTATGACATGCCTATGCATAGGAAGAGAGTTAGACTTCGTCATTGCATGATATATGTTACTTTGTGCTCACTACTAAATTATAAATCATTGTTAATTAAAATTGGCTTTGATATACCTTGGGATCCGGGTGGATTCATTACTTGAGCACTTTATGCCTAGCTTAATGGCTTTAAAGAAAGCACTGCCAGGGAGACAACCCGGAAGTTTTAGAGAGTCATTTATTTATGTTGAGTGCTTTCATAAAGTTTAAAAACAAAAAATAAAATAAAGAGGGGAACTTAAAACTTTTCAAAAAGGAAAGTGAAAGTGAGAAAGACAAGCATTGTTGAAGTGGGAGAGCTCCTTGAACTTTGTTCATGCTCACGGAAACTTTGTGAATCTTAATTACATAAACTTTTCAATAAAAATAATTATCCCCTTGTAAAATTCCATTGTATTATAAAAATAATGTGCCAAGGTTTGCCTTTAGGATGTTTACATTTGCTTGATGGTTTGTACGGTGCAGGACAGAAACTTTGGCTGTAGTGCGCGATTTTACATTTTTAGCTGGAATGTAAAATGGTTATGATTCTTTTTGCACTGCCTTTCTATGCAAATATTTTATTTTTTCCTAATTTTTGCAGAATTTTTCAAGTATCAGAAGTATGGTGAATGTTCATATTATTACAGACTGTTCTGTTTTAGACAGATTCTGTTTTTGATGCATAGTTTGCTTGTTTTGATGAAACTATCGATTTATATCAGTGGATTAAGCCATGGAAAAGTTATATTACAGTAGACACAATGCAAAAAAATTATGAATTGGTTTGTAACAGTACTTAGAGTAGTGATTTGCTTCATTATACTAATGGATCTTACCGAGTTTTCTGTTGAAGTTTTGTGTGGATGAAGTGTTCGATGATCGAGAAGGTATCGATGTGAGAAGAAGGAAGAGAGGAAAGAGCCCAAGCTTGGGGATGAACAAGGCACCCCAAGTAAATATTCAAGGAGACTCAAGCATCTAAGCTTGGGGATGCCCCGGAAGGCATCCCCTCTTTCTTCAACAAGTATCGGTATGTTTTTGGATTCGTTTCGTTCATGCGATATGTGCAATCTTGGAGCGTCTTTTGCATTTAGTTTTCATTTTTCTTTTATGCACCATGCTGGTATGAGGTAGTCCTTGGTTGATTTATAGAATGCTCTTTGCACTTCACTTATATCTTTTGAGTATGGCTTTATAGAATGCTTCGTGTGCTTCACTTATATCATTTGAAGTTTGGATTGCCTGTTTCTCTTCACTTAGACAACCGCCATTTGTCGAATGCTCTTTTGCTTCACTTATATTTGTTAGAGCGTGGGCATATCTTTTGTAGAAAGAATTAAACTCTCTTGCTTCACTTATACCTATTTAGAGAGATGACAGGAACTGGTCATTCACATGGTTAGTCATAAAATCCTACATAAAACTTGTAGATCACTGAATATGATATGTTTGATTCCTTGCAATAGGTTTGCGATATAAAGATGGTGATATTAGAGTCATGCTAGTGGGTAGTTGTGGATTAGTAGAAATACTTGTGTTGAGGTTTGTTATTCCCGTAGCATGCATGTATGGTGAACCGTTATGTAACGAAGTCGGAGCATGATTTATTTATTGATTGTCTTCCTTATGAGGGGCGGTCGGGGATGAGCGATGGTCTTTTCCTACCAATCTATCCCCCTAGGAGCATGTGTGTAGTACTTTGTGAAAGGATCGATATGGTTGACTAGAGGGGGGGTGAATAGGCAACTAACAATTTTTAGCTTTTCCTTAACAATTTAAACTTTGCATCAAAGTAGGTTGTCTAGATATGCAACTAGGTGAGCAACCTATATGATGCAACAAAGATAGGAACACAAGCAAGCAAGAGATATATCACGAATAAGCTTGCACAAGTAAAGGCATGAGATAACCAAGAGTGGAACCGGTGGAGACGAGGAAGTGTTGCCCAAGTTCCTTCCCTTTGAGGGGAAGTACGTCTCCGTTGGAGTGGTGTGGAGGCACAATGCTCCCCAAGAAGCCACTAGGGCCTTCGTATTCTCCTAACGCCCTCACACAATGCGAGATGCCGTAATTCCACTATTGGTGCCCTTGGAGGCGGCGACCGAACCTTTACAAACAAGGTTGGGGAAATCTCCACAACTCAATTGGAGGCTCCCAACGACACCACGAAGCTTCAACACAACGGACTATGGCTCTGTGGTGACCTCAACCGTCTAGGGTGCTCAAACACCCAAGAGTAACAATATCCGCAAGGGATTAGTGGGGGGAATCAAATTTCTCTTGGTGGAAGTGTAGATCGGGGCCTTCTCAACCACTCCCGAGCAAATCAACAAGTTTGATTGGCTAGGGAGTGAGATCGGGCGAAAATGGAGCTTGAGAGCAACAATGGAGCTTGGGGTTGGAAGAGGTAGTCAACTAGAGGAAGAAGACACCCCTTATATAGCTTGGGACAAAAATCCAACCGTTATCCACCTACCAGCCTGCGACCAGCAGTACTACCGCAGGGCCACGCGGTACTACCGCTTGCTGATAAGCGGTACTACTGCAAGGCCACGTGGTACCACCGTGAGGACCCGCGGTACTACCGCAATAGCAGCAGCAGCTAGGGCAGACCTATAGCATAAGGGCTGAGGACGGTACTGCCGCGGGTGCGGTACTACTGCTCCCCCTTGCGGTACTACCGCAAGGCAGGAAACCCCTAGCCTGGGAAGTGCGTGGATAAAAATACATCCGTGCCTACTTCCGTAGGAAAACGGATGAGGCAAAAATCCAACACAGTACTACCGCACAGGAGCGGTACTACCGCCTGGAAGCTGAGCCAGGCCGCGCACGGTACTACCGCGGAAGGGATGCGGTACTACCGCGGTGGCGCGGATGTAAAAAATTACATCCGCCCCTACTGCCGCAAAGGTGTGGTACTTGGCCTGGGGACCACGATACTACGGCTCCAGACGAGCGGTACTACCGTGGGCACCTGCGGTACTACCGCACCGTAGTACAGTACTACCGCGGATGCCTGCGGTACTACCGCTCACCAGGGAGCAGTACTACCGCGAGCCCATCAACAGCAGCCAGGACAAGGTAGAGAGAGGATAAATGGAGGATGCTCCAAAGTGCAGGGGAAAGGAGGGGACAAGGAAGAAAACGTGTACGTGATGATTCCACCCAAACCTTTCCGATGCGGACCCGCTCTTAATAGTACGGCTTTCCTATGACTCAAATCCACCAAAAAGAAACGTAGAAAAAACGCCGTCTTCAACAGTTTTTGAGGGGCACCAAAACTTCTTATGCCTAGCGATGAAACATCTGGGAAACTCAAGGCACACGATTAGTCCACAAAAACATTGTCATCAATCACCAAAACACCTTAGGGATAAATATGCCCTTACAATCTCCCCCTTTTTGGTGGATTGATGACAATACGGGATTTGCACAAAGGAAATAATATTAAGCAAACACAAACCCCTCCTCTCTAGAATATAGACGGGCTCCCCCTAGATGTGTGCCAACTAGATGGGTGCTTTGGACTGCACGACACACATACTAAGATCAAAGCTCCCCCTATATTATAGAGACAAGGCATATCTTGCAAAAGTAAGCCTAACACTAGACAAGATAGCAAATACGAGCATAACATAAGTAGAACAACCATAAGCTCAATAAGATATAATAGAGGGCATATGTCTTACACCATATGAAGGATAAGTCTCAAAGGCGCAAACCAAACCAAAGCAAACGAGGTCCAAACGACAAAGCAAACACCAAACATGACATGACTTGCAAGCACGCAAATCCCTACACTCTCTCCCCCTTTGGCATCGAGACGCCAAAAAGGCAGAGAGGACACCTACACATAGGGGTGGGCATAAAGACCGAGAACCGAAGACCGGAGCCGAAAAAACCGAGACCGAAGCCGAAAACCCCGAGGACCGAAGCTTAGATCGTTCGATCGGTTAGCGAACACGAGAAACCGAAATTACTTCGGTAGATTCGGTCATTGGACTGTGCTGACCGAATCCCCGAATTAACTAAAGTAGTATTGTATGAAAGCCCAGCAACGAAGCCCAATACCCCATCCACGTTAATAGATAGCCTGCCTAACGAACCATCCAACTACACGAATCCTTTTTCCCAGCCCTTTCTCACCACACACGCAACCTTATCTGAATACAAGCACGCACTGCGTCGCCTCCATTTTCTCACCTCGAGCAATCTTAGCGATGGCCGACTGTGCCCATGGGTCCAACGTGGCGGCGGCGGCTGGAGGCGCTCATGACTCCCGTGCAGTGGTGGCTAACAACTTCCATCGAGCTCCCACTCAGTCACGGCAATCACTTCGTCACAGTCGGCGGCCCGCTTCCAGCGATATTCTGCGGCATTTTTTTGCTCTTACCATTATCGTATCTCGCACATCCTCTGTATGATGTTTCTTTGATTCCTGTTTTGCTATTTTACCCACCCGATTTCTTACTTCCCACCAATTTCGGATCCGTTCGGTTGTACCCGAAGACCGAACCGTATTATCGGTGACCCGAACGCTCGGTTATTGATTTCTTGTAGGACCGTTCGGTCAGGAAAATCAAGAAACCGAAATTTAAAATAGACTGAGGCACCGAACCGATCGGTTCGGTCTAACCGAACGCCTAGGCCTACCTACACACAAGGGGTGGCTCAGGCAGAGAAATTATCCCGATGCTCCTCGTGCTCCTCGTCAGACTCGGCGGCGGGGACGGTCTCCTCGATGTCCTCCTCAGAACTAGTCCACTTCTAGCCTTGCTTCGTCATCCATCCAGCCTCTGGCGTGATGGCATCCTTAGAACCGCTAGAGACATCCTCTCCAAAGAGCCTCATAACTTCTTGTCGCGGCGACGACTCTCCTTGGATGCCACATGAGTCCTGTACTGCCCCTTTGCTTGCATGCAGAAAAGAGTCTTCATCTTGTCCTTCAACTTCTTGGCCCACAACGGCTCAGAGGAAGGTTGGGAAGACCTAGCAGCACGGTCCTCAGCAGCATCCTCTGCACTGGCCTCCTCCTCACCAAGAGCCCTCCTAGCAGTAGACGCCTCAGCACGAGTAGTAGTGTTGGCCCAGTTGGGCTTGACGCGGAGACTGATGGACTCATGCCGAATCCAGTCTAGAACAAGGAACTCATCACCAGGGTACAGCTTCTCCCAAGACGTGGAGATCAACAAAAATAGGTACGGTACATAGATAGGTACCTTGCGGGTGTACACCGCAAACCGAAGCTCACACCACATGATGTGTGAGACATCAAGTGGTTGAGTCTGAGATGAACGTGCCTCCGCGCACAGGAGCATCATGTCCACCAGATAGGAATGAACCTTATCCTTGTCGCCAATGCGCGGGAACAGAGTGTTGCGGAAGATGCGATACGTGATATCCAGAAAAGAGTTCAACACCCAAGTTGACTTGCCACTGGGAAGCACCTTCTAAACATAGAACGGCTGAAGCTTGTTCTTGTTAGCAGACTCAGAATTGGCATGGGGGCGAACACTAACGGGGGTGTGGAGCCCGTCATCAGGAACATGGAGCAGATCCATAAACTCCTTCCAGGTGGCAGACAACTGACGGCCATTGGTCATCCAGGTCATTCTCCGCTCATCCCCGGGGTGAAAGTGAACTGAGGCAAAGAACTGACAGATAAGCTCAGGGTCATAGTCAAGGTGGAAAGAGATCACATGTTCAATACCGAACTGCTCCACCAAATCCAGAGCTTCTCCAAAGTAGTCACGAAACTTGTCCTTCCTCAAGTGATTCATGTCTATCCACTTGACATCCACGTGGGTGTTCTGCTTGTTCTTGATGACATCCAGATAAATGAGAGCCTGCTGCTTGGTCCAAAACAACTCAGTGCCTCTGAGGGTAGCACGAGCATTCACATAAGGGTTGATCTTCCGGTGTTCGATGTAGTCAGCAAGGGGAATCTCGTCCATGCCCTTAGCAGGTTCCTTTTGCTTGCTGGCAGTGGTCTTGACATTGTGCTTGGGGGCACTGGAGCCCTCTGGTGCTTCATCTTGAGGATTGCGCAGTCGCTTGGAGCTAGTGTCACGACTAGGATTGGAACGGCGAGAGCCACCACCTAAGACACAAGAGAAAGCACACACAAAGAGCGAGAAGAATCAATGCAAAGACCACGGCAAAGCAAGGGAAACAGGTAGAAATCATACGGGATAAATGCCACAAGGAAGATGGGACAACAACGGTAGTGCCGCCTGGTCATGCGGTACTAAAACTTTAGTGCCGCTCCTAGTCGCGGTAGTACCGTGTGAGGATACGGTAGTACCGTGGCTTGGAGCGGTAGTAAGGCCTTAGTGCCACAGAACGTGCGGTAGTACCGCACCGAACGGGCGGTAGTACCGAACAAGCGGTAGTACCGCATCAGAGGCGCGGTAGTACCGCACCGCGTCAGATCCGAGCCTACTTTTGAATCTGAGAAGACACGCGAAACCACGGCAGAACTATGGTTGATCACATCTACCACGGGACAATATATCAAGTAAAATGTCTACACAACACTACTCTCCTACAACCTTCTCTTGCAAAGATTTGGCCTAAAATCTCAGGAACACATGCATCTCCCCAAAAACCTAGAGACAAGAGAACCAACAAGAAAGAGAGGGATTTGGGGAAAAACCTTTGTCCATGGCAAGAGGAAGTGGTGGGGAACGATCCCACCGGTCGAAATCCAAAGAGAGCAGCCGGAGACGGAGATCCGACGAGGGACTCCGGTCCCGTTCTTGAGCGAGGAAGAGAGAGACGAAGTGGGGAAACTGACAAATGGGTATGGGGAAGTTAGAACCCCCCCCCCCCCCACCCGTTCCCGTCCTTATACCCACGCGCCTCTGAATGCGTGGTAGTACCGCTTGGGCGAAAGAACCGCACCGAAGCGGTAGTACCGCTCCCCCAGGCGGTAGTACCGCGCTAGGCCGGTAGTATCGTACTCTCCACGCATGGTAGTACCATGGTAGGCCGCGGTAGTACCGTGAGCTCAAGAAGAAGCACATTCCCAACAAGAGAGAAAGAGAGTGGTCTTTGCAAGGAAACTTCAAACGAACAAGACACCACACAACAAACTCAAACACGAGGAGAAGAAGGGGCAAACCGACAACAAGAGACGACCATGAGACAAAACCTCTCCAAGGAGAGGGCGGTGGCCGGAGCCACCTATGTTTGAGTCAATTGGTATGGCACCGCAAAGAATTACCCTTGGGCCCATGACCAAAACTCGTCTTTGAAGCACAAGCACCATCAAAAATGGCTAATGTGAAAGATTTGATCAATTTATGCATAATGGGGGGAGGGGGAGTTCATTGAGAGAACAACACTCCTCCCATGTCCATGCCTACATCTAAACAAGACAACAAGTTGAGTATGGTGGGGTGTGCAAGGGTTCAAGCAACATTGCTCGAATCAATGATATTTAGCTCATGCCTTAACTCGCGAAATCTTGCTTCATCCAACGGCTTCGTGAAAATATCTGCAAGGTTATCATGAGTGTTGACGTAGTTGATCTCGATCTCCCCTCGCCTAATGTGATCCCAGATGAAGTGATACCGAATCTCAATATGCTTCATCTTGAAGTGTTGCACCGAGTTGAGAGAAATCTTGATGGCACTTACATTGTCACACCAAAGAGGCACTTTGTCACCAATGACACCGTAATCCTTTAAAGTTTGCCTCATCCATAGGAGTTGTGCACAACAACTAACGGCCGCTACATACTCTGCTTCGGTGGATGAGAGAGACACACAACTTTGCTTTTTGGAAGACCAACTTACCAAAGAGCAACCAAGGAATTGGCACCCTCCGGAAGTGGACTTCCTGTCCACTTTGTCTCCCGCCCAATAGGAGTCCGAATACCCTACAAGCTTGAAGTTTGCTCCTCTTGGGTACCATAAGCCAAAATTTTGGGTATGAGCCAAATATCGAAAGATTCGCTTGACGGCCACATAGTGACTTTCCTTAGGTGCGGCTTGAAACCCTGCACAAATTCCCACACTCAACATGATATCCGGTCTATATGCACAAAGGTAAAGCAAGGATCCAATCATGGAGCGATATACCTTTTGATCCACCGCTTTACCATTGGGATCTATGTCAAGTTGGCACTTGGTGGGCATTGGAGTGGAAGCCGGCTTGACATCACTTAGCTTGAATCTCTTGAGCATGTCTTGAGTGTATTTAGATTGGTTGATGAAGGTTCCTTCTCTTCTTTGCTTCACTTCAAACCCTAGAAAGAACTTCAACTCTCCCATGGAAGATATCTTGAACTTTGAGGTCATGAGAGCGGCGAATTCCTCATTGAAAGCTTTTTTAGGGGAACCAAAGATAACATCATCAACATATAGTTGGCATACAAACAACTCCGCTTTGACCTTCTTAGTAAAAAGAGTGGGGTCGATTAGCCCAACTTCAAACCCACGATCTTGTAACAACTCGGTAAGGTGGTCATACCACGCACGTGGGGCTTGTTTAAGCCCATAGAGTGCCTTATCGAGTTGATACACATGATCGGGAAAGTAGGGATCCTCGAACCCGGGGGGTTGCTTGACATAGACCAACTCATTAATAGGACCATTAAGAAAAGCACTCTTCACATCCATTTGTTGCAACTTAAAGTTGTGATGAGAAGCATAAGCAACCAACAAACGAATGGATTCAAGGCGAGCAACGGGAGCAAAGGTTTCACCATAGTTGATACCCTCGACTTGGGAGTAGCCTTGTGCCACCAATCTTGCCTTGTTGCGAATGATGGTCCCATGAGCATCTTGCTTGTTCTTAAATATCCACTTGGTTCCAATGACATTGTGGTTCCCCATTGGCCTTGGCACCAATCTCCACACCTTGTTGTACTCGAAGTTGTTTAGTTCTTCATGCATGGCATTAAGCCAATCCGGATCTTCGAGTGCTTCATATACGTTTTGGGGTTCAACACAATAGACAAATGCGTGATGTTCACAATAGTTTGCCAATTGTCTACAAGTGCTTACCCCCTTTTGAATGCTTCCAAGTACATTCTTCATGAGATGACCCTTGGTGGAGAGCTTGGAAGCAATCTTGGCAGCACGACGCTCCAATTCCTCCTCGGTGGTGAGTTGAGGAGCGGTCATTTGATCATCTTGAGCGACGTCTTGAGCTTGTTCTTGCTCTTGAACTTGCTCGAAGGAGAGAACTTGACCTTGGGCATCACTTGGTGTGTCAACACCGTCTTGAGCATGATCTTGCCCTTGGTCTTGTTCATGAGGATGAGGGCCTTCACTTTGTTCTTCGAAAGCGTGTGGGCCTTGGGTTGGTGATGGCTCCACTTGAGTGGAGCATTGTCCTTCTCCTTCGGCCACAAGGGGTTCCTCAACGGGTAGGATAAAACCAACACCCATTCTTCTTATGGCTTGAGGAGGAATTTCATCACCTACATCACAAGTGCCACTTTGCTCCACTTGGGAGCCGTTATTCTCATCAAACTCCACGTTACACGTCTCCTCAATAAGTCCCGTGGATTTATTGAGGACACGGTAAGCATGAGAGTTTGTAGCATAACCAACAAATATGCCCTCATAAGCTCTAGCCTCAAATTTAGACAACCGAACACCTTTCTTGAGAATGAAACACTTACACCCAAACACCCGAAAGTACTTGAGGTTGGGCTTGTTACCGGTGAGTATCTCATATGGAGTCTTGTTCAAGCCCTTGCGGATGTAGAGCCGATTGGATGCATGACACGCGGTGTTGATGGCTTCGGCCCAAAAGTTGTACGGAGACTTGAACTCCGCCATCATGGTCCTTGCCGCATCCATCAACGTTCGGTTCTTCCTCTCCGAAACACCATTTTGTTGAGGGGTGTAGGGTGCGGAATATTGATGCTTGATCCCTTCATCACTAAGAAACTCATCCAAGGTGTAGTTCTTGAACTCGGTGCCGTTGTCACTTCTTATTGTCAAGATCTTTGCATTGTGTTGACGTTGTGCTTCATTTGCAAAGTCAATGACGGTTTGTTGGGTCTCTCTCTTCGTCTTGAAGAAATACACCCAAGTATATCTTGAGTAGTCATCCACAATCACCAAGCAATAATTCCTACCCCCAAGACTATCAAAGGATGGAGGCCCAAAGAGATCCAAGTGAAGGAGCTCCAAAGGCCTCTTTGAGTAAATAATAGTCATGGGAGGGTGAGCCTTCTCATGTAGCTTTCCTTCGATACAAGCACTGCAAGCACGATCTTTAGCAAAACTAACATTCGTTAGTACACGGACATGGTCCCTATCGGTGTCAAAACCGGCGGATCTCGGGTAGGGGGTCCCGAACTGTGCGTCTAAGGCGGATGGTAACAGGAGGCTGGGGACACGATGTTTTACCCAGGTTCGGGCCCTCTTGATGGAGGTAAAACCCTACGTCCTGCTTGATTTATTCTTGATGATATGAGTATTACAAGAGTTGATCTACCATGAGATCGGAGAGGCTAAACCCTAGAAGCTAGCCTATGGTATGATTGTATGTTGTCCTACGGACTAAAACCCTCCGGTTTATATAGACACCGGAGGGGGCTAGGGTTACACAAGGTCGGTTACAAAGGAGGAGATATACATATCCGTATTGCTTGGCTCGCCTTCCACGCCAAGTAGAGTCCCATCCGGACACGGGACGAAGTCTTCAATCTTGTATCTTCATAGTCCAACAGTCCGGCCAAAGGATATAGTCCGGCTGTCCGGAGACCCCCTAATCCGGGACTCCCTCAGTAGCCCCTGAACCAGGCTTCAATGACGATGAGTCCGGCGCACAGTGTTGTCTTCGGCATTGCAAGGCGGGTTCCTCCTCCGGATATACCACAGAAGAGTTCGAATAAAAGGATAGTGTCCGACCCTGCAAAATAAGTTCCACATACCACCATAGAGAGAATAATATTTCCACAAATCTAATATGCTGACACATTTTGGCAACATGACATCATGCCATGGCTCGGCGATTATTTGAACCGCTTTTTTCTTTAACTAGCCCCGCACATAACGCGAGGTAGTTTTTTGACACGTCTTGTCAAAGCACAGATCGTGTTCCCCTTATTACGGGATTCTCATCAATACGGGCATGGGTAACCCAACCGCGCCTAGGACTCCTATATTTTAGGCAAGTCCCAAGCGGCTACGAGGAGGACACTTGATATTCACCCTCTTTATAAAGGGACAAGGCTTTTACTTTTTCCCTCCCGTGCTCAATCGAATCCTTCCCCCGCCTTGAGTTCTAACACCCAAAGACCAGGTCAGGTGCTTCGGATCTCCAATCATGTCCGGATCCAGCCTCCAGGGTCGGTGGATGCCTTCCTCTGTCACGGAGGAGGACATCAAAAAGTTGAGGGAGGCCAGATATCTGACCGTCGAGATTTCACACAGGCTGCCCGCCCGAGGGAAGGTCATCCCTACTCCTGAACCCAACGAGACCGTCGTGTTCGTTCCCCATTTCTTCCGAGGACTAGGCCTTCCTATGGATCCCTTTGTCAGGGGTCTTATGTTCTATTACGGGCTGGATTTTCACGATCTAGCCCCGGATTCCCTCCTACACATATCGTCATTCATTATCGTTTGTGAGGCCTTTCTCCGCATTACCCCTCACTTCGGCCTGTGGCTCAAGACCTTTGACGTGAAGCCGAAGATAGCTGAAGGGCAGCACGCAGCGTGTGGAGGCGCTCTAATAAGCAAAAATTGCTGGCGCTTCATGGTCGAAGGGTTCCTTTCCAGAGGTATCCGGATTATGGCAATAGGAGAGGTTTTACATCACAGCTCCCAGAAGTGCCAAGTGGGTAGCTGCTCCTGCTTTGTGTTCGGGCCCTTCACCACAACTGATGTCATGGATTAGCAGAGGGCTGAGCTGGGGTCCAGCCAAGGACGTGCCTATACTGCAGAGCCGCATTCAAGATCTCTTTGAAGGAGATTTCAGTCTGGTTATGGTGGTGCAAGTCATGCTGGTTCGTCGAGTCCAGCCATGCAAACGCTAACCCCTCTGCATGTGGGAGTTCAACCCAGAAGGAGCGCGCACTATTCAGAATTTCCTCGGCCTGACGCACGAGGAGATGTATAAATCATTCTTCGGACCCCAAATAGAGTGTCCGGATACCACTGAGGACGTGGGCCTGAGCAGCAACCGCACCGCCGACCAGGTAAGTAATCCTCTAGCCGAACACACCATCTTTCATTTATCATGACGTCATTCTGAGAAATCGCTCTTTGACCAGGTCTGGCTAACAATGGCGAAGATGATTCGGTGTTCGGCCCCCCTTCCTGAGGGTTTGGACAATCCGATACTGGAAAAGATGCTTGAGCTAGCACCTTACCCGGAGCCCTCGAAGGAAGATAAAGGGGGAATAATGAGGGTGAAAGCGGGCCCCCATCGCTACCAATTCCAACCGAGGGAATGAGCGCCTCCGTGAGGGAGGATAACCAAGGGGAAGATTCTGACCTTGTCTCGCTCCGGGGAAGGAAGAGGACTGCCTCTGAAGATCCGAAAACCTAGGCTTCCAAACGGGAGAAGAAGTCTCCAACAGAGGGTCCTGCCTTGGGGGGTGCTCTTGCCGCACAAAGTCCGCGCAGGGATCAGCCCTCTAATGAGCCGTAAGTGATCAAAAATACTTAATAGTAAATATATTCTACCTTACTTCCAAGGAAAATAACCGAAGCGTTTATCTTGCAGTCCGGATCTTAGCCCTTCTCAACAGAGCTCGTCTTCAGGGGACCTTCTTTCGGAGATGATGGAGAGCGAAACGCCTCCCTCGGACTCCCCCGCTCAAGAAGCGGGCGACCTTGAAGTGTCGTCACGGAGGGCCTCTTCGGATCCGGTGAGGCCAGAAGATAATCCTATAGTCACCCGAAGTCCCCAGTATTCGGCTCTTGAAGAGGGCAAACAAAGGAGTCCGGCGCCGTCTGATATGCGGTCGGACGCACTAAGGGATCTGCTAAAGCGAGCGACCATCTCGGAAGAACACCATACGTTGATGGGTACGGTGATGGAAAGGATTTCGTCCGCCGAAAGTGGGTTGCATGATGCCTTTATGAGTCTACTAACGGGCTTTGAGGTACATAAAATGATATACATTTGTGAAAGTACCGCACATTTTTAGGTGTGCCCTGTGTAGATAGTAGCCCCTGAGACTCTGGTTGTTGCCGAGAGCGGCGGCAAATAGAGGATCATAGTCCCATGTAATAACCATACTGCTTGTATGTGCAGGTGGTGGAAGCTCCAGTGGCTAGCCGGACTAATGAGTTTGCCGAACTAAAGCGGCAACTGGATGCGGCGGATGCCGACATCGAGCTTGTTAACAAGCGGCTTGATGAGGCGCAGAGTAAGTGATGTTTTCTGGTGAATATCACATAGTAAGAGCAGCGTGATGCCAGTATCTTTAATATGTTTTGACTGCAGATGGAGCTGCCACCGTGGAGACCCTTCGGGCGGAACTTGCCCGAGCCAAAGAACAAGTAAGGAGTAGTAATGTGGCTGCTTTGAAGGCGGCCGAAGAGTTAAGAGCCGAGAAGGCCGCACATTGCGAGAGCAAAGAGAAGATGGCCAAGATGGCTGTGAAGTTAAAAGACACTACGGACCATTGCCGGTTCCTTGAAGAAGAAAACCGAGCGAAGGCAACGGACCTCGAAAAGGCCAGGATGGCGACCAAAGACACCCGCTCTGCCATGAGAGCGAAGAAGGAGGAGCTGCGTGAAGCCGGTGATATTGTGGCTGGGAAGCCCTTTTTGCTGTGGAGGAAGTTCGGAGATCCGTGGTATGCCCCTCTGGATCGGCTGTGGAGTTCGGCAGACGCATATCTGGATTTGACGGCGAGTGATGTCGATGCGGCCGAATACTTCCGAGATCAAACAGATCGTGAAGTGGACAAGCTATTCTGGTCGTAGTTTAACGTTCCAGAGCGTCCGCTTCCACTAGCTGATCAGCTTGCCGAATGGGCCGAACTTAATAGATTGTCCGGACTCGCCATCAGGTCCGTCGTAGGTCATCTGTGGCCGGAAAGGCCAAAGCCGAACAGCTATTTCAGTTTAGTGCAGCAGTTCCTTGGTGCGGTGTCGCGCATCAATGCGATGAAGAGGTCGGCGTGCATAGAAGGCTCGCGGATGGCCCTTGCCCGTGTCAAAGCATACTGGGCGGAGATGGATGCTACCACTGTTGCGGCGCAGGGTTCGGCCATAGGCCGAGTGGCTGCCAAGCACTATTTTGAAGAAGTTCTTGAGGGTGCTCGTTTGATAGAGGCCCAGTGCTCGAAGAATATTATGTTTGAGTGACATGTATTCCCATTGTAAAAACAATGTTTTATTAAATTTATCAAGGCTGTATTTATACTTTTGCCTGAAGGTAATACGACGCCTCCTGT
>NC_041380.1:470771684-470829541 GCF_002162155.2 Triticum dicoccoides | reverse complement strand
TATATATAGGACAACACTATTCTAATCCTAGGATTAGAATAGTTATTTGGATCACAACGCCCTATATAGGCCGGATGAGGTGTTTCTAGATCCGAGAAAAGAAAAGAGAGACGAACTAGACCGGCCCATTATCACATACTGAACGGACACATATCCTATCCACGACCTTTCTTCCTTGTCGTCTCCAACCTTCCATGTTCCTTCCGTCGCCGGAGCCGCCGGAGCCGGCCTCCTCCCGCAGTCTTCGGCCTCCTCCCGCAGACCCGCCATTGCAGCTGGCCTCCACCCGCATCCCCACCGCCACATTAGGCCTTCACCCCCATCCCTGCCGCTAGCTAACTTACACGCGCCACCGCTTGTGTCTTGCCATTCTGCGTGGTCTGGATCCAATCGTCTGCCATGGCGAGGCTCCTCCGCCGCACTTCCTCTTGTTGGTGGCGCTTCTCTATCGCCGTCGACCAGGAGCCCAACCGCTTGCCCCCACCAGCCGCCCCGCACTCCGTCTTCGTCTGCGCGTCGCGCCCGGCTGGCACTCCGCCCCAACCCAACATATGCCGCTCTCTGCCTCTTTCACCAATCCGCCAGCTCATGGGTTCAATTGAAGACTCCAGTGCGTGAAGACTCGATCCAATGCATGTAGGAACCTGGAGAAGTTCTAATGCAACGTTGGTATTTTCTGAAATTTTCTGTTTCTCGTGAGTGTGTTTGGTTGTGGCTAATGGATCTCTAGCTCCATATATTCTTTGATCTTTTTGGCATGACCTGCACCGAGCTCTCTCACTTCTCGTTTTGTTTCAGTTTACTGAATCTGCCATGTTCTTCATGCATGGTAGCTGCTTGCGTTAATGTCCATGAGATATTAGCATGTGAAACTGGGGAAGAGAGTTAAGAGATATATTGTTCATCCTTTTATTAAAAAAATCAATGAACAAAGCAGTTGTCAGCAGAGTGCCTCTCTCTCTCTCTCTCTTTGGAATGAACCTCTTGTTCTGTATTATTTGTTTGAATCAAGCTGCTGCTACTCTGACTATTGGTTCTCTCTCTCTATGTGTGTGTATAATAACCTCTTGTTATTGCTCTCCCCTTTTTGTATTATTTGTTTGAATCAAGTTGCTGCTACTCTGACTATTGGTTATTGCAACCTGCAACATTTCCATTTTGAAAAATAATAGAAGTCCATCTTGCAAAGCTACCCCTATACTGTACAATTGTATTTATCCTCCAATTATTTTTTTGCATCCTCCACAAGTGTGTGGTGCATATATGTTTTCTTCCCCTTTAGGCCCTGTTCGTTTAATCCCTTCCCCACAGGGATTGGAGAGGATTGGGGGGGTTTGAGGTAGACTTTGACTTGCAAGGGATTTAATCCCCTCCAATCCCTTTCAAACCACTCCAAACCCAGTCTAACCGAACAAGGCCTTACTTATATTATGTCATATGTTGTGGGATTTATTTTCAGGGTGCAGCAGGAAAAATGAAAAGCAACAGTTCAAAAAATGAAATTGAGGAAGTCCAATAGCTTATATGAGGGGAGAACTAATTTATTTTCAGTTCATTGGTACTCAGTTGCACTGCATTAATGCCTTCTTCTTGTATGAATTATTTTTCTGTTTTTTAGATTATCTCATTTAGTAGCTTCCACACTACATTTGGGAATTCAGTCAATGTGTTTTCAGGAAAGTGAATTGGGAATATGATGTGGTGTGTCATGTAAAAATATCATAGATGTTAGTCAGAGAAAAATCGTTGATTTGCTATATTTCTCATAAGTGTGGTCTCATGAGTGTGTCATGTACAATTGTCCGTGTTTAAGAAGTGGATAAACTTTTTTATGCCTTTCCGTTTGAAAAAACTGGAATAGGATAAACCCTTTTGGTTCTTTTTTTGTTTTCTCTTTTGTAAATATACTTATTATTAATGAAAATTACCGTAGAACAATTCTTCTACGGTTGGTGCTTCAAAAAATAATTGTCTGTGTTGGATTATTTGGTACAACCACATGTATATTTGTAAAAGAAATACCTATTTACTTTACAAAAATGCAAAAAAAGTGCCCCAAGAATGTCAAGAAGAGCACTAGAGTAACCAAAAATTGATACAGTCAGATAAGTTCTTCCTCTTCGCGTGTGATAGTTCAATGAATTGGTTCGTCAAAAAGTGCACGTGATGCATGTTGTTGTTCCACACCTTTGGTAGCTTGACAATAAAATAGTCAATGAAGTTCATGTATTACTATCGCTGAAAAATTCAGTGAAATAAAAAGAATGAGGTGTTCCCAAAACCAGGGGCATTCGTCAAAAACTGAACTTCATAAAAGGTACACGGCCAAAAGGTTAAAAAATCAACTATTATTTTAGAAGTTAAAAAACTTCTAGGTTGGACCATTCTCTAGAATTTTGGTTGGAAGGCGTTCCGTGGCAAGAGAGCCACATCTTCCTTTTCTTTCTTGTGAAAAATTTAACTATTATTGGAGAAGTTCAAAATCATCGGTGAAATAAAAGTTCATAGTTCTTGCTTTGAGTTATTTGTGCACATTTCCTCCAAAAAAATGTACAAAGTAGTTCAGTACTTTTTAGAGAGTTCGTGTATTACTATCAAGTGTGCACATATGATTTCTATGTGTATGTGTTTGTACGCCATGGGCAGGCTATGTTCTTATTCAGTAGGTTCCTAAAGAATAAAAACCAAGTAATATATATGTAAGTCCAAAAGAATAAAAAAATAACAAACAAACCCATGGGTATTGCAAAAGAAAAACTTTGAATTAACATGACGAGAAACGAAAAGTTCAAGGATGAAACCTTGGGAGGTTCAGAAAATAAGTTAAAAAAGGTTTGATGTTTATTGTAAAATAGTGATTTCCTCGTTACTAAAGAATAAACCAAGTAATTCAAATTAAGAAATAGAGCAATTCGAATTACAAAACAGGAAAGTTCAAACTAAAATAACGCAGTTGTTTGATGTTTACTACAAACCTAGGGTTTTTCCTGTTAGAAATGATTAACACCAAGAAGTCCAAATTAAAAAAACCAAGAAGTTCAAGTTTTAAAAAATAGACTAGTTCAATGTATATGAAAAAGGCAGGTATTCCTCGTTACTAAAAAATAAACCAATAAGTTCAATTTCAAAAAACGGAGCAGTTCGATATTTATTACAAAAACTTGACTTCTCTTTCATTACTAATGAATAAACTAAGAAGTTCAATTCGAAATAATGAAGAAGTTCGATATTTACTAAAAAAACTCCAATTTTTGCGATTTCTAAAAATACACAAAGAGGTTCAAAAATTGAAATGGCAAAAAATGACATCTGACCTTCAATTGCGTGTAATTCGACGTATACACAAAAATGTGACAAAAGTTCATCAGGAAAATAGCGAGAAGTTCAAGTACTGCAAGGAATGTATTTCACGTGAGAATAAAAGTATAGAAAAGTAAAAGCTTAAAGGTTTGTTGAAAGAAGCTCAAGTGCTCTGTCCGGGGAAGTTCAAAAATTCTTGCGAGAGAGGTTCACCTTGTATTTCCATGTTCGATTTCTTCCGTATAAAAATCCAATATAATTCTTTACGCAAAAATATAAAAAGGTGAAGTTCAAATTGAAATAACAGAGAAGTTTGGAGTTTATTAAAACATAGGATTTACCTGTTAAAAAAATAAAAAACTCAAGCTATTTTTTGCACTTTTAAAAACAACTCGTATACGAAAAAATGGTTGCTAGAAGTTCAAGTGCTCGGCGAGGAAAAGTTTAAAACATTCTTGTGAGAGAGTTTCACCATGTATTTAGATGTCGAAAATACAAAAAAAATATGTTGTTTTTTGTGTTTTAAAATAATTCTCTCAAACCAGAGAGAAGTTCAGAGTGATAACGATAGGAAGTTCACGTACTACATGGTGTGTATTTCATATAATAAAAATACAATAAAGTGAAACTGAGTGAAGTTCAAACAGACATGTCCCAGAAGTTCAACTACTTCACGCGGTGCAAAAAACAACACGTCAAAAACAGAGTGAAGTTCAAACAAACATGCCCCAGAAGTTCAACTAGTTCACACAGTGCATTTTCGTTCGCGATGAACGCATAAATCATGATCTCACCATTTTTTTATTTACCTCAAAACGACAGGAATATCATTTGTGTAAGTTCAAGTCCTCGGTCAGAGAAAGTTAAAAAAATTATTGTGAGAGACGTTTGTACAAAAGGAATATTATTTGTGTAACAGTAATGAATGGATGAGAAAATTACAAACAAAAATACGTCATAGAAGTTCAACGTGAAAACAGCAGGAAGTTCAACTACTACGCTGAATGAATTTTAGATGAAAAACTTTTAAAATCGTTGTGAGTATGAAAAGATGATCAACACGGGAAACTTGCGTGCTTACAGTAGCTTTCCATCGGTATATCACCTGCTCAATTCCGGTGAATGGATGGAGAGTTACGAGCAAGTGGATGGAGACCTACGAGCAAAAAATATCACGTGAAAAACAGAGTGAAGTTCAGGTACACGCGCCGAGAAGTTCAGGTTCTTCACGCGGTGCATTTTCGAAGAATCTGTTTCACGATAAAGGCAGAACGCACGATCCCGCCGTTTTCGAAATTACTTGAAAACGGCTAGGAATTAGAGAAAACCATCAACATGAAAAAGTTTCGCATTTCCTTAGCTTTTCAGCGATATATTATTTGCCCCATTTCGATAAAGTTTGTAGAAATTACGGCAAAAATACATTTTTAACCATTTTCAAAACTGACATAAAATTGTAATGAATTAGGAGAAACAATATATACAAAAAAGTTTCGTATTTCTTCAAGATTTTCAAATCCATATCATTTGCTGCATTTGGATGTACGGTTAAAAAATTAGCTCAAAAATACGAACTCGGTGGAACTTGTACCGTTTTCTAAATTACTTTTAAACCATTCAAAATTAGAAAAAACTTTTAACATAAAAAAGTAGCGCATTTTCATAATCTTTCCAACGCCATATTATTTGCCTCAATTGGATTAGCCATTTAGAAATGGCATCGAAAATACGAACTCGGGTGTTCGGTTTGCAAAATTTTACGATTTTCCGAATTACTCTTTAGGCGTAGGGAATTAGAGAAAACTTTCAAAATGTGGAAGGAGCGGTTTTGCAGCAGCTTTCCAACGCCATATTATTTGCCTCATTCTGATAAATGGTTTAAAAATGTGATCGAAAATACGATTCACAACATGAAAGATTGCAGTCGTCGGCTTCAGCCCCGCATAACGCGTCTTCTGCGAACACCCCCGCATATTATCCTGAAAGATTGCAGTCGTCGGCTTCAGCCCCCTCGCAAATAATGTGGGGGTGTTCGCAGAAGACGCATGTTCACACTTAATCCAACGTCTTGGTTCTATTAAGGAGGTGATAGCGCAGCGAACTAGGCAACCGGACTATAATGCTTTAACACTTTCACTTAGCCAGAGGAGTTTGACAGTGGGGCTACTATATAGCCCCTGGTGGCTCCGCACTCAACCAAATTCGGGGTGCGTACATGCACGGCCGGGAAACGGCCCTTCGTTAAGGCGGAGGAATTCTAAGATTCCGATAGGTCATCGAGTGGTTGACTAGTCTCGCGCTATATCATGACAGTCAGTTTTCGGCTTTCTCTACTGAGGTGCTCGTCCGGATGAACCAGGGTACAATCGCAGTAGTTCTCCTGGTGCCGCCTTAGCCGATAGAGAGGAACGTAAGGCAGCATAACACAGGAGCCGGGCAAACCCAACATTTGACCAAAGACATGATTCGGAGCTAATGCATATAAGGCCAAACTCACGATGCCGAACACTCCCTAAGGTATTCGGTCTTTATGGTGTAAACCGGGCCTAAACAGTGCCCTTTGTAAGAAGCCCCTGGTGTCCAGGTACGTGCATTATTCTGACGTGGCCACATGCCAAGACGTCAGCATCCTTCTCAATTGTACTGAGAATCCGAGGGATGTGTATCAACAAGAGAGAGTAAAAAAAGGTTGATGCAGGGTCTTAATCTAAAAAGAATCCTTGGAACCGGTCCCTGCTGCACGTCTGCGCCTGTGTCTCTATTGTGCCGTATCCTAGACGGCTGTAGCACGATGGTCATCTGTAAAAGAGAGGAACTTAGGTGAAAAGTTGTTGTGCAAAAAGGTAGGTTTAAAGAAACCATGTACAGTTCAAGATGAGTAAAAATTGCCACTTGTCTGCGCGCGTTGAGCCCCTTGTATTTGTAATAGGGGTGTGGCCATCAAACCTGTATGAATTACATATAGTTGCACCGGACTCATCTAACCGTGTCCGTGGTCTTGACGACCTATCGAATGCTTTAGTTGGTGAGGCCGTTTTAGTGTGCGGCTGCCAAGGCAGCCGCACTCTCTTCGGCGCGCAGGGATAGCTCAATATTTCCATTTACTGTAATGATGCCACGTGGACCCGGCATCTTAAGCGTGAGGGAAGTGTAATGCGGTATTGCATTAAAGCGAGCGAAAGCTTCGCGTCCAAGTAGTGCTTGATAGCCACTTTGGAACGGAGCAATGTGGAAGGTTAAATTTTCGCTACGGAAGTTATCGGGGAAGCCGAATATAACCTCTAGTAGCAGGGAGCCCATGCAATGAGCCCCTGGGCCTGGCGTTACTCCTCTAAAGGTATTATTGCTGTGGCAAATTTTCGTTGGGTCTATCCCCGTTTTGTGGATTGTGTCCTGATATATCAGGTTTAAGCTACTGTCGCCGTCCATCAGGACTCGTGTGAAGTGGTATCCGTCAATTATTGGATCTAATACCGAGGCAGCCCATCCTGCACGCCGGATACTTGCCGAGTAATCCCGATGGTCAAAGGTGATCGATTGAGACGACCAGTGGCAGGGCTCTGTGGTGATAGGACCTTGGGCATATTTATCTGGGAGCGCCGCTTTGTTTCTCCCCTTTATTACGTGTAATACGTTTACTGTTTTGACTTCTGGTGGAAATTTCTTCTATTCCCCAGTGCTTTGCTTGCGAGGCTCATCCTCGTCTTCGCTTGGTGTATCCTGCCCCTTGTGTTCGACGTTGAGCTTGTCGGACTGCTTGAAGACCAAACATTCTCTGTGGGTATGATTTGCAGGTTTACCGGGGGTGCTATGGATCTGACATATTTGGTCCAGAATTTTGTTTAGGCTGGACAGTCTCTGGCGCCTTTAGAGGGCGGCTTTTGCTGACCTGGCGAGAGCTTCTAAATCCGGCATTTACCACCGTGCTCTTCGGGCTGTCTTCTTTATTTCGGCCCTTATTATTTTTGATGCGTCGTGATTTTCCGTTTCCGTCTCTAACTTCGGATGTACTTGGGTCGCTGGTGCTGCATCGGGCTAGCCAGCTGTCCTCGCCCATGCAAAAGCGGGTCATGAGGCTCGTTAATGCTGCCATTGTTCTCGGATTTTCTTGGCCGAGGTGTCTGGCAAGCCATTCATCTCGGACGCTGTGCTTAAAGGCTGCCAAGGCTTCAGCGTCTGGACAGTCGACTATTTGGTTCTTTTTAGTAAGAAACCTGTTCCAAAGCTTTTGGGATGACTCTCCAGGCTGTTGAGTTATATGACTCAAATTATCCGCATCCGGAGGTCGGACATAAGTCCCTTGGAAATTCACCCAAAAAGCGTCTTCGAGCTCTTCCCAGCTTCCAATGGAGCTTTCAGGGAGGCTTTTAAGCCAGTGCCGAGCTGGCCCTTTGAGCTTGAGGGGTAAGTACTTGATGGCGTGGAGATGATCTCCTCGAGCCATATGGATATGGAGGATATAGTCCTCAATCCAGACCCCAAGGTCTGTTGTTCCGTCATATGCCTCTATGTTTACGGGTTTGAATCCCTCTAGAAATTCATGGTCCAGCACCTCATCGGTGAAACATAGAGGGTGTGTGGCACCCCTGTATTTGGGTGTACCGTGGTGTTCGGATGTTTGTTGTGTTGCATCGTATGCTGGAGCATGCTTGCGTGGTCCATAAATGGATCTGGTTGCGTCGTCCTTTTGATGCGAGCCCTCGCGTGGATTGCGTATTGGCTTATGTGCGGCGTTGTTTGCCGCTCTATGTTGGCCGTGAGATCGTCTATCCGGCCGGATGGCCGTTTTAATTTTTGGTTGTGGGGGATCTAAGGCCTCCTCATCGAATTCAGGTAGCAACTTCCGCTTCAGGTAGCTCTTGGTGTGGCGATTACCGCCGTACTTCGCTGCTGTGTTGAGTACTTTACTCCATCTGATTCTGAGTATGTCTTGCGCAGCCTTGAGCCTTTGCTTCTTCTTTTTTAGACTCCTCGTGGTGGCAACAATCCTTTGATGGGCATTCTATTGCTCCGGGTGTCTGTCCGGTGTGATGTCGTCCGGATTATTATCTTTGACAGAGTCGGGTTGTTCCGTTTGATTCTCCGTGTTGCCGTGGTCCGGTGATGGTTCACCCTGCTCTAACGCTGGGTCTATATGATCGTTGTTTCTGCCGAGGCGGGATTTGGGGCGGCGCTTACGCCGCTTTGACTGCTTCTCGAGGGGACAACCCTTCGTTGCATCCTTCTGTTCCTCGTCGTCATTTTCTTTTGCTGTGTCTACCATGTATACGTCATGTGATGAAGTGGGCGTCTGGTGCCCTGTGGGCAGTGGTTCCTGTTCGTCTCCTGCATCGTCGTCCATACCGTCGATGTCTTCGGAGTCGAAGTCGAGCATGTCGGTTAAATCATCGATAGTGGCTACTAAGTGGGTGGTGGGTGGGCGGCGAATTTCTTCGTCATCCGCATCCCAATCCTGCCGGACATAGTTCGGCCAGGATCCTCCTGACAAGGAGAGAGACCTTAATGAGTTCAGTATGTCGCCAAAGGGCGACTGCTGAAAAATATCCGCGAAGGTAAACTCCATGATCGGCGCCCAATCAGATTCGACAGGAACGGGCGCAGGCGGTTCGGAGTCCGTGGCCAGAGAAGGATCCAGCGGTTTGACAACACGGCTCTCGTGAAGGGTAAGGTCGATATTCGGCTCGATCGCCGCTGAGGATACGGCCTCCGTGACGGGGTCTATCCACCCGTCCATGGATGGCGCAACTGGCTCCGAATTGAGGCTCGGAGCTGCTGCCAGTGCGATCTCCTGAATACGGTCCGATGGTAGAGCTAAATCATACCCATCGTGACCGCATGGCGCACAAGGCCGAGGCTCGAATCCGTCGAAGATCAAGTCTCCGCGGACATCGGTCGTGTAATTTAAGCTTTCAAACCTGACCTGGTGGCCAGGGGCATAACTTTCGATCTGCTCCAGATGGCCAAGCGAGTTGGCCCGCAGTGCGAAGCCGCCGAACACAAAGATCTATTCGGGGAGAAAAGTCTCACCCTGGACTACATCGCTATCGATGATAGTAGGAGCCATCAAGCCTAACGGCGACGACACAGAGGAACTCTCAATGAAAGCACCAATGTCGGTGTCAAAACCGGCGGATCTCAGGTAGGGGGTCCCGAACTGTGTGTCTAAGGCGGATGGTAACAGGAGGCAGGGGACACGATGTTTTACCCAGGTTCGGGCCCTCTTGATGGAGGTAAAACCCTACGTCCTGCTTGATTTATTCTTGATGATATGAGTATTACAAGAGTAGATCTACCACGATATCGGAGAGGCTAAACCCTAGAAGCTAGCCTATGGTGTGATTGTATGTTGTCCTATGGACTAAAACCCTCCGGTTTATATAGACACCGGAGGGGGCTAGGGTTACACAAGGTCGGTTACAAACGAGGAGATATACATATCCGTATTGCCTGGCTTGCCTTCCACGCCAAGTAGAGTCCCATCCGGACACGGGACGAAGTCTTCAATCTTGTATCTTCATAGTCCAACAGTCCGGCCAAAGGATATAGTCCGGCTATCTGGAGACCCCCTAATCCGGGACTCCCTCAGTCCCCCTTGAGAATACTTTGCAAAGATCTCATATTGACATGGGCTAAACGGCGATGCCAAAGCCATCCCACATCAACTTTAGCCATTAGGCATGTCGCGGTCTTAGTGGGTCGCTCTGAAAAGTTAATCACATATAGACCGTTCTCGACATGCCCAACAAAGGCTACTTTAAGAGTCTTGCTCCACAAGAGGGCCACGATATCAATATCAAAGAAAGTGGCAAAGCCCATGATTGCAAGTTGACGAACAGAAAGTAAATTGTATGCAAGGGACTCAACAAGCATGACTTTCTCGATCGTGAGATCACGAGAGATGACAACCTTGCCAAGTCCCAATACCTTAGAAGATGAGGCGTCGCCCCACTCGACATTGGTGGACATAGATGGAATCTTGTGCATGTCCACCACCAAGTCCTTGCTTCCGGTCATATGATTTGTAGCTCCGCTATCGAGCAACCATGATCCCCCACCGAAAGCAAACACCTACAAGAGATCAATGATTGGTTTTAGGTACCCATTTTGTAATGGGTCCTTTGATGTTAGTAACAAGGGTCTTAGGAACCCAAATAGACCATTCAATGTACTCATGGGGAGAACCAACAAATTTGGCATAGACATGCCCATCACTAGCACGACATAACACATAAGAAGGATTAAAGTCGTCGGCTTTGTTGGGAGGGGTGGCATTGCCCTTTTTGACACCGCCACCCTTCGCATTGTTCTTCTTCTCCTTGGAAGCACTCTCTCCCTCATTCACATAAGTTTGCTTGAGAGGAGGAGGTCGTTTGGTCTTGTTATCCTTCTTCTTTTCTTGGGGTTGGATGCGAACCCAATCCCCTCCTTGGCCACAACTTCCTTTTGATTTCTCAGAAGGTCGTTTAGGTTCTTCTCCCCTTGTATGCATAACACAAGGCCTTTCTCAAGTTGCTCCTTCAACTTAAAATTCTGCTCAATAAGATGCACATGCTCACAACAAGGGTTAGTAGCATTTGCATTATCAATTAATAGCATACGAGGAAATGTGGCTTTCTCCTTGGTTAGCTTCACTTGGAGTTGATCATGCGACTCCTTGAGGGTAGCATGAACACCCTTCAAGACTTTATGAGCCTTGTCGAGAATGTCAAAATCCTCTTTGAGTCTAGCAAGATCAACCCAAGCTTTGCCTTCTCGGAGTTTAGCACACGAGAAACAACAAGCGCATGATCAAGATCTTTCTTTAATTTAGCATGATCATCGTTGTGAGACTCCTCAAGAGCCAAACGAAGACCACGCTCTTCCTCAAGAGCATTGGAAAGATCCGAAATCTCATCGGCATAGTCACGACTATGCCCTTCCATCTTAGAGATGGTATCTTCGTGAGCCTCGATCATGTCATTGGCTTCACCAAGTTGTTCCAAGAGAGCAACAAAGTGCTTCTTGGATTTACCCTTGAGTTTACCCATAAAGGCCTCAAACTCATTCACCTCCACATTAGCTCCTTCATGTTCATCAATGCTATCCGTCGAAGAAGGATGATTAATGATGGTAGTTTTGATGTTGGGGGTTACCTTGTTGGTGGCTTTAGCCATGAGGCACTTGGCGGTGATGCTCTCATTGGGTGAGTCGAAGAGAGACACCCGTGGAGTCGTCGCAATGGCAACTGAGGCCATGGCAACCGACTCACCATCTTCATCATCGTCATCATCCTCATTGTACTCTTCTTGTACCACCAATGCCTTGGGAGGAGTCTTCTTGGTGAAATTGCTCTTGTTGGGGAACGACTTGGCCTTGTCCTTTCGGATGAGCTTGTCACCATTGTATTCCCTCTTCTCATACGGGCACTCCGCAACAAAATGACTCACATTGCCACAATTGTAGCAAGTCCTTACACGTTGCTTGCTCTTCGTGCCACTTGAGTTGTTTTTGTTAAAGTTTGGCCTTGAGTTTTTCTTGTTCCCAAATTGCCTTGAAGCAAGTGCCATGTGTTCATGATATGCATACTTTGTATCTTCGGGGTTGCTTTCCTCTTCTTCCTCTTCTTCTTCTTCAACGCAAACCTTGGCCTTCAGTGCAAGGTTGGGCTTCTTTGCCCTTTGACAACGAAGCACCGCATTCTCGGCGGTCTTGTCCAAGATGTTCATAGCCACAAACTCATCCAACACTTCGCTTGAGGTCAAAGTGTGGAAGTCCGGCCTTTGACGAATGACGGAGGACATGGCCTTGTGGTAAGGCATCATTGCCTTGAGGAATTTGCGCTTGATCCAATTGTCATCTGTGTCCTTGCTCCTGTGATCTCGGAGTGAGACCGCGAGTTTGGTTACTCTCCGATAAAGCTCACGAGGTTCTTCATCTTCTTTCATTGCAAACTCATCGGCTTCATCTTGCAACACTTCATAGTTGGAGCGTTGAATGCTTGCGCTTCCCCGGTAGAGAGAGACAACACAAAGCCATGCGTCTTTGGCCAAGGCGAAGGGCCGAAGATGAGGTAGATCTTCGGGTGGAATTGCATCTTGAATGATGAAGAGAGCATTCTCATTGAATTGATTGTCCGCGGCTTCTCAAGGAGTGAAGTTGCTTGGATCATGCGGATGGAAACCTTCTTCAATGATTCTCCAAAGATTAGTGTTCACATGATTTAAAGGACGCTTAAAGCGGTAAACCCAAGAATCAAAGTCCTCATTTTTCACAATCTTAGGGGGAGGACCGGCATGAGTGGAAGGAACCGGTCCACCATAAACAAGTGGTGGTTCCACATGAGCAAAGATGTCGGTGCCATTTTTACCACTAGAAGGAGCCTTTTCACTACTAGCTTCCCCCCTTGTCAGAGATGCATTCGTCACCTTGTCAGTGGGATCACCCACTTTCAACGGTGCGGTGGATAGTTTAAGCCCTTCAAGGAATTTAGTAAACATGCTTTCAACCTCGGTCGTCATGGAGGTTTTCAATGTCTCCAAGGCCACATTGAACTCCTCACGAGAGATCGAGGTTCCCCCATCGCCCGTAGACGAGATCGGATTCACACCGGAGTGTTCCTCCACACCGTCTATGGTATCAACCATACTCTTTGGACGGTAAAGTCCTTAATAAAGAGACGAGGCTCTGATACCAATTGACAGGATCGATGTGGTTGACTAGAGGGGGTGAATAGGCAACTAAATTTTTTTAGCTTTTCCTTAACAATTTAAACTTTGCATCAAAGTAGGTTGTCTAGATATGCAACTAGGTGAGCAACCTATATGATGCAACAAAGATAGGAACACAAGCAAGCAAGAGAGACATCAAGAATAAGCTTGCACAAGTAAAGGCATGAGATAACCAAGAGTGGAGCCGGTGGAGACGAGGAAGTGTTGCCAAAGTTCCTTCCCTTTGAGGGGAAGTACGTCTCCGTTGGAGCGATGTGGAGGCACAATGCTCCCCAAGAAGCCACTAGGGCAACCATATTCTCCTCACGCCCTCACACAATGCGAGATGCTGTGATTCCACTATTGGTGCCCTTGGAGGCGGTGACCGAACCTTTACAAACAAGGTTGGGGCAATCTCCAGAACTCAATTGGAGGCTCCCAACGACACCATGAAGCTTCACCACAATGGACTATGGCTCCGCGGTGACCTCAACCGCCTAGGGTGCTCAAACACCCAAGAGTAACAAGATTCACAAGGGGTTAGTGGGGGGAATAAAATTTCTCTTGGTGGAAGTGTAGATCGGGGCCTTCTCAACCAGTCCCGAGCAAATCAATAAGTTTGATTGGCTTGGGAGTGAGAACGGGCGAAAATGGAGCTTGAGAGCAACAATGGAGCTTGGGGTTGGAAGAGGTAGTCAACTAGAGGAAGAAGACACCCCTTATATAGCTTGGGACAAAAATCCAACCATTATCCACCTAACAGCCCGCGACCAGCGGTACTACCGCACCAGACCAGCGGTACTACCGCAGGGCCACGCGGTACTACCGCTTGCTGACAAGTGGTACTACCACAAGGCCACACAGTACCACCGTGAGGACCCGCGGTACTACCGCAGTAGCAGCAGCAGCTAGGGCAGACCTGTAGCACAAGGGCTGAGGACGGTACTACCGCGGGTGCGGTACTACCGCTCCCCCTTGCGGTACTACTGCAAGGCAGGAAACCCCTAGCCTGGGAAGTGTGTGGACAAAAATACTGTTGGAAATATGCCCAAGAGGCAATAATAAATTAGTTATTGTTATATTTCCTTGTTCATGATAATCATTTATTATCCATGCTAGAATTGTATTGATAGGAAACTCAGATACATGTGTGGATACATAGACAACACCATGTCCCTAGTAAGCCTCTAGTTGACTAGCTCGTTGATCAATAGATGGTTACGGTTTCCTGACCATGGACATTGGATGTCATTGATAATGGGATCACATCATTAGGAGAATGATGTGATGGACAAAGACCCAATCCTAAGCCTAGCACAAGATCATGTAGTTCGTATGCTAAAGCTTTTCTAATGTCAAGTATCATTTCCATAGACCATGAGATTGTGCAACTCTCGGATACCGTAGGAGTGCTTTGGGTGTGCCAAACGTCACAACGTAACTGGGTGGCTATAAAGGTACACTACAGGTATCTCCGAAAGTGTCTGTTGGGTTGGCACGAATCGAGACTGGGATTTGTCACTCCGTGTAAACGGAGAGGTATCTCTGGGCCCACTCGGTAGGACATCATCATAATGTGCACAATGTGATCAAGGAGTTGATCACGGTATGATGTGTTACGAAACGAGTAAAGAGACTTGCCGGTAACGAGATTGAACAAGGTATCGGGATGCCGATGATCGAATCTCGGGCAAGTATCGTACCGCTAGACAAAGGGAATTGTATACGGGATTGATTAAGTCCTTGACATCATGGTTCATCCGATGAGATCATCGTGGAACATGTGGGAGCCAACATGGGTATCCAGATCCCGCTGTTGGTTATTGACCGAAGAGTCATCCCGGTCATGTCTACATGTCTCCCGAACCCGTAGGGTCTACACACTTAAGGTTCGGTGACGCTAGGGTTATAGAGATATTAGTATGCGGTAACCCGAAAGTTGTTCGGAGTCCCGGATGAGATCCCGGACGTCACGAGGATTTCCCGAATGGTCCGGAGGTAAAGATTTATATATGGGAAGTCTTGTTTTGATCGCCGGAAAAGTTTCGCGCATTATCGGTATTGTACCGGGAGTGCCGAAAGGGGTCCGGGGGTCCACCAAGGGGGTCCACCTGCCCCGGGGGGGGCACATGGGCTGTAGGGGGTGCTCCTTGGCCTATATGGGCCAAGGGCACCAACCCCAAGAGGCCCATGCGCCAAGAGATAAGGGAAAGGAAGAGTCCTAAAGGGGGAAGGCACCTCCTAGGTGCCTTGGGGAGGATGGACTCCTCCCTGGCCGCACCCTTCCTTGGAGGAAGGGCCAAGGATGCGCCCCCCCTCTCCCTTGGTCCTATATATAGTGGGGGGAAGGGAGGGCAGCCACACCTAAGCCCTGGCGCCTCCCTCTCCCTCCCATGACACATCTCCCTCCTCCCGCAGCGCTTGGCAAAGCCCTGTTGGAATCCCGCTACTTCCACCACCATGCCGTCGTGCTGCTGGATCTCCATCAACCTCTCCTCCCCCCTTGCTGGATCAAGAAGGAGGAGACGTCGCTGCTCCGTACGTGTGTTGAACATGGAGGTGCCGTCCGTTCAGCGCTAGGATCATCGGTGATTTGGATCACGACGAGTACGACTCCATCAACCCCGTTCTCTTGAACGCTTCCGCGCGCAATCTACAAGGGTATGTAGATCCACTCCACCCTTGTTGCTAGATGACTCCATAGATTGATCTTGGTGATACGTAGAAAATTTTGTATTATTACTACGTTCTCCAACAGTGGCATCATGAGCTAGGTCTATGTGTAGTTTCTATGCACGAGTAGAACACAAAGTAGTTGTGGGCGTTGATTTTGTTCAACATGCTTACCGTTACTAGTCCAATCTTGATTCGGCGGCATTGTGGGATGAAGCGGCCCGGACCGACCTTACACGTACTCTTACGTGAGACTGGTTCCACCGACTGACATGCACTAGTTGCATAAGGTGGCTACCGGGTGTCTGTCTCTCCCACTTTAGTCGGATCGGATTCGATGAAAAGGGTCCTTATGAAGGGTAAATAGCAATTGGCATATCACGTTGTGGTTTTTGCGTAGGTAAGAAACGTTCTTGCTAGAAACCCATAGCAGCCACGTAAAACATGCAAACAACAATTAGAGGACGTCTAACTTGTTTTTGCAGGGTATGCTATGTGATGTGATATGGCCAAGAAGAATGTGATGAATGATATGTGATGTATGAGATTGATCATGTTCTTGTAATAGGAATCACGACTTGCATGTCGATGAGTATGACAACCGGCAGGAGCCATAGGAGTTGTCTTTATTTATTTCTGACCTGCGTGTCAACATAAACGTCATGTAATTACTTTACTTTATTGCTAACCGGTAGCCATAGAAGTAGAAGTAATAGTTGGCTAGACAACTTCATGAAGACACGATGATGGAGATCATGATGATGGAGATCATGGTGTCATGCCATTCATGATGATGATCATGGAGCCCCGAAGATGGAGATCAAAAGGAGCAATATGATATTGGCCATATCATGTCACTATTTGAATACATGTGATGTTTATCATGTTTATACATCTTATTTGCTTAGAACGACGGCAGTAAATAAGATGATCCCTCATTAAAATTTCAAGAAAGTGTTCCCCCTAACTGTGCACCGTTGCGAAAGTTCATCGTTTCGAAGCACCACGTGATGATCGGGTGTGATAGATTCTTACGTTCGAATACAACGGGTGTTGACGAGCCTAGCATGTACAGACATGGCCTCGAACACATGCAAAACACTTAGGTTAACTTGACGAGCCTAGCATGTACAGACATGGCCTCGGAACACAAGAGACCGAAAGGTCGAGCATGAGTCGTATAGAAGATACGATCAACATGAAGATGTTCACCGATGTTGACTAGTCCGTCTCATGTGATGATCGGACACGGCCTAGTTGACTCGGATCATGTAATCACTTAGATGACTAGAGGGATGTCTATCTGAGTGGGAGTTCATAAGATGAACTTAATTATCCTGAACATAGTCAAAAGGTCTTCGCAAATTATGTCATAGCTCGCGCTTCAGTTCTACTGTTTAGTTATGTTCCTAGAGAAATTTTAGTTGAAAGTTGATTTTGTGGACTAGGTCCGTAAACTGAGGATTGTCCTCATTGCTTCATAGAAGGCTTATGTCCTTAATGCACCGCTCAGTGTGCTGAACCTCGAACGTTGTCTGTGGATGTTGCGAACATTTGACATACACATTTTGATAACTACGTGATAGTTCAGTTAAACGGTTTAGAGTTGAGGCACCGAAGACGTGTTAAAATGTCGCAAAACATATGAGATGTTTTGAGGGCTGAAATTGGGATTTTCAGGCTCGTGCCCACGTCAAGAGGTATAAGACCTCCGACGATTTTCTTAGCCTGCAAACTAAGGAGAAAATCTCAATTGTTGAGCTTGTGCTCAGATTGTCTGAGTACAACAATCGCTTGAATCAAGTGGGAGTTGATCTTCCAAATGAGTTAATGATGTTTCTCCGAAGTCATTACCACCAAGCTGCTAGAGCTTCGTGATGAACTATAATGTATCGGGGACATATATGATGATCCTTGAGATATTCGCGATGTTTGACACCACAAAAGTAGAAATCAAAAGGAGCATCAATTGTTGATGGTTTGTGAAACCACTAGTCTCAAGGAGGGCAAGGGAAAAAAGGGATGCTTCATGAAACGGCAAATCAGCTGCTGCTCTAGTGAAGAAACCCAAGGTTGAACCCAGACCCGAGACTAAGTGCTTCTGTAATAAGGGGAACAGCCACTGGAGCAGAATTACCCTAGATACTTGGTAGATGAGAAGGCTGTCGATAGAAGTATATTGGATATACATTATGTTAATGTGTACTTTACTAGTACTCCTAGTAGCACCAGGGTATTAGATACCGGTTCGGTTGCTAAGTGTTAGTAACTCGAAAGAAAAGCTACGGAATAAACGGAGACTAGCTAAAGGTGAGCTGACGATATGTGTTGGAAGTGTTTCCAATGTTGATATGATCAAGCATCGCACGCTCCCTCTACCATCGAGATTGGTGTTTGCGTTGAGCATAGACATGATTGGATTATGTCTATTGCAATACGGTTATTCATTTAAGGAGAATAATGGTTACTCTGTTTATTTGAATAATACCTTCAATGGTCTTGCACCTAAAATGAATGGTTCATTGAATCTCGATCATAGTGATACACATGTTCATGCCAAAAGATATAAGATAGTAATGATAGTACCACCTACTTGTGGCACTGCCACTTAAGTCATATCGGTATAAAACGCATGAAGAGGCTCCATGTTGATGGATCTTTGGACTCACTCGTTTTTGAAAAGTTTGAGGCATGCGAACCATGTCTATTGGTGTATATGCATGAAGAAACTCCATGCAAATGGACCGTTTGGACTCACTAGATTTTGAATCACTTGAGACATGCAAATCATACCACATGGGCAAGATGACTGAAAGCCTCGTTTTCAGTAAAATGGAACTAGAAAGCAACTTGTTGGAAGTAATACATTTTGATGTGTGCAGTCCAATGAGTGTTGAGGCATGTAGTGGATATCGTTATGTTCTTACTTCACAGATGATTTGAGTAGATGTTGAGTATATTTACTTGATGAATCACGAGTCTGAATTATTGAAAGGTTCAAGTAATTTCAGGGTGAAGTTGAAAGATCGTCATGACAAGAGGATAAGATATCTATGATATGATCATAGAGATGAATATCTGAATTACGAGTTTGGCATAGAATTAAGACATTGTGGAAATTGTTTCACAACTAATACAGCCTGGAACACCATAGTGTGATGGTGTGTCCGAACATCATAATTGCACCCTATTGGATATGATGCATACCATGATGTCTCTTATCGAATTACCATGATAGTTTATGGGTTAGGCATTAGAGACAACCACATTCACTTTAAATAAGGCACCACGTAATTCTGATGAGATGACACCGTATGAACTATGGTTTAGAGAAACCTAAGCTGTCATTTCTTAAAAGTTTGGGGCTGCGATGCTTATGCGAAAAAGTTTCAGGCTCATAAGCTCGAACCCAAAGCGGATAAATGCATCTTCATAGGACACCCAAAACAGTTGGGTATACCTCCTGTCTCAGAACCGAAAGCAATAAGGGATTGTTTCTAGAATCGGGTCCTTTCTCGAGGAAAAGTTTCTCTCGAAAGAATTGAGTGGGAGGATGGTGGAGACTTGATGAGGTTATTGAACCGTCTCTTCAACTAGTGTGTGGCAGGGCACAGGAAGTTGTTCCTGTGGCACCTACACCAATTGAAGTGGAAGCTTATGATAGTGATCATGAAACTTCAGATCAAGTCACTACCAAACCTCGTGGGATGACAAGGATGCGTACTACTTCAGAGTGGTACATGATCCTGTCTTGGAAGTCATGTTGCTAGACAACAATGAACCTACGAGCCATGGAGAAGCGATGGTGGGCCCGGATTCCGATAAATGGCTCGAGGCCATATAATCCGAGAGAGGATCCATATATGAAAACAAAGTGTAGACTTTGGAAGAACTACTTGATGGTCGTAAGGCTGTTAGGTACATATGGATTTTAAAAGGAAGACGGACAATGATGGTAAATGTCACCATTAAGAAAGCTCGACTTGTCGTTAAGATGTTTTTCGACAAGTTCAAGGAGTTGACTACGATGAGACTTTCTCACTCGTAGCGATGCTAAGAGTCTGTTGGAATTATATTAGCGATTACTGCATTATTTATGAAATCTTGCAGATAGGATGTCAAAACATTGTTTCCTCGACGATTTTCTTGACGAAAGGTTGTATGTGATACAACCGGAAGGTTTTGTCAATCCTGAAAGATGCTAATAAGTATGCAAAGCTCCAGCAATCCTTCTAAGGACTGGAGTAAGCATCTCGGAGTTGGAATGTACGCTTTGATGAGATGATCAAAGGTTTTGGGTTTATACAAAGTTTATGAGAAACTTGTATTTCCAAAGAAGTGAGTGGGAGCACTATAGAATTTCTAATAAGTATATGTTGTTGACATATTATGGATCAGAAATGATGTAGAATTTCTGGAAAGCATATAGGGTTATTTGGAAAGTGTTTTTCAATGGAAAGCCTAGATTAAGCTACTTGAACATTGAGCATCAAGATCTATAAGGATAGATCAAAACGCTTAATGGTACTTTCAAATGAGCACATACCTTGACATGATCTTGAAGGGGTTCAAGATGGATCAGTCAAAGAAGGAGTACTTGCCTGAGTTGTAAGGTATGAAGTTAAGACTTAAAGCTCGACCACGGCAGAAGAAAGAGAAAGGACGAATGTCGTCCCCTATGCTTTTGTCATAGGCTCTATACGGTATGCCATGTTGAGTACCGCACCTGATGTGTGCCTTGCCACATATCTGGCAAGAGGGTACAAAGGTAATCTAGGAGTAGATCACCAGATAGCGGTCTAAATTATCCTTAGAGGAATAGGGATATGTTTCTCGGTTATGGAGGTGATAAAGAGTTCGACGTAAAGAGTTACGTCGATGCAAGCTTAACACCTATCCGGATAGCTCTGAGTAGAGATGCCGGATACGTATAATGGAGCAACAATTTAGAATAGCTCCAAGTAGAACAGTTATTTGAAATGGCTCCAAATATAGCATAGTAGCTGCATCTACAAGATGACATAGAGATTTGTGAAGTACATACGGATCTGAAAGATTCAGACCCGTTGACTATAACATCTCTCACAAGCATAACATGATCAAACCCAGAACTCATCGAGTGTTAATCACATGGTAATGTGAACTAGATTATTAACTCTAGTAAACTCTTTGGGTGTTAGTCACATGGGGATGTGACCTTGAGTGTTAATCACATATCGATGTGAACTGGATTATTGACTCTAGTGCAAGCGGGAGACTGTTGGAAATATGCCCTAGAGGCAATAATAAATTAGTTATTATTATATTTCCTTGTTCATGATAATCGTTTATTATCCATGCTAGAATTGTATTGATAGGAAACTCAGATACATGTGTGGATACATAGACAACACCATGTCCCTAGTAAGCCTCTAGTTGACTAGCTCATTGATCAATAGATGGTTACGGTTTCCTAACCATGGACATTGGATGTCATTGATAACGGGATCACATCATTAGGAGAATGATGTGATGGACAAAGACCCAATCCTAAGCCTAGCACAAGATCATGTAGTTCGTATGCTAAAGCTTTTCTAATGTCAAGTATCATTTCCTTAGACCATGAGATTGTGCAGCTCCCGGATACCGTAGGAGTGCTTTGGATGTGCCAAACGTCACAACGTAACTGGGTGGCTATAAAGGTACACTACAGGTATCTCCGAAAGTGTCTGTTGGGTTGGCACGAATTGAGACTGGGATTTGTCACTCCGTGTAAATGGAGAGGTATCTCTGGGCCCACTCGGTAGGTCATCATCATAATGTGCACAATGTGATCAAGGAGTTGATCACGGGATGATGTGTTACGAAACGAGTAAAGAGACTTGCCGGTAACGAGATTGAACAAGGTATCGGGATGCCGACGATCGAATCTCAGGCAAGTATCGTACCGCTAGACAAAGGGAATTGTATACGGGATTGATTAAGTCCTTGACATCGTGGTTCATCCGATGAGATCATCGTGGAACATGTGGGAGCCAACATGGGTATCCAGATCCCGCTGTTGGTTATTGACCGGAGAGTCATCTCGGTCATGTCTGCATGTCTCCCGAACCCGTAGGGTCTACACACTTAAGGTTCGGTGACGCTAGGGTTATAGAGATATTAGTATGCGGTAACCCAAAAGTTGTTCGGAGTCCCGGATGAGATCCCGGACGTCACGAGGAGTTCCCAAATGGTCCGGAGGTAAAGATTTATATATGGGAAGTCTTGTTTTGATCGCCGGAAAAGTTTCGCGCATTATCGGTATTGTACCGGGAGTGCCGAAAGGGATCTGGGGGTCCACCAAGGGGGTCCACCTGCCCCGGGGGGGCACATGGGCTGTAGGGGGTGTGCCTTGGCCTATATGGGCCAAGGGCACCAGCCCCAAGAGGCCCATGCGCCAAGAGATAAGGGAAAGGAAGAGTCCTAAAGGGGGAAGGCACCTCCTAGGTGCCTTGGGGAGGATGGACTCCTCCCTGGCCGCACCCTTCCTTGGAGGAAGGGCCAAGGCTGCGCCCCCCCCTCTCCCTTGGCCCTATATATAGTGGGGGGAAGGGAGGGCAGTCACACCTAAGCCCTGGCGCCTCCCTCTCCCTCCCATGACACATCTCCCTCCTCCCGCAGCGCTTGGCGAAGCCCTGTTGGAATCCCGCTACTTCCACCACCACGCCGTCGTGCTGCTGGATCTCCATCAACCTCTCCTCCCCCCTTGCTGGATCAAGAAGGAGGAGACGTCGCTGCTCCGTACGTGTGTTGAACATGGAGGTGCCGTCCGTTCGGCGCTAGGATCATCGGTGATTTGGATCACGACGAGTACGACTCCATCAACCCCGTTCTCTTGAACGCTTCCGCGCGTGATCTACAAGGGTATGTAGATCCACTCCTCCCTCGTTGCTAGATGACTCCATAGATTGATCTTGGTGATACGTAGAAAATTTTGAATTATTACTACGTTCTCCAACAAATACATCCGTGCCTACTTCCGCTGGAAAACGGACGAAGCAAAAATCCGACACGGTACTACCGCACAGGAGCGGTACTACCGCCTGGAAGCTGAGCCAGGCCGTGCACGGTACTACCGCGGAAGGGATGCGGTACTACCGCGGTGGCGCGGATGTAAAAAATTACATCCGCCCTTACTACCACAAAGGAGCGGTACTTGGCCTGGGGGCCATGGTACTACGGCTCCAGAGGAGCGGTACTACCGTGGGCACCTGCGGTACTACCGCGCCATAGTACGGTACTACCGCGGGTGCCTGCGGTACTACCGCTCACCAGGGAGCAGTACTACCGCGAGCCCATCAACAGCAGCCAGGACAAGGCAAAGAGAGGATAAACGGAGGATGCTCCAAAGTGCAGGGGAAAGGAGGGGACAAGGAAGAAAACGTGTATGTGATGATTCCACCCAAACCTTTCCGACGCGGACCCCCTCTAAATAGTACGGCTTTCCTACGACTCAAATCCACCAAAAAGAAACGTAGAAAAAACGTCGTCTTCAACAGTCTTCGAGGGGCACCAAAACTTCTTGTGCCTAGCGATGAAACGTCTGGGAAACTCAAGGCACACGATTAGTCCGCAAAAGCATTGTCATCAATCACCAAAACACCTTAGGGATAAATATGCCCTTACACTTTGTTTCGATGACTAATAGATTTTTGCAATAAGTATGTGAGTTCTTTATGACTAATGTTGAGTCCATGGATTATACGCACTCTCACCCTTCCACCATTGCTAGCCTCTCTAGTACCGCGCAACTTTCGCCGGTACCATAAACCCACCATATACCTTCCTCAAAACAGCCACCATACCTACCTATTATGGCATTTCCATAGCCATTCCGAGATATATTGCCATGCAACTTCCATCATCATCATATACGTGACTTGAGCATTCATTGTCATATTGCTTTGCATGATCGTAAGATAGCTAGCATGATGTTTTCATGGCTTGTCCGTTTTTTGATGTCATTGCTGCGCTAGATCATTGCACATCCCGGTACACCGCCGGAGGCATTCATATAGAGTCATATCTTTGTACTGGTATCGAGTTGTAAGTAAATAAAAGTGTGATGATCATCATTATTAGAGCATTGCCCCAGTGAGGAAAGGATGATGGAGGCTATGATTCCCCCACAAGTCGGGATGAGACTCCGGACGACAAAAAAAGAGAGAAAGGCCAAAAAAGAGAAGGCCCAAAAAAATAAATGAGAGAAAAAGAGAGAAGGGGCAATGTTACTATCCTTTTACCACACTTGTGCTTCAAAGTAGCACCATGTTCTTCATATAGAGAGTCTCTTGAGTTATCACTTTCATATACTAGTGGGAATTTTCATTATAGAACTTGGCTTGTATATTCTGATGATGGGCTTCCTCAAATGCCCGAGGTCTTCATGAGCAAGCAAGTTGGATGCACGCCCACTTAGTTTCCAGTTTGAGCTTTCATACACTTATAGCTCGTAGTGCATCCGTTGCATGGCAATCCCTACTCACTCACATTGATATCTATTGATGGGCATCTCCATAGCCCGTTGATACGCCTAGTTGATGTGAGACTATCTTCTCCTTTTTGTCTTCTCCACAGTCACCATTCTATTCCACCTATAGTGCTATGTCCATGGCTCATGCTCATGTATTGCGTGAAAGTTGAAAAGGTTTGAGAACGTCAAAAGTATGAAACAATTGCTCGGCTTGTCATCGGGGTTGTGCATGATGTGAATATTTTGTATGGTGAAGATGGAGCATAGCGAGACTATATGATTTTGTAGGGATAACTTTGTTTGTCCATGTTATTTTGAAAAGACATGATTGCTTTATTAGTAGGCTTGAAGTATTATTGTTTTTATGTCAAATGATAGACTATTGCTTTGAATCACTCATGTCTTAATATTCATGCCATGATTAGATGTGTGATCAAGATTATGCTAGGTAGCATTCCACATCAAAAATTATCTTTTTATCATTTACCTACTCGAGGACGAGCATGAATTAAGCTTGGGGATGCTGATACGCCTCCGTCATATCTATAATTTTTGATTGTTCCATGCCAATATTCTACAACTTTCATATACTTTTGGCAACTTTTTATATTATTTTTTGGACTAACATATTGATCCAGTGCCCAGTGCCAGTTCCTGTTTGTTGCATGTTTTATGTTTCGCAGAATATCCATATCAAACGGAAACCAGATGGGATAAAAATGGACACAAAATATTTTTGGAATATTTGGAGAATTCCAGAAGAAAAATCCACGCAAGACGGTGCCCGAGGTGGCCATGAGGCAGGGGGGCGCGCCTGCCCCCCATGGACGCGCCCCTGACCCTCGTGGGCCACCCGTAAGGCGGTTGATGCCCTTCTTCGGCCGCAAGAAAGCTAATTTTTGGAAGAAAAAAAATCACAGCAAAGGTTTCGATCCAATCGGAGGTACGGATCTCCATGTATATACGAAACGGTGAAAGGGCAGCAGGACAGAACGCAGAAACAGAGAGAGACAGAGAGACAGATCCAATCTTGGAGGGGCTCTCGCCCCTCCCTTGCCATGGAGTCCAAGGACCAGAGGGGAAACCCTTCTCCCATCTAGGAAGGAGGTCAAGGAATAAGAAGACGAGGGGCCCCCCTCTCCCCTTCTCTTCCGGTGGCGCCGGAACGCTACCGTGGCCATCATCATCATCACCGCGATCTACTCCAACACCTCTGCCATCTTCACCAACATCTCCATCACCTTCCCCCCTCTATCTACAGTGGTCCACTCTCCCGCAACCCATTGTACCCTCTACTTTAACATGGTGCTTTATGCTTCATATTATTATCCAATGATGTGTTGCCATCCTATGATGTCTGAGTAGATTTTCGGTGTCCTATCGGTGATTGATGAATTGCTATGATTGATTTAATTTTCTTGTGGTTATGTTGCTATCCTTTGCTACCCATCATATGATCGCGCGCGTGGATCACACCATAGGGTTAGTTTTACGTTGATAGGACTATGTATTGGAGGGCAAAAGTGACAGAAGCTTCAACCTAGCATAGAAATTGATGCATACGGGATTGAAGGGGGACCAATATATCTTAATGCTATGGTTGGGTTTTACCTTAATGAACAGTAGTAGTTGTGGATGCTTGCTAATAGTCCCAATCATAAGTGCATAGAATTCCAAGTCAGGGATGACATGCTAGCAGTGGCCTCTCCCACATAATACTTGCTATCGGTCTAGTAAAGTAGTCAATTGCTTAGGGGCAATTTCACAACTCCTACCACCACTTTTCCACACTCGCTATATTTACTTTATTGCTTCTTTACCTAAACAGCCCCTACTTTTTATTTACATAATCTTTATTATCTTGCAAACCTATCCAACAACACCTACAAAGTACTTCTAGCTTCATACTTGTTCTAGGTAAAGCGAACATCAAGCATGCGTAGAGTTGTATCGGTGGTCGATAGAACTTGAGGGAATATTTGTTCTGCCTTTAGCTCCTCGTTGGGTTCGACACTCTTACTTATCGAAAACTATTGCGATCCCCTATACTTGTGGGTCATCAAGCCGCTGCCTGGATTGTTACTGAGCTAAAGAAGGATGCCCATGTAACTCACTGGTACCTGTGCCCATAGGGCTTCCATCCATATTGTGGAGTTGCAGAAGGTAGAGAAAATATCTACTTCAGACTTCATTCCCTCTTGTGTTTAGGTTAGTGAGTTTTTTATTCTTGCAAAAATGACATGCTCGAGAGCTCAATAGTAATGGATTTTGTCTTAGTTTGTTTGTGCTTAAAACGTGTTCTTATCATTTTAGTTAGCATCTAGCAGAGGACATGTTTATTAGCAAATATGTATCATGTATGCAAAGCTAAAATCATAATATGAAGATTTCACTTCAATCTTCACAGTAATTGTTGCATTCTGAAATCTTTGTCCCTATAGATGGGTAAAAACTGCAGTGACAGCTGCGAGTCAATGATATCTCTTATGCTTTTTTGCAATTATCTACAAATTCTTACTTAAGGCTACTGTTCACTGATTGAAAGTAGATGTTGCTCCATCCTAGCTTTGTACGGTACAATATTAGTATCTTTTCGATTTTTACTTACTACTTCGTGAAATAACTTATTTCAGTCTATTTTAGAATTTTCCATACAGCACTAAAAATAGACGGGCGCAGCAACGCGCGCCATCAATGTTCTAGTAGCCATCACTTCCCGACATGCTAACACCTCCAAGATAGGAGCTTCCGAAATACCAACAAAAGTGACACACGATGACCCCGGGAAGTGACCATGTTCATCCCAGCAGATGACTGTCTCACCTTTTGTCGCTATTGTAAGAAATAGGCTGGTATGATAATGATCATGATGCTTTTATGTCTGTATTATGTTTTACCGACACCTCTCTCTCTCTCTCTCTCTCTCTCTCTCTCTAAACATGTGGTCATGATTATTGAGTTTGGTTTTCGCTTGAGGACAAGCGAGGTCTAATTAAGCTTGGGGAGTTGATATGTCCACTTTGCATCACTTTTCCTACTATTATTTATAATTTTTTATCATTGTTTCACTTTATGATGCAATTCTAATGTATTTTCTCTCTTAATTTGCAAGATCTACATGAAGATGGAAATTACAAGCAGCTAGAATTCCGAACCTAAAAGAGTGTAACATCCCAAATTTTCAATTTGGAATGTTATACATAGATCATTCATGCATATCATATTTTACTGCATTTTTGCTTTGCGATCCTCGAAATTATAAGCAACTCAAGGACCCACGGAGAGACTTGGGGATTTCATGTTTTTCGTATTCGAATTTTATCAAATATCGAAACAAGGATCACTTTGGTTTTAGTTATTTTTCTCTCCGAAAAATATATCATATTAAAATATATGAGAGGAGATAATATGACTTCTCCAAAATAAAGGGAATATTGGAGGAAAAATATTAAAATCAAATAAATATTTCTTTTGGACTTTTGTTGCTATTCAATTTGAATTAGGAGAAATTATGCGTTTTTCAAAATTGCATTAGAGGCCCAAATAAATGCTCACTTTGTCCGGAATATTATTAGAGGACCGTGAAAATTTATTTCAAGATTTTTCGACTCCATTTGGTATTTATTTTATTTGTTTTCCCGCGTCAGGATATGTTTAAGAAAAAATGCACCGACCTAACCGGGCCGTGCCCGAGCCGGAGTCCTCCGGCCGGGGCTTTATTAGCCGCCAGCCCGCGACCCCGAGGCCCAAGCCGCCGCCCCGCGCCCTAACCCTAGCGTTGCGCCCCGCCGCGATCCGCCGCCGCCGCCATCCGCCGTCGCCGCCCCACCGCCGCCACCTCCGACCCCGCTGTCGAGGTAGACGCCGCCGCCGTCCGGTTTTTCTCGGGAAAAAACACCTTTTTTCGAAACCCTAGATCTAGATTTTTTTAGATCGTTTTTGTTTGGTTTTTCTTTGGTTTAGTTAAATATCGGACGTTTATCCGTATGTTCATTTAACGAATGATGTTTGTCAGTTAACCACAGACAGTGAACGTTCGTTTGTTAGCCTGTTCGTCTCGCTTTTTTTCCAGGGCTTTTCGGCAATTATTTTCGATCGTGATTTCTGCCCTGATCTTTGTTTTAGTTTATCTTTTCGCTCGATTATCCAAATCGGGCGAGATAAGTGCCTAGATCTTTGTATCGAAGCCCTCTTTCTGCTTAACCAACTTGAACAATATTTTGGTACTATAAAATTTGACTTTAGTCCAGATTAGTAAATGGATCTTGTTTCTTTCGTAGTTTGAGTTTCGTTGCTCCATTTGATTTGATTCTTTTTGCAAATCGAATCTCTGTAGTTGAGTTTTCAGATTCGATATTCTTATTTGAGTTTTACCCGTGCACCTTTGCTTGAATGCTTATATATGCTATTGTTTGTTGCGATAAAATTCCTGGAGTACGAAGCGTGCTACTACGAGTCTCTAGGATTTGCAGAACGTCGGCAAGGTAAGTAACACTTTGATCATACTTTTCATACCCAGTTTTTATGCATTAGTTTCAACCCTCAAACATTGCATGAGTAGGATCTCTTAACATGTGGGTATTGGGAAGTAGATGATGAGGTAGAACCTATTACTTGTTTTATTATCAAACCCTTGGGAGTTACTTCTATGTTACGCTTAAATTGCCATGCTATGCTCATAGACGTGGATTGGGTTTGAGTGTATTCATGACTGACGTGAGTGTTTAATTTAAGGTTCAACTTAAGGTGGCAACTTTAATACACATCTGGGTGGATTGTTGGTTTGGGCACCTGGGGATATACCAGTGTCGTCCTAGGAGATCCCGGGGTTATACCGTGTGATCCTCCTATGGTCCGCCACCCAGGCTCAAAGGGGTCGTAAGATTTTTCATGCTAGAAACTTTCGTGTGCAGCCACAAGCTATTATGGGCTCTAGCATAGTTGAGTAGGTTGCATGACCTCTCCTAGTGCTAGGCTAGCAGATGTAGGGGATCTAGGTTGGTACTGTCTACCCGGGGTTAGAGTTAATGCTTCTGAAAGACTGTGTCTCGGTCATCCATTTCTCAAACACCATGTAGTGCGAGAAATCCAACGGAGGAGATCGAGTCTTGTGGGGAAAAGTGCGCAAACCTCTGCAGAGTGTACAAACTAATCATGATTAGCTGTGTCCCCGGTTATGGACATCTTGAGTATCTGGTTCTTGGATTATCATATGGATCTCATCACTCTAACTTAATCTGTTTGGTTGATAATTATTTTTAATTGGGATTGAGATGGGGGTACCATTCTCAATGTTTCAACTACCATGATAGTTAAATAAAATATATTCCTTTGTAGTAGGGGAAAATTGGCTTTACACAAAAACATTGTAACCATAGAGCCTCCACCAGCCAAATATGCATATAGTGATAGCCATTATCTGTGCATTGCTCTATTGTGTTACATTTCCAGCATATTCCATGTGCTAACCCGTTTCGGGCGGCAACATATCATGTTGCAGACTTTTCAGACGAGGAGTAAGGTGCGCTAGGTCATTTGTCGTGCACTCAGCTATGCCGTTGGAGTTGATGGACTCACTTTATCTTCCAAGCCTTCCACTGTTATCTTATTTAGATGGTCTTAAGCCATATTATTGTAATAAGTTCTCTTTTGAGACATTCGATGTAATAAGTGTGTGATTTCTACTCTGTTATAAATCCTTCGAGTACTGTGTATGTCAGCACTATCGATCCAGGGATGACACTGAACACAGAGACTTGACCATCTAAGGTCGGGTCGCTACAAGATGGTATCAGAGCACACGCTGAATGTAGGACACGACCACTAAGATGAGTCATAGGGCACTCCTCTCTACTCATTTCTAACTCCTCTCCATTTTCTACTCTATAGGATGGCAGACACAAGGAATAAGTTTACACAGCCAGATGAAGACACACCTTTTGGATGACACTTGAAGGAAGTCACTAGGTACCTGAACATTGGAATACCAAGCTTCACCGGGACCTACACCGCCACACTACCAGAAGAGGAACGTTGGATGATTCGAGTTCAAATTCCAGGAAGGACATTCACGCCAGTCACTGAGCCCATAGAATTTTCCTTTGATGCACCAACCTGGAGTCTAGGAAAGAGCATGGCAGCCCACATCGCCATTGGACGCATCGGCGAAGTTTATCACAAGGAGCTTAAGGACACTATCTACCAGATATGTGGGCACCGAGATGAGCAATGGGAGATGATCAGCACCAGGAAGGACAGGTCCATTGCAGCCTTCATCCAGGAGTTAAATCATCACATTCGTCGCCAGGAGAACCAGATGTGCGCAAGTGATGTCTACTACACAACCTTCTTCTTGTAGACGTTGTTGGGCCTCCAAGTGCAGAGGTTTGTAGGACAGTAGCAAATTTCCTTCAAGTGGATGACCTAAGGTTTATCAATCCGTAGGAGGCGTAGAATGAAGAAGGTCTCTCTCAAACAACCCTGCAACCAAATAACAAAGAGTCTCTTATGTCCCCAACACACCCAATACAATGGTAAATTGTATATGTGCACTAGTTTAGTGAAGAGATGGTGATACAAGTGCAATATGGATAGTAGATAATAGTTTTTGTAATCTGAAAATATAAAAACAGCAAGGTAACTAATGATAAAAGTGAGCATAAACGGTATTGCAATGCGTTTAAACAAGGCCTAGGGTTCATACTTTCACTAGTGCAAGTTCTCTCAACAATAATAACATAATTGGATCACATAACTATCCCTCAACATGCAACAAAGAGTCACTCCAAAGCCACTAATAGCAGAGAACAAACGAAGAGATTATGGTAGGGTATGAAACCACCTCAAAGTTATTCTTTCCAATCAATCTGTTGGGCTATTCCTATAAATATCAAAAACAACCCTAGAGTTCGTACTAGAATAACACCTTAAGACAAAATCAACCAAAACCCTAATGTCACCTCAAGTATCCGTGGGTATGATTATGCAATATGCATCACACAATCTCAGATTCATCTATTCAACCAACACAAAGAACTTCAAAGAGTGCCCCAAAGATTCTACCGGAGAGTCAAGACGAAAACGTGTGCCAACCCCTATGCATAGATTCCCAAGGTCACGGAACCCGCAAGTTGATCACCAAAACATACATCAAGTGGATCAATAGAATACCCCATTGTCACCACGGATATCCCACGCAAGACATACATCAAGTGTTCTCAAATCCTTAAAGACTCAATCCGATAAGATAACTTCAAAGGGAAAGCTCAATCCATTACAAGAGAGTAGAGGGGGAGAAACATTATAAGATCCAACTATAATAGCAAATCTCGCGATACATCAAGATCGTACCACCTCAAGAACACGAGAGAGAGAGAGAGACCAAACACATAGCTACTGGTACATACCCTCAGCCCCGAGGGAGAACTACTCCCTCCTCGTCATGGAGAGCACCAGGATGATGAAGATGGCCACCGGAGAGGGATTCCCCCTCCGGCAGCGTGCTGGAACGGGTCTAGATTGGTTTTCGGTGGCTACGGAGGCTTCTGGCGGCGGAACTCCCAATCTATTGTCGTCCTCGATAGTTTTAGGGTATATGGATATATATAGGCGGAAGAAATACATCAGTGGAGCCACGAGGGTGGAGGGCGCTCCCAGGGGGGTGGGCGCGCCCCCTGCCTCGTGCTCTCCTTGTTGATCCCCTGACGTGCACTCCAAGTCTCCTGTATTACTTTCTTTCCAAAAATAACTTTTCCGAAGGTTTCATTCCGTTTGGACTCCGTTTGATATTCCTTTTCTGCGAAACACTGAAACAAGGGAAAAACAGAAACTGGCACTGGGCTCTGGGTTAATAGGTTAGTCTCAAAAATCATATAAAATAGCATATAAATGCATATAAAACATACAAGGTTGATAATATAATAGCATGGAACAATCAAAAATTATAGATACGTTGGAGACGTATCAGCATCTCCAAGCTTAATTCCTACTTGTCCTCGAGTAGGTAAATGATAAAAACAGAATTTTTGATGTGGAATGCTACCTAACATATTTATCCATGTAATTCTATTTATTGTGGCAAGAATATTCAGATCCATAAGATTCAAGACAAAAGTTTAATATTGACATAAAAATAATAATACTTCAACATACTAACAAAGCAATTATGTCTTCTCAAAATAACATGGCCAAAGGAAGTTCATCCCTACAAAATCATATAGCTTGGTCATGCTCCATTTTCATCACACAAGAATGCTCTCATCATGCACAACCCCAATGACAAGCCAAGCAATTGTTTCATACTTTAGTAATCTCAAACTTTTTTCAACTTTCACGAAATACATGAGCGTGAGCCATGGATATAGCACTATGGGTGGAATAGAATATAATGATGGGGTTATGTGGAGAAGACAAAAAGGAGAAAGTCTCACATCGACGCGGCTAATCAATGGGCTAGGGAGATGCCCATTAATTGATGTTAATGCAAGGAGTAGGGATTGCCATGCAACAGATGCACTAGAGCTATAAATGTATGAAAGCTCTATAAAAGAAACTAAGTGGGTGTGCATCCAACTTGCTTGCTCGCGAAGACCTAGGGCACTTGAGGAGGCTCATTGTTGGAATATACAAGCCAAGTTATATAATGAAAATTTCACACTAGTATATGAAAGTGACAAAATAAGAGACTCTCTATTATGAAGATCATGGTGCTACTTTGAAGCACAAGTGTGAAAACAAATAGTAGCATTGTCCCTTTTATTTATTTTTTATTTGGCCTTTCTTTTTCTTTGGCCCTTTTTTTGGGATAATGCTCTATTAATGATGATCATCACACTTCTATTTATTTACAACTCAAAGATTACAACTCGCTACTAGAACAAAGTATGACTCTATATGAATGCCTCCGGCGGTGTACCGGGATTGCGATGAATCAAGTGTGACATGTATGAAAAATTATGAATGGTGGCTTTGCTACAAATATGATGTCAACTACATGATCATGCAAAGCAATATGACAATGATGATGTGTGTCATAATAAACGAAACGGTGGAAAGTTGTATGGCAATATATCTCGGAATGGCTATGGAAATGCTATAGCAGGTAGGTATGGTGGCTGTTTTGAGGAAGATATAAGGAGCTTTATGTGTGAAAGAGCGTATCATATCATGGGGTTTGGATGCACCGGCAAAGTTTGCACCAACTCTCAATGTGAGAAAGGGCAATGCACGGTACCGAAGAGGCTAGCAATGATGGAAGGGTAAGAGTGCGTATAATCCATGGACTCAACATTAGTCATAAAGAACTCACATACTTATTGCAAAAATCTACAAGTCATCAAAAACCAAGTATTACGCGCATGCTCCTAGGGGGATAGATTTGTAGGAAAAGACCATTGCTCGTCCCCGACCGCCACTCATAAGGAAGACAATCAAATAACACCTCATGTTTCAAATTTGTTACACAACGGTCACCATGCGTGCATGCTACGGGACTTGCAAACGTCAACACAAGTATTTCTCAAATTCAAAATTACTCAACTAGCATGACTCTAATATCACCATCTGCATATCTCAAACAATTATCAAGTATCAAACTTCTCTTAGTATTCAATGCACTCTATATGAAAGCTTTTATTATACCCCTCTTGGATGCCCATCATATTAGGACTAAATTCATAACCAAAACAAATTACCATGCTGTTCTAAAAGACTCTCAAAATAATATAAGTGAAGCCTGAGAGTTCATCTATTTCTTCAAAATAAAACCACCACCGTGCTCTAAAAAGATATAAGTGAAGCACTAGAGCAAATGACCAACTACTCCGAAAGATATAAGTGAAGATCAATGAGTAGTCGAATAATTATACAACTATGTGAAGACTCTCTAACATTTATAATTTCAGATCTTGGTATTTTATTCAAACAGCAAGCAAAACAAAATAAAATAAATTGACGCTTCAAACAAAACACATATCATGTGGTGAATAAAAATATAGCTCCAAGTAAAGTTACCGATGAACGAAGACGAAAGAGGAGATGCCTTCCGGGGCATCCCCAAGCTTAAGCTTTTGGTTGTCCTTGAATATTACCTTGGGGTGCCTTGGGCATCCCTAAGCTTAGGCTCTTGCCACTCCTTATTCCATAGTCCATTGAATCTTTACCCAAAACTTGAAAACTTCACAACACAAAACTTAACAGAAAACTCGTAAGCTCCGTTAGCGAAAGAAAAGAAAACACCACTTCAAGGTATTGTAATGAACTCATTCTTAATTTATATTGGTGTTAAACCTACTGTATTCCAACTTCTCTATGGTTTATAAACTCCTTTACTAGCCATAGATTCATCAAAATAAGTAAACAACACATGAAAAACAGAATCTGTCAAAAGCAGAATAGTCTGTAGTAATCTGGATCAAACGTATACTTCTGGAACTCATAAAATTCTCAAATAAATTGCTGGACGTGAGGAATTTATCTATTAATCATCTTCAAAAGGATTAACTAAATATCACTCTCCAATAAAAAATGGCAGCAATTCTCGTGAGCGCTAAAGTTTCTGTTTTTTACAGCAAGATCAACAAGACTTTCCCCAAGTCTTCCCAACGGTTCTACTTGGCACAAACACTAACTAAAACATAAAAAATCAATCATAACAGAGTCTAGATATATTATTTATTTCTAAACAGGAACAAAAATAAAATTGGGTTGCCTCCAAACAAGCGCTATCATTTAACGCCCCTGGCTAGGCATGATGCTTTCAATGATGCTCACATAAAGGATAAGAATTGAAACATAAAGAGAGCATCATGAAGAATATGACTAACATATTTAAGTCTAACCCACTTCCTATGCATAGGGATTTTGTGAGCAAACAACTTATAGGAACAATAATCAACTAGCATAGGAAGGCAAAACAAGCATAACTTTGAAACTTTAAGCACATAGAGAGGAAACTTGATATTATTGCAATTCCTACAAGCATATATTCCTCCCTCATAATAATTTTCAGTAGCATCATGAATTAATTCAACAATATAACCAGCACCTAAAGCATTCTTTTCATGATCTACAAGCATAGAAAATTTACTACTCTCCACATAAGCAAGATTCTTCTCCTTCGGAATAGTGGGAGTATCATAAGAGACTCGAATACTATAAATTGTTTTCAAGTTAAAAGAGTAATGTTCAGAAAAGGGTAATCATAATCATGACAAGTTTTATAAATATAATCATCACTACTTTTTATAGCATATGTATCATCACAATAATTATCATAAGTAGCAACTTTGTTCTCATCATAATCGATTGAAACCTCTTCCAACATAGTGGAATCATCACTAAATAAAGTCATGACCTCTCCAGTTCCATTTTCATAATTATCATAATAAGATTAAACATCCTCCAAAATAGTGGGATCACTACTTCCTAAAGTTGACACTCTTCCAAACCCACTTTCATCAGTATAATCATCATAAGTAGGAGGCATGCTATCATCATTATAAATTTGCATATCAAAACTTGGGAGACTAAAAATATCATCTTCATTAAACGTAGCATCCCCAAGCTTGGGACAAACATTAATTGTAGCAAATATATTCTCAAAAACATAACCTTCTTCAAACATAACATCCCCAAGCTTGGGCCTTTTCATATCATAAGCATAATCACTCTCATCATCAATAGTATGGATAGCACCAATAGTATAGCAATTATCATATTCTTCCAAGCAAGTGCCAAAAAGATTTTCAAGATCATAAGAAGTATCATTATCTTCCCAACCATAATCATCACAACAAGCAATAAGCATAACGAGATCATCATCAAGTGCATCATCTTCCACAATTATATTTTCATGAGGCACAACAGTAATAGGAGCAGCATTATTTGGGAGAGATATATTTTTACCTCTCTTCCTTTTTCTTTTCTTCTTTTTCACCACATCATGTGTGGGTTCAATCCTCTTTTTGGAGCTCCTTATTAATGAGATTGGTTGAGTAGAAGGCTCCTCCTCATTACCTGATTCATCATAAGATATAATAGGAGGATATTGGGAAGTCTCTTCCCTTTCATTAGTATTCTCTTCATCCTCTATTTGTTTTCTTTTCTTTATGTAATTGGCAATATAAGGGTTTTCAATGCAATTCACCGCACAATACATATAAATTTCTTCTAGATTAAGAACTCTATAAAGGGCAAATTCTGTAATAACCTTAGTTATACGTTTCATTTCTTCATAACTCAAGAGCAAACTAAGTTCATTATGATGTGCAAGAGAAATCAAGTCATCACAATTTTTGGACACGATACGATCATGAAACAATTTGCATTGGGTCCTGAAATGATCACGTTCATTGCAAAGTTCACAGGTACGACTAAGAAAATTTAAATTTTCAGCACAAACATCTAGTCTTTCTTGCAACAATTTAGTTTCTAAATGCTTATGCCTCTTGCAATATCTATCTTCCCTAATTGGTGTGTACTTGCAAACCCAATGCACTCCACAAAAATTGACATGTTTATAGGAGACATTTTCATCATAACTAGTGCAATCATCATTAGTATTATGGATATTCAAGGAGTTCATACTAACAGCATTGCAATCATGCTCATCATTCAAAGATTTAATGCCACACATTTTAATGCATTCTTCTTCTAACACTTTGGCACAATTTTCCTTTCCATCATACTCACAAAAGATATTAAAAAGATGAAGCGTATGAGGCAAACTTAATTCCATTTTTTTGAACTTTCTTTTATAAACTAAACTAGTGATAAAACAAGAAACTAACAGACTAGATTGCAAGATCTAAAGATAAACCTTCAAACGCTAACCTCCACGGCAATAGCGCCAGAAAAGAGCTTGATGTCTACTACACAACCTTCTTCTTGTAGACGTTGTTGGGCCTTCAAGTGCAGAGGTTTGTAGGACAGTAGCAAATTTCCTCAAGTGGATGACCTAAGGTTTATCAATCCGTAGGAGGTGTAGGATGAAGATGGTCTCTCTCAAACAACCATGCAACCAAATAACAAAGAGTCTCTTGTGTCCCCAACACACCCAATACAATGGTAAATTGTATAGGTGCACTAGTTCGGCGAAGAGATGGTGATACAAGTGCAATATGGATAGTAGATAATAGTTTTTGTAATCTGAAAAAATAAAAACAGCAAGGTAACTAATGATAAAAGTGAGCATAAACGGTATTGCAATGTGTTGAAACAAAGCCTAGGGTTTATACTTTCACTAGTGAAAGTCCTCTCAACAATAATAACATAATTGGATCACATAACTATCCCTCAACATGCAACAAAGAGTCACTCCAAAGCTACTAATAGCGGAGAACAAACGAAGAGATTATGGTAGGGTAAGAAACCACGTCAAAGTTATTCTTTCCAATCAATCCGTTGGGCTATTCCGATAAGTGTCACAAACAGCCCTAGAGTTCGTACTAGAATAACACCTTAAGACACAAATCAACCAAAACCCTAATGTCACCTAGATAGTCCAATGTCACCTCAAGTATCCGTGGGTATGATTATACGATATGCATCACACAATCTCAGATTCATCTATTCAACCAACACAAAGAACTTCAAAGAGTGCCCCAAAGATTCTACCGGAGAGTCAAGACGAAAACATGTGCCAACCCATATGCATAGATTCCCAAGGTCACGGAACCCGCAAGTTGATCACCAAAACATACATCAAGTGGATCAATAGAATACCCCATTGTCACCACGGATATCCCACGCAAGACATACATCAAGTGTTCTCAAATCCTTAAAGACTCAATCCGATAAGATAACTTCAAAGGGAAAACTCAATCCATTACAAGAGAGTAGAGGGGGAGAAACATCATAAGATCCAACTATAATAGCAAAGCTCGCGATACATCAAGATTGTACCACCTCAAGAACACGAGAGAGAGAGAGAGAGAGAGAGAGAGAGAGAGAGAGATCAAACACATAGCTACTAGTACATACCCTCAGCCCCGAGGGAGAACTACTCCCTCCTCGTCATGGAGAGCATCGGGATGATGAAGATGGCCACCGGAGAGGGATTCCCCCTCCGGCAGGGTGCTAGAATAGGTCTAGATTGGTTTTCGGTGGCTACAGAGGCTTCTGGCGGCGGAACTCCCGATCTATTGACATCCTTGATAGTTTTAGGGTATATGGATATATATATAGGCGGAAGAAATACATCAAGGGAGCCACGAGGGGCCCACGAGGGTGGAGGGCACGCCCAGGGGGGTGGGCGCGCCCCCTGCCTCGTGCTCTCCTTGTTTATCTCCTGACGTGCACTCCAAGTCTCTTGTATTGCTTTCTTTCCAAAAATAACTTTTCCGAAGGTTTCCGTTTGGACTCTGTTTGATATTCCTTTTCTGTGAAACACTGAAACAAGGGAAAAACAGAAACTGGCACTGGGCTCTGGGTTAATAGGTTAGTCCCAAAAATCATATAAAATAGCATATAAATGCATATAGAACGTCCAAGGTTGATAATATAATAGCATGGGACAATCAAAAATTATAGATACGTTGGAGACGTATCAACAAGCATGATAGATTTGAAGAACGCGATGACCAGGATCACATATCTAGAAGAGGAACTCAAGTCTACATGCGATGGATATGAGGAGGAAATGACGATACTTGTGGAGAAGAATGATGACCTGACAAGGAAGCTAGGAGTTTTTATGGGAGACCCCGCGCTAGGAGGAGAAGACGACGAACCCATGGAGATTCGTTCTGAAGACTACATCATCATCGATGACACTGACTCCGACCCCGATGGTAGTGATGATGACTATGAAGATGAAGCTGGAGCGGATATCATGGAGTCTTCCACCGATCAAAATTTCTAGTAGACCACCATATGATTAGTAGTATTCCCCTATGTATATATTAGTAGTCCGAGCACTATAACGATAGTTAGATCGATTGTATGCCCTTGCTTCATATTGATTTGGTGTGATATGATTGTGTTTGTCTCATGTGCATATGGGTAGTGCTTTCTCCTTAGACCTCTTTCTATTCTAATCTCTCCCCTCTAAACCCATCAGATGCCTCCGAGACGTGACCCGGATTTGCCTTCCCACCGGAGCTCACCCAGTTGATCCAGCAGCAGAATACACTGATGCAGTTACTAGTTCAGAATCAGGGCAACAACAAAAACAACAACAATAATAACAACAACCCACCGCCACCACCTCCAGTTACCCACCTTAGCCCTTAGACACCCTTGTCAGTGAGCTCACCTGGTGCAAAGTATATGGCTAGTCGATGGTGCGACCGGTTACCCTTAACCATTGGCAGTCATGTTTTCCCCTCAGACCTAATAATTTTGGAATCCCAAGGATTGGATGTGATATTGGGAATGGATTGGCTATCGAAGTATGGAGGAAACATTGATTGTGCTAGCAAGTCAATTCTGCTCACTACCCCGAAGGGAAAAGGATTAAGTATGTATCCAGGCATGTACCAAAGAGGACTCACGTAAATTCCCTCACGGGAGTTGTTCAAGAGGAAGTGCCTCTAGTGAAGGATTACGTGGACGTATTTCTAGAGGAATTACCAGGCATGCAGCCGGATCGAGACATTGAGTTTTTGATAGAGCTGTTGCCAGGCACCGGACCAATATCAAAGAGACCATACCGAATCCCCGTAAATGATCTGGAGGATATCAAGAAGCAGATTAGAGAATTGTTGGAGAAAGGTTACATTCGACGAAGTTCGTCACCATGGGGAGCCCCAGTGCTCTTGGTTGAGAAGAAGGATAAGTCTCTGAGAATGGTTGTTGATTATCGGGCATTGAATGAAGTAACGATCAAGAACAAGTACCCACTACCGATGATCAATGATTTGTTTGACCGGCTGCAAGGAGCTAAAGTCTTTTCCAAGATCGATCTTCGATCATGATACCACTAGTTGAAGATTCAAAAAAGGATATACCAAAAACAGCTTTCACCACAAGGTACGGGCTGTATGAGTATACGGTTATGTCATTTGGATTGACTAACACCCCTGCCTATTTCATGAGTATGATGAATAAGGTGTTCATGGAGTTCTTGGATAATTTTGTTGTGGTGTTCATTGATGATATTTTGGTGTACTCGAAGAATGAAGAGGAGCACAAGGAACATTTGCATTTAGTTCTCGAGAAGCTCAGGGAACATCAGCTATACGCTAAGTTCAGCAAATGTGAGTTTTGGTTGAAGGAAGTTGGATTCCTTGGACATGTTATATCAGGAGAAGGTATAGCAATAGACCCCACCAAGGTTAAGTCAGTCACTGAATGGTTGGCACCCACCTCAGTTGGAGAGATCCGTAGTTTTCTTGGACTCGCGGGATATTACCGGAGATTCATTGAGAATTTTTCTAAGATTGTGAAGCCCATGATGGCGTTGTTGAAGAAGGACACCAAGTTCCATTGGACTGAAGAATGTGAAGCAAGTTTTCAGGAGTTGAAGAAATGTTTGACTACAGCCCCAGTGCTGATTCTGCCGGATATACGCAAGGATTTCCAAGTGTATTACGACGCCTCTCGCTTAGGACTTGGAGGAGTACTAATGCAGGACAGAAGAGTTGTTTCATATGCCTCATGACAACTTTGACCGCATGAGTTGAATTACGCCACGCATGATTTAGAGTTAGCAGCTGTAGTGCATGCACTCAAGACCTGGAGACACTTTCTTATTGGAAACCATTGTGACGTGTACACGGATCATAAGAGTTTGAAGTACATTTTCACACAGAAGGAGCTGAACCTCAGGCAAAGGAGATGGTTGGAGCTCATAAAGGATTATTATATGAAGTTGCATTATCATCCAGGCAAGGCCAATGTCGTAGCAGACGCTTTGAGCCGGAAGAGTTATATAAATACCCTCGTAAGCGAGGAATTGCCAAAGGAGTTAGCAGAGGATCTCAGGGAACTTCGTTTGGAGATTGTTCCTAGAAGTTTTGTTGCAACGATGGAAGTTCAGTCAACATTATTGGGAAAGATTCGAGAAGCACAGAAGGATGACACAGAAATTGCTGAAATAAAGGAGAAAATGAGCAAAGGAAAAGCCAAAGGTTTTCGTGAAGATGAGCACGACACCTTGTGGTTTGAGGACCGTGTTTATGTGCCCAATAATGTCGAGATCAGGAGGTTGATACTACAGGAAGCTCATGACTCGCCATACTCGGTACACCCTGGAAACACCAAGATGTATTTGGATTTGAAGGAGCGTTTTTGGTGGACTAGAATGAAGAAGGACATTGCCGAGTATGTAGCCATATGTGATGTATGTCAGAGAGTGAAGGCAGAACATCAGAAGCCAGCAGGATTACTACAACCTATTGCCGATACCCGAATGGAACTGGGATAAGCTTGGCATGGATTTTATCACCGGATTACCCAGGACCCGATCAAGATATGATTCTATCTGGGTAGTAGTGGATTGCTTGACCAAAGTATCTCACTTTATCCCAATGAAAACCACATATACCAGTGCGAAGTTGGCCAAGATATATATGAACAGGATCGTATGTTTGCACGGAGTTCTGAGGACCATCGTATCAGATAGAGGAACACAGTTTACTTCGAAGTTTTGGCACCAGCTGCACCAGATTTTGGGAACCAGGCTAGAGTTCAGTACGGCTTTTCATCCACAGACAGATGGACAGACCGAGAGAGTCAATCAGATTCTGGAGGACATGTTGAGAGCTTGTGTACTAGATTATGGATCTAGTTGGGATGATAATTTGCCTTACGCGGAGTTCTCATACAACAATAGCTACTAGGCCAGTTTGAAGATGGCAACGTTCGAGCCATGTATGGAAGAAGATGTTGAACACCGTTGATGTGGGATGAAGTTGGAGACCGCCAGTTGTTTGGACCAGATTTGATCAAGGAGTCCGAAGAGAAGGTTAAACTGATTCGAGATAGACTAAAGGTAGCTCAGTCTAGACAGAAGAGCTATGCAGACTCAAAACGCAAGGAGGTAGTCTATGAAATCGAAGACATAGCATATCTTCGTGTGTCACCACTCCGAGGAGTTAAGCGTTTTGGAGTTAAGGGAAAGTTAGCCCCGAGATTTGTAGGACCATACCGAGTTCTGGAACGTATGGGAGAGGTAGCCTACAAGTTGGAGTTACCGGAAGGACTGTCAGGAGTTCATGATGTGTTTCACGTTTCCCAGTTGAAGAAGTGCCATTCAGAGATGGCCGATATCCCTCTTAGAGATACAGTGCCCCTGGAAGCAATTCAGTTGGATAGTGATTTGACCTATGAGGAGAAACCGGTCAAGATTCTCGAGTTTGCCAGCCGAGTTACACGCAGCAAGGTTATCAAGTTTTGCCAATTTTAGTGGAGCCACCATACCGAGGATGAAGCTACCTGGGAACGAGAGGACGATTTACGCAAAGACCACCGACACCTATTTTCTAGCGAACCCGAATCTCGAGGGCCAGATTCATCTTAAGGGGGGTATTTGTAACATCCCAAATTTTCAATTTGGAATGTTACACATAGATCATTTATGCATATCATATTTTACTGCATTTTTGCATTGCGATCCTCAAAATTCTAAGCAACTCAAGGACCCACGGAGAGAGTTGGGGATTTCATGTTTTTCATACTTGAATTTTATCAAATATCGAAACAAGGATCACTTTGGTTTTAATTATTTTTCTCTCCGAAAAATATTTCATATTAAAATATATGAGAGGAGATAATATGACTTCTCCAAAATAAAGGGAATATTGGGGGGGAAATATTAAAATCAAATAAATATTTCTTTTGGGCTTTTGTTGCTATTTTATTTGAATTAGGAAAAATTATGCGTTTTTCAAAATTGCATTAGAGGCCCAAATAAATGCTCACTTTGTCCGGAATATTATTAGAGGACCGTGAAAATTTATTTAAGGATTTTTGGACTCCGTTTAGTATTTCTTTTATTTGTTTTTCTGCGTCAGGATATATTTTAAAAAATGCACCGACCTATCCGGGCCGTGCCCGAGTCGGAGTCCTCCGGACGGGGCTTTATAAGCCGCCAGCCCGCGACCCCGAGGCCCAAGCCGCTGCCCTGCTCCCTAACCCTAGCGCCGCACCCCGCCCCGATCCGCCGCCACCCCGCCACCGCCGCCACCGCCGACCCCGCCGTCGAGGTAGCCGCCGCCGCCGCCGTCCTGTTTTTCTCGGGAAAAACCACTAGTTTTTTTCGAAACCCTAGATCTAGATTTTTTAGATCGGTTTTGTTCGGTTTTTCTTCGGTTTAGTTAAATAGCGGACGTTTGTCCGTACATTCGTTTTAACGAACGTTGTTTGTCAGTTAACCGCAGCCAGCGAACGTTCATTCATTAGCCTGTTCGTCTCATTTTTTCCAGGGCTTTTCCATGATTATTTTCGATCGTGATTTCTGCCCTGATCTTTGTTTTAGTTTATCTTTTCGCCCGGTTATCCAAATCGGGTGAAACAAGCGCCTAGATCTTTGTCTCGAGGCCCTCTTTCTGTTTAACCAACTTGAACAAGATTTTGGTACTGTAAAATTTTACTTTAGTCCAGATTAGTAAACGGATCTTGTTTCTTTCATAGTTTGAGTTTCGTTGCTCCATTTGATTTGATTCTTTTAGCAAATCGAATCTCTTTAGTTGAGTTTTCAGATTCGATCTTCTTATTTGAGTTTTAGCTGTGCACCTTTGCTTGATTGTTTATGTATGCTATTGTTTGTTGCGATAGAATTCCGGGAGTGCGAAGCGTGTTACTACGAGTCTCTAGGATTTGCAGAACGTCAGCAAGGCAAGTAACACTTTGATCATACTTTTCATACCCAGTTTTTATGCATTAGTTTCAACCCTCAAACATTGCATGAGTAGGATCTCTTAACATGTGGGTATTGGGAAGTAGATGATGAGGTACAACCTATTACTTGTTTTATTATCAAACCCTTGGGAGTTACTTCTACGTTACGCTTAAATTGCCATGCTATGCTCGTAGATGTGGATTGGGTTTGAGTGTATTCATGACAGATGTGAGTGTTTAATTTAAGGTTCAACTTAAGGTGGCAACTTTAATACACATCTGGGTGTATTGTTGATTTGGGCACCTGGGGATATACCAGTGTTGTCCTAGGAGATCCCGGGGTTATACCGTGTGATCCTCCTATGGTCCGCCACCCAGGTTCAAAGGGATCGTAAGATTTTTCATGCTAGAAACTTTCATGTGCAGCCACAAGCTATTATGGGCTCTAGCATAGTTGAGTAGGTTGCATGACCTCTTCCAGTGCTAGGCTAGCAGATGTAGGGGATGTAGGTTGGTACTGTCTAACGGGGTTAGAGTTAATGCTTCTGAAAGACTGTGTATCGGTCATTCGTTTCTCAAACACCATCTAGTGTGTGAAATCCAACAAAGGAGATCGAGTCTTGTGGGGAAAAGTGTGCAAACCTCTGCAGAGTGTACAAACTAATCATGATTAGCCGTGTCCCCGGTTATGGACATCTTGAGTATCTGGTTCTTGGATTATCATATACGAAGCCTTTTGCCCTAGAAAAAAAAGATAATACTTTTGGGACGAAGCGCCGCCATCTCGAGGCAGAACCTGGACAGGAGCCCTACTACTCTTGGGCGGAGCGATTCCACACGGGATACTTCCCTCCGGGGGGAATCAAAGCCATCGACATCACGAACGATCCTCTCATCATGGGAGGACCAATCTTCATCAACATCTTCACTAGCACCCTCTCCTCTCAAATCCTAGTTCATCTTTTGTATTCAATCTTTGGCCCTAATCCTCAGATTGGCACCTGTGGGTTGCTAGTAGTGTTGATTACATCTTGTAGTTGACGCTAGTTGGTTTATTTGGTGGAAGATTATATGTTGAGATCCTTAATCATATTCAATACCCCTCTGATCTTGAACATGAACATGATTTGTGAGTAGTTACTTTTGTTCTCGAGGACATGGCAGAAGTCTCGTTACAAGTAATCATGTGAAGTTGGTATTCGTTCAATATTTTGATGATACATATGTTGTTCTTCCTTTAGTGTTGTCATGTGAACATCGACTCATGACACTTCATCGTACTTGGGCCTAAGGGAAGGCATTGGAGAGTAATAAGAAATTACTCATCATATAACTTCTCATAATCAAGTAACAATGCATTCACAATATTAAACTATGAAGCATAAACTTTCTTGAAAACAAACAAACTATGTTCTCAATCATCGAAACAATTACAAATCATCATATTTTCAGGGAGCGTTTATGTAAGAGCTTTTTGCTTTATCAAGTCCACATACTCAACTATCATATAGTCTTCTATGATTGGTAACACTCAAAAGCATATTTTTGGAACAAACGTTTTCGTCCGACACATAGGAAGATGGGGTTTATTGTTTTCACCTCCCAACTTATTTACCTCAAGGATAATGTCAACAATAATAACTCATGATTACCTACATCACTATAAAAAAAGACACATCTGTGACATTATGGCCTGAACGAAAAAAAGTTATGTCATGGATATGGCACTCGTATGCCGATAATTGTGACGAAAACACATATCATCATCGATGTGGTGAGCTCCTACTTTTATGACAAAAAATTATGATAGTAAATGGGCTTTTCATCCTGGGCGGGCTGGAGGTGCATCTGTAGTGTGGTTTGTGCATTTCTCTCATACGCGTGTGTGTGCGAGGCATTCGCTAACTGAACCCCCGAACGAGGCGTTGGCTTATTGAACCCGAGTGATCGCACCAGATTTGTACAGCGAACACAAGCGATCAACCCCATTACATATTGAAGCCGGTCTATCCCTTCGCTTCTAACTGGACCCAAGTGATTCCTTCACTCCTAACTGGACCAGGCCAATTCCTTCACTGCTTCTACTAATTGAACCCGAGCGATCGGTCACTGCTGCTTCTTATTGAAGCCGATCGATCGAGCCTCCGATCGTACGAGACGTAACCGGTTCGGTTGCCTCTCATGAACAGTGCTTGTTGCTGCCGCGCGCGCAATACGTACAATGAGTTGAGACTTGCATCGATCGAGCCCCTTGTGCGAGACATGGTGAGTTGACCTAGCCGATTGGTTGGCTGTGGAAGAATAGTTCTTGTTGCTGTCGCCCGCTCTCGTACACCTCATCCTAGCCAGTGGGTTGGTTGTGGATGAACAGTACCCTGGCTATGTGTAGGTGGTTGGCGATGTATGAACAAGACCATGATCGATCAAGGAGGGTGTGCCGTGGTATGCCACACCACAGCCGGTTGGGGTGGATGAACAGGAGCCCGCGGAGGCCGTAGGCAGTTGCGGATGAACAGTGGCCAGTGGAGGCTGGAGGAAGTAGATGGTGATGAGTAGTAGCCTGTGGAGTCCCGTTTTGCGGTACACCACACCCCTTGTGATGAACAGGACCCCCGTTTCAATCGTAGGCGGTTGGAGGGAAGTCCGTTTCATCCGTTTTGCGGTACGCCACAACCCTTCTGATGAATAGGACCCCGTTTCAACCATAGGCAGTTGGAGAGAAATCTGTTTCGTCTGTTGTGTGGTACGCCAGAACCCTCCCAATTAACAGGACCCCATTTCAACTGTAGGCGGTCGAAGAGAAGTCTGTTTCCTCCATTTTGCGGTATGTCAGACACTAAACCGGTGGGGTTGCTACTTGTGAGCTGCGTTGGGATTTCCTCGAAAAGAAGAGGATGATTTAGTACAGTAGAGATAATTATTTCCCTCAAATAAGAACCAAGGTTATCAATCTAGCAGGAGAACCATGCAACAACTCGTTAGCAGTACCTACACAAAATAACAAATAGTTGCACCCAACACGAACAAGGGGTTGTCAATCCCTCGGCTGTTAATTACAAGGATCAAATCTCGTGGTGATAGATAGATCGAACAAAAATACAAAATAAAATAAATAAAGAAAAATACCACTCTTCTTCTGACCATTCAACCATAAGTTGGTTCAAAGTAAAACGACATTTACTAAACGACACCACAAGTGCCCATTTATTCGATACCTGCAAACGGGCGCACTCCCCCGCGTGGGCTCGGGCCAGCCCATTAACACTTTTTTCTTTTCTGTAAAAAGCTTCAAAAAACGAGCACCCATGGACTCGTAAAAAAACGAGTCCTCATGGAGATTCGACCTCTGCACCTGTAGGGTGTGTACCAGCACAGGTAACCAACTAGACAACTTTCCGATTGTGATAGTTACCTTCTTTTAAGAGTCTTATTGAAATAACCAATTTGAACCTATTTGGTTTTCTTTTTTTCGTTTTTGTTTTGGCCAGTTTTCTTCTATTGTTTCCTTTTCATTTACTTTCTTCAAAACCGATGAACCTTTTCAAAATTGACGAACATTTTCAATTTTATGAACCTTTTTTCGATTTTGATGAACTTTTCATTAAAACCGGTGAACTTTTTTTTCCAAATCGAATATTTTTTCAACATCGAAGAACTTTTTTCAAAATTGAATGAGCTCTTTTTTTATTTTGTGAAATTTTTTCAAATTCGTGAACTTTGTTTCTCAAAATTGTGAATATTTTTTAATTCCTACCCCCATTGGAATTTTTCCAAACTTGTGAACTTTTTTTGGAAATTGATGAACTTTTTTCTAAAGTTGTGACTTTTTATACTTCCTAGTTTTTTTCTTCAGAAAACCGGTTTCTATTTTTTTCCAATTGAGGGAGTCCTGGATTAGGGGGTCTCCGGGCAGCCGGACTATATCCTTTGGCCGGACTGTTGGACTGTGAAGATACAAGATTGAAGACTTCGTCTCGTGTCCGGATGGGACTTTACTTGGCGTGGAAGGCAAGCTAGGCAATACGGATATGTATATCTCCTCCTTTGTAACCGACCTTGTGTAACCCTAGCCCCCTCCGGTGTCTATATAAACCGGAGGGTTTTAGTCCGTTGGACAACATACAATCATACCATAGGCTAGCTTTTGGGGTTTAGCCTCTCCGATCTCGTGGTAGATCAACTCTTGTACTACTCATATTGTCAAGAATAATCAAGCAGGACGTAGGGTTTTACCTCCATCAAGAGGGCCCGAACCTGGGTAAAACATCATGTCCCCTGCCTCCTGTTACCATCCGCCTTAGACGCACAGTTCGGGACCCCCTACCTGAGATCCGCCGGTTTTGACACCGACATTGGTGCTTTCATTGAGAGTTCCTCTGTGTCGTCGCCGTTAGGCTTGATGGATCCTTTGATCATCGATAGCGATGCAGTCCAGGGTGAGACTTTCCTCTCCGAACAGATCTTTGTGTTCGGCGGCTTCGCACTATGGGCCAACTCGCTTGGCCATCTGGAGCAGATCGAAATTACGCCCCTGGCCATCAGGTCAGGTTTGGAAGCTTAAGCTACACGAACGACATCCGTGGAGACTTGATCTTCGATGGATTCGAGCCCCTGCCAAGTGCGCCACACTGCTTCGATGAGCATGATTTAGCTCTGCCATCGGACAATGTTCAGGAGATTGCACCGGCAACTGCTCCAACCCTCAATTCGGAACCAGCTGCTCCATCCATGGATGGGTGGATAGACCCCGCCACGAAGGCCGTACCCTCAGCGGCGATCGAGCTGAATATCGACCTTACCTTTCAGGAGAGCCGTGTTGCCGAACTGCCGGATCTTTCTCCGGCCACGGACTCCGAACCGCCTGCGCCCGTGCCTATGGAATCCAGCTGGGCGCCGATCATGGAGTTTACCTCCGCGGATATTTTTCAGCACTCGCCCTTTGGTGACTTACTGAACTCATTAAGGTCTCTCTCCTTGTCAGGAGAATCCTGGTCGGACTAGTAGCCACTGTCGACGATTTAACCGGCATGCTCGACTTCGACTCCGAAGACATCGACAATATGGACAATGATGCAGGAGACGAACAGGAACCACTGCCCACAGGGCACGGGACGCCCACTTCGTCACATGATGTATACATGGTGGACACACCCAAAGAAAACGACGGCGAGGAACGGAAGGACGCAGCGAAGGGTTGTTCCCTCGAGAAGCAGTCAAAGCGGCGGTGTAAGCGCCGCTCCAAATCCCGCCTCGGCAGAAACAACGATCATATAGACCCAGCGTTAGAGCAGGGTGAACCATCGCCCGACCACGGCAACACGGAAAATCAAGCCGAACAACCCAACCCCGTCGAAGATAACAGTCCGGACGACATCACACCGGACAGGCACCCGGGGCAACAAAATGCCCATCATAGGCTGGTTGCCACTGCAAGGAGTCTGAAAAAGCAGAAGCAAAGGCTCAGGGTTGCACAAGACACACTCAAAATCAGATAGGGTGAAGTACTCAACACTGCAGCGAAGTATGGCAGTAATCGCCACACCAAAAGCTACCCGAAGCGAAAGTTGCTACCTGAATTCGATGAGGAGGCCTTAGATCCTCCATAATTAAAAAATAAAACGGCCATCCGGTCGGATAGACGACCTCATAGCCAACATAAAGTGACAAACGACGCCGCACATAAACAAGTACGCGATCCGCGTAAGGGCTCGCATCAAAAGGACGGCGCAACCAGATCCATCTATGGACCACGCAAGCGTGCTCCAACATACAATGCAACACAACAAACACCTGAACACCGCGGCACACCCAAATACAGGGGTGCCGCACACCCCCTATGTTTCACCGACGAGGTGCTGGACCATGAATTTCCAGAGGGATTCAAACCCGTAAACATAGAGGCGTACGACGGAACAACAGACCCTGGGGCCTGGATTAAGGACTACATCCTCCATATCCATATGGCTTGAGGAGACGATCTCCGCGCCATCAAGTACTTACCCCTCAAGCTCAAACGGCCAGCTCGGCACTGGCTTAAAAGCCTCCCCGAAAACTCCATCGGAAGCTGGGAAGAGCTCGAAGACGCCTTTCGGGCAAATTTTCAAGGGACATATGTCCGACCACCGGATGCAGACGATTTAAGTCATATAACTCAACAGCCCGGTGAGTCAGCCCGAAAGCTTTGGAACAGGTTCCTCACTAAAAAGAACCAAATAGTCGACTGTCCGGACGCCGAAGCCTTAGCAGCTTTCAAGCATAGCGTTCGAGATGAATGGCTTGCCAGACACATCGGTCAAGAAAAGTCGAGAACAATGGCAGCATTAACAAGCCTCATGACCCGCTTTTGCGCGGGCGAGGACAGCTGGTTAGCCCGATGCAGCACCAGCGACCCAAGCACATCCGAAGTCGGGGATGGAAACGGGAGATCATGACGCAGCAAGAATAAGCATCGGAATACAGAAGACAGCCCGAAGAGCACGGCGGTAAACGCCGGATTCAGAAGCTCTCGGCCAGGTCAGCATAAGCTGCCCTCCAAAGGCAACAGAGACGAACTGTCCAGTCTAAACAAAAATCTGGACCAAATATGTCAGATCCATAGCACCCCTGATAAACCTGCAAATCATACCCACAGAGAATGTTGGGTCTTCAAACAGTCCAGTAAGCTCAACACCGAACACAAGGGACAGGATACACCAAGTGAAGACGAGGACGAGCCTCGCAAGCAAAGCACAGGGGAACAGAAGAAATTCCCACCAGAAGTCAAAACAGTCAACGTGTTACACGTGATAAAGGGGAGAAACAAAGCGGCACCCTTAGAGAAACATGCCCCAGGGCCTATCACCGCGGAGCTCCGCCACTGGTCGTCTCAACCGATCACCTTCGATCATCGGGACTACCCGGCAAGTATCCGGCATGCAGGATGTGCTGCCTTGGTATTAGATCCAATAATTGGCGGATACCACTTCACACGAGTCCTGATGGACGGCGGCAGCAGTTTAAATCTGATATATCAGGATACAGTCCGCAAAATGGGGATAGGCCCAACAAATATTTGCCGCAGCAATGCTACCTTTAAAGGAGTAATGCCAGGCCCAGAGGCTCAGTCCAAGGGCTCCCTGCTACTAGAGGTTATATTCGGCTTCCCCGATAACTTCCGTAGCGAAAATTTAACCTTTCACATCGCTCCGTTCCAAAGTGGCTATCAAGCACTACTCGGACGCGAAGCTTTCGCTCGCTTTAATGCAATACCGCATTACGCTTCCCTCACGCTTAAGATGCCCGGTCCACGCGGCATCATTACAGTAAATGGAAATATTGAGCGCTCCTTGAGCGTCGAAGACAGTGCGGTCGCCTTGGTAGCTGCACACTAAACGGCCTCACCAACTCAAGCATTCGACAGGTCGTTAAGACCACGGACACGGTTAGACGAGTCCGGCGCAGCTATATGTAATTAATATTGGTTTGATGGCCATACCCCTAGTAGAATACAAGGGGCTCAACGCGCGCAAACAAGTGGCAATTAGGCTCAATCTTACTCATCTTGAATTGTACATGATTTCTTTAGTATAACCTAACTTTTTGCACGACAACTTTTCAATTAAGTTACTCTCTTTTGCAGATGACCATCGTGCTACACCCGTCCAGGATACGGCACAACGGAGACACAGGCGCAGACGTGCAGCAGGGACCCGTTCCAAGGATTCTTTTTAGATTAAGACCCTGCGTAAACCTTTTTTGCTGTCTCTTGTTGATACACATCCCTCCAATTCTCGGTACAATTGAGAAGGATGCTGACATCTTGGCATGTGGCCACGTCAGAATAATGCACGTACCTGGACACCAGGGGATTATTACAAAGGGCACTATTTAGGCCCGGTTTACACCATAAAGACCGAATACCTTAGGGAGTGTTCGGCGTCGCGAGTTTGGCCTTATATGCATCAGCTCTGAATCATGTCTTTGGTCAAATGTTGGGTTTGCCCGGCTCCTGTGTTTTGCTGCCTTACGTTCCGCTCTATCGGCTAAGGCGGCACCAGGAGAACTACTATGGTTGTGCCCTGGTTCATCCGGACGAGCACCTCAGTAGAGAAAGCCGAAAACTGACTGTCATGATATAGCGTGAGACTAGTCAACCACTCGATGACCTATTGGAATCTTCGGGATTCCTCCGCCTTAACGAAGGGCCGTTTCCCGGCCAGGCATGTACGCACCCCGAATTTGGACGAGTGCAGAGCCACCAGGGGCTATATAGTAGCCCCACTGTCAAACTCCTCTGGCTAAGTGAAAGTGTTAAAGCATTATAGTCCGGTTGCCTAGTTCTTTGCGCTATCACCTCCTTAATAGGACCAAGACGTTGGATTAAGTGTGAATACGCGCCTTCTGCGAACACCCCCGCATTATATGCGTGGGCGCTAAAGCCGACGACTGCAAACTTTCAGGTTATATACATGTATACATAAACGGCCGCACAGGAGGCATCATACTACTTTCGGGCAAAAGTATAAATACAACCTTGATAAATTTTACAAAACATTGTCTTTACAATGGGAATATATGTCACTCAAACATAACATTCTTCGAGCACTGGGCCTCTATCGAACGAGCTCCTTCAAGAACTTCTTCAAAATAGTGCTCGGCAGCCACTCGGCCTATGGCCGAACCCTGCGCTGCGACAGTGGTGGCATCCATCTCCGCCCAGTATGTTTTGACACGGGCAAGGGCCATCCGCGAGCCTTCGATGCACGCCGACCTCTTCATCGCATTAATACGCGGCACCGCACCAAGGAACTGCTGCACCAAGCTAAAATAGTTGTTCGGCTTTGGCCTTTCCGGCCACAGATGATCCACAATAGACCTCATGGCGAGTCCAGACAATCTATTCAGCTCGGCCCATTCAGCAAGCTGATCAGTCAGGGGAAGCAGACACTCTGGAACATTAAATTGCGACCAGAATAGCTTGTCCACTTCACGATCTGTTTGATCTCGGAAGTATTCAGCCGCATCAACAGCACACGCCGCCAAGTCCAGATATGCGTCTGCCGAACTCCACAGCCGATCCAGAGGGGCATACCGAGGATCCCCAAACTTCCTCCGCAGCATAAAGGGTTTCCCAGCCACAATATCTCCGGCTTCACGAAGTTCCTCCTTCTTCGCTCTCATTGCAGAGAGGGTGTCCTTGGTCGCCATCATGGCCTTTTCTAGGTCCGTCGCCTTTGCCTGGTTTTCTTCTTCAAGAAGCTGGCAGCGGTCGACAGTATCTTTTAACTTTACAGTCATCTTGGCAATCTTTTCTTTGCTCTCGCTATGCGCGGCCTTCTCGACTCTCAACTCTCTGGCCGCCTTTCAAGCGGCCACATTACTACTCCTTGCTTGCTCCTTGGCTCGGGCAAGCTCCGCCCGTAGGGCCTCCACGGTGGCAGCTCCATCTGCAGTCACAATATATTAAAGATACTGGCATCACGCTGCTATTACTATGTGACATTCACTATAAACATCACCTACCCTGTGCCTCGTCAAGCCGCTTGTTAACAAGCTCGATGTCGGCATCCGCCGCATCCAGTCGCCGCTTTAGTTCGGCAACCCCATCAGTCCGGCTAGCCACCGGAGCTTCAGCCACCTGCACATAAAGGCGGCCTGGTTATTACCTGGGACTATGATCCTCTGTTTGCCTCCATTCTCGATGACAACCAGAGTCTCAGGGGCTACTATCTACACAGGGCACACCTAAAAATGTGCGGTACTATCACACATGTACATCATTTCACGTACCTCAAAGCCCGTCAGTAGACTCATAAAGGCTTCATGCAACCCGCTTTCGGCGGACAAAATCCTTTCAGTCACCGTACCCATCAATGTACGGTGCTCTTCTGAGATAGTTGCTCGCTCTAGCAGGTCCTTCAATACGTCCGACCGCATACCAGATGGTGCCGGACTCTTTTGATTGCTCTCTTCAAGAGCCGGATACTGGGGACTTCGGGTGGCCATGAGATTACCTTCTGGCCTTGCCGGATCAGGAAAATCCCTCCATGACGACACTTCAAGGTCGCCCGCTTCTTGAGCTGGGGAGTCCAGAGGAGGCGTCTCGCTCTCCACCATCTCCGGAAGAAGATCCCCTAAGGACGAGCTCTGCTGAGAAGGGCTGAGATCTGAACTGCATGATCAATGTTTCAGTTATTTTCCTCGGAGGTAAGGTAGTATATCTTCACTATTAAGTACTTTTCGATTACTTACAGCTCGTTAGAGAGCTGATCCCCGCATGGACTTTGTGCGACAAGAGCACCCTCCGAGGCAGGACCCTCTGGAGGAGATTTCTTCTCCCGTTTGGAAACCTTGGTTTCCGGATCTTCAGAGGTAGCCCTCTTCCTTCCTCGGGGCGAGAGAATGTCAGATTCTTCCCCTTGCTTATCCTCCCTCACGGAGGCGCTCATTCCCTCGGTTGGAATAGGTAGCGGCGGAGGCCCGCTTTCGCCCTCTTTTCCCCCTTCATCTTCCTTTGAGGGCACCGGGCGGGGATGCTGGCTCGAGCATCTTTTCCAGCACCGGATTGTCCAAGCCTTCAGGAAGGGGGGCCGAACACTGGATCATCTTCGCCTTTGCTATCCAGTCCTGGTCAAAGAGCGACTCTTCAGAATGATGTCATGATAAATAAAAAGATGGTGTGTTCAGCCATGGGATTACTTACTTGGGCCGTGGTGCGGTTGCTGCTCAGGCCCACGTCCTCGGTAGTGTCCGGACACTCTGCTTGTGGTCCAAAGAACGATTTGTACAACTCCTCGTGCTTCAGGCCGAGGAAGTTCTGAATAGTGCACGGTCCTTCCGGGTTGAATTCCCACATACGGAGGGGCTGGCGTTTACAAGGCTGGACTCGACGAACCAGCATGACTTGCACTACCATAACCAAACTAAAATCTCCCTCGAAGAGATCTCGTATGCGGCTCTGCAGTAGGGGCACATCCTTGGCTGGACCCCAGCTCAGCCCCCTGTTGATCCATGACATCAGTTATGGTGGAGGGCCCGAGCGAAAGGTGGGGGAAGCTACCCACTTGGCACTTCTGGGAGCTGTGACATAAAACCACTCCCGTTGCCAGGAAAGGAACCCTTTGGCCATGGAGCTCCAGCGATCTTGCTTATTAATGCGCCTCCGCACGCTGCATGCTGCCCCTCGACCATCTTCGGCTTCACATCAAAGGTCTTGAGCCACAGGCCGAAGTGAGGGGTAATGCGGAGGAAGGCCTCACATACGACAATAAATGTCGAGATGTGAAGAAGGGAATCCGGGGCCAGATCGTGAAAATCTAGCCTGTAATAGAACATCAGACCCCTAACGAAGGGATCCAGAGTGAGGCCTAGTCCTCGGAGGAAGTGGGAGATGAACCTGACGTCTTCGTTGGGTTCAGGAGTAGGAACGACCTGCCCTCGGGCAGGCAGCCGACGAAACTTCGGCGGTCAGGTATCTGGCCTTCCTCAACTTCTTGATGTCCTCTTCTGTGATGGAGGAGGGCATCCACCGGCCCTGAAGGCTGGATCCGGACATGATTGAAGGTCCGAAGCACCTGACCTGGGCTTTGGGTGTTAGAACTCGAGGTGGGGGAAGGATTCGATTGAGCACGGGAGGAAAAAAGTAAAAGCCTTGTCCCTTTATAAAGAGGGTGAATATCAAGCGTCCTCCTCGTGGTCGTTTGGGACTTGCCTAAAATCTAGGAGTCCTAGGCACGGTTGGGTTACCCATGTCCATATTGATGAGAATCCCATAATAAGGGGAACATGATCTCTGCTTTGACAAGACGTGTCAAGAAACCGCCTCGCGTTATGTGTGGGGCTGGCTAAAGAGAAATGGTGCGAATAATTACCGGGCCATGGCATGATGTCATGTTGCCAAAACGTGTCAACAGATTAGATTTGTGAAAATATTATTCTCTCTATGGTGGTATGTGGAATTTATTTTGCAGGGTCGGACACTATCCTTGTATTCAAACTCTTTTGCGATGTATTCGGAGGAGGAACCCGCCTTGCAATGCCGAAGACAACACTGCACGCCGGACTCATCGTCATTGAAGCCTGGTTCAGGGGCTACTGAGGGAGTCCTGGATTAGGGGGTCTCCGGACAGCCAGACTATATCCTTTGGCCGGACTGTTGGACTATGAAGATACAAGATTGAAGACTTCATCCCGTGTCCGGATGGGACTCTACTTGGCGTGGAAGGCAAGCTAGGCAATACGGATATGTATATCTCCTCCTTTGTAACCGACCTTGTGTAACCCTAGCCCCCTCTGGTGTCTATATAAACCGGAGGGTTTTAGTCCGTAGGACAACATACAATCATACCATAGGCTAGCTTTTAGGGTTTAGACTCTCTGATCTCGTGGTAGATCAACTCTTGTACTACCCATATTGTCAAGAATAATCAAGCGGGGCGTAGGGTTTTACCTCCATCAAGAGGGCCCGAACCTGGGTAAAACATCGTGTCCCCTGCCTCCTATTACCATCCGCCTTAGACGCACAGTTCGAGACCCCCTACCTAAGATCCGCCAGTTTTGACACCGACACCAATGAAATGTCAGTTTTCTTTTTCTTTACAACAGCTACCTGGTGCGAGGCTAATGAGCCTAACGGGACGGTACACTTGTCGCTTGGTGCTGGAGCTAGTTCTCCTGATGTGCGTTGAAGGCACCGAATAGAGAGTCCTGAGTAAAAGCTTATTATAAAAGGTAGAATTGGTATTGCGACCGATCAAAGCTAACGAGCCGCGGCCCGTCTAGACATAGTGCGAGCGCCAGTCTATTTTCTGAAGCATTGTATAGGCACTCCCTAGGCGCGGGAGCTATATCTCGCCTTAAGCGATATGGAATCTGCTCTCGCCGAAGGAAATATTTAGTCACGCAGGCAACTGGGCACTAGTAGAAAACAGAGCTTTAAAACCGGTTTGTAAGGGCCTTTAGTGCCAGTTATGGGCACTAAAGCCCCCCCCCCCTTAGTACCGGTTCGACACGAACCGGCGCTAAAATGCCACCACGTGGCGTGAGCTCACGCCCTGGTATGGGGGACCTTTAGTACTACCAACCGGTACTAAAGATTTTTTATTTATTTTTTTGAAAATTTTGGAATTTTTTTTTGATTTTTTTCAATTTTCAATTTTTCTGAATTATTTGATGATTTAGTCTCTAATCACCTCTCTTAACTACTCAATTGTGGATCACTCATTCCAAATCATCTAACTTCCCAACCGGTCACCCATCCCTCTCACTACTCCAGCCCAAGCACGCTTAACTTTCGGGTTCTATTCTCCTTCGTTTCCAAGTCTGCACTTGTTGTTTTCCTGACAATAGTAAGATGTTAATCCTATTAACCCTCAGGAGTTTAGCTTGAGCATGAAGTAACACATTTCACCGTTTGAGTTTGAAACTATTATTCTAAAAAAACAGTAATTATTTAGTAACGCTAATATTTCTTGAATAAGTTTGACCATAGTTTGACCAGATTTGACCAAAATTCAAAAAATTGAAATAATTATTTAGTAACACTAATATTCTTGAATAATTATGTAGTAACATTAATACTTCTTGAATAAGTAGTTTGACCAGATTTAACCAATTTTTTTTTAAAAAAACTGAAATTTGACCATATCTTTTTTTCCTTTTGGAATTTGAGGATTCTAAAAAATTCCAAACAGGTCGTAGGCAGTCTCCATCGGATGCGGATTTTTGTGCTGAATTTTTTGATATATTATACGTTTTTTTCCGACATCGTATGCAAAAGTTATAGCCGTTTTACATTTTCCCTACACTTTGCAAAACATGTCCAAATTTAAGTTTTCAAATTTTCCTAACTAGTAGATGTAGTAATATAGCTACCTCTCGAAGGATTTTATTTTTTTGAAGTTTTTATCATTTTCTTTTGATTTTTTCAAAACTGAAATGGCGATACA
>NC_041380.1:470766070-470771486 GCF_002162155.2 Triticum dicoccoides | reverse complement strand
AGAGTTTGAAAATTGCCCCATTTAGTGTGGGTTCGTGGCATGAACCGGTACTATAGGTTAGACCTTTAGTACCGGTTTGTGTCACAAACCGTCACTAAAGGGGCTTGTGGGGCCCTGGCCTGACGCCAGCTTGCCACCACCCCTTTAGTACCGGTTCGTGGCACGAACCGGTACTAAAGGTTCATTACGAACCGGTACTATTGATCACCGCCACGAACCGGTACTATTGATCATATTAGTGCCGGTTTTTTTACAAACCGGCACTAATGTTCTTCACGTTTGACCATTTTTCTACTAGTGGGGGGCGGCCCACTCGCGAGCACTAAAATGGTAATAAGTGAATAAAAAGGGAGACAACAGGAGATTCGATCCCTCGTGTCCTCGATAGTTGGCGGCGGTGCTAGCCAGTGAACTAGGGTCGAGTTTCATGGTGTCTCAGTTTCATTGGTCTACTTTTTTCCTTTTTTCTTTTTGCTTCATTTCTATCCGGTTTTCTACTCTTTTTTTTACCTTTTTCTCGTTTTATTTTGTTTTTGTTTTTTTATTTCTTCTCCTTTTTTGTGTTATTCTTACGGTTATTCATTGTGTTTTTCATAGTTTTTATCGATTTTTCTTTTCTTACTCATTTCCTTCTTTTTCTTTGGGTTTTTTTCATCTTGGTTTTCAATGTTTTTCGTTATTCGTTGTCTCTTTATTTATTTTTTCATTTTTTTCATTCTTCTTGCATTTTTTCTTCATTTTTTTCCTTTGGTTTCTTTTCAGTTTTCATTGTTTTTCTCTTCCTTTTAGTTCTCATTCTACATTTTTTGTATACATAATGAACATTTTCAAAATACACGTTTAACATTTTCGAAATACAAGTTTGACATTTTTTTAATACATGGTCAATCTTTTTTCTATACACATTTTTAACAATTTTCAAATGCTTGACTAATATCTTTCAAATGCTTAATTAACGTTTTCAAATACAAAATTATCATTTTTTTGGTATTCATTCTTTTTTAAAATACGTCAAGAACATTTAAAAATACATGTTTAACATTTTTCAAATACAAGTTTAACATTTTTATAATGCATGATCGACAATTTTTAAATACAAGTTTAACAATTTTAATACATGATCAAATAAGAGTTTATTTTTTTTCAAAAAATATATCTAAATTGTTAAATATTTTCCCCACATGATATTAAAAATGTATACATTGATATTTTTTAACATTTTTATTAAATGGACTCGAAATGTTATACATATATATTTGAAAAATGATATAAAAAGGTACATAATTAAATATGACTTTAAATTTTGTTAAAATTGTACATTTGTTTATGAAAATTGTATAAAAAATGTTATAAAAATTGCCGATCATTTTTTAATACACATTCAGCATTTTTTCGAATGCTTGATTAACATTTATTAAAATACTTGTTCAATATTTTTCAAGTACTTTTTGAACATTTTTTAAATGTTCTTAGCAGAGTGTTTCTTTAAATGTTCTTAGCAAAGTATAAACAAAAGTACAAAATAAAGCCAAAAAAAGGAGGATGTGACCTCCTGCGCTCTTGGGTTAGACCATCTTAGAGCCCCCTTCAGCGAGGGTTGCTACCGTCTCGCTGAACGCTGATATAGGGGCGCCCCTCGCTAGGATGCAAACACGTTTGTGCACCCTAGCGCGAGCGCAAATGGGTTGGTCCAGTAAGTAGTGCACAAGTGGTGAGATGTTTTTCTTGGTTGGTTTTTCCAGCGGCAAAAATACAAAAACTACTCCCTCCATCCATATATATAGGGTCTAACACATTTTTTGAGGTTACCTTTGACCATTGGTTAGCACAATAATGAATGACATGCATGCTACACAAAGCATGCCATCGAATTCGTATATTCATGGAGTTTCTAATGATATACTGTAATTTTCATATCATACAATTGTATATATTAATAATTTTATCATTGGTCAAAATTTACCTCGTAAAAGGTATTAGGCCCTATATATGTGGATGGAGGGACAATTTATTTCAGACGGTTCTACAGAAATGCGTTAGTATTTTTTAAACGTTCATGAAATCAAACAAATATTTGCCAATATAAGAAAGTTCACGAATTCATAAAATTGTTCAGGAATTTTCAAAAATCTCCGTAATTTTTAGAAATGTTCCAAATTCAAAAATCGTTACTTGTTCATAAATTTAAAAAGTTCTTAAATTTTTGGAAATTTTTATGAATAACGAAAATGTTGTAAAATTGGAAAGGGTGTTCATGAATGCAAAAAAAGTTTTCCAGAAATATTTGCATATTTATAAAATGATCATAAATTCAAGAAATGTTTGTAAATCTCTACCTAATTGTAAAGAGGCTATTGCTTCTAGCAGTACATCATTAAAATTACTCCCAAAGTTGGAAAATATTACCCAACAATGGCGCCTATAAGTGAGAAAAAACATTGTAGCGAATCCCCTGCCTGGGCCGGCCCTAGAATAGGTACCTACTATACTGTTCGGATTCCTGTTTTTTTAGTTTCGTGTTTTATTTTTATTTCTCCGTTTTATTCTTGTTTTTTCTACTTTAAATAATTTGAAACATCAGAAACCTTTTGAAACTAAAAAAACATAGAATTTCTAAATAAAATATTCAATAAAACATAAAATGCTTGTGATTTCAAAAAATGCTTGGGATTTTTCTAAAAATATTCGCATATTCAAGAAAATATTCGCAATTTTGAATAAAATAATGTTCGTAAGATAAAAAATTCCATGATTTTGAGAAAAAGTCTGGGTATTGAAAATTATGAATGAAACCGAACGAAATGTTTGCTAATTCACAAATGTTCACGTATTTTGAAAAATATTCTAAAATTGTAAGACAGTTCGTGAATAACAAAAGAGTTTATCAATTCAGAAAATGTTTGCTGATTCAGAAAATGTTAATGCATTTTAAAAAAATATTCGTCAATTTCAAAATAAATAGTCCAATTTGGAAAAACTGTTCATCTAGTCTAGAATTGTTTGCCGATTGAAAAGAAAATTCTTAAAAACAGTTCACAATTTTGGCAAAATGTTTGTGAATAGTTAAAATGTTCATGACTTTTAAACATATTCCCAAATTTGTAAAACATGAATGATCCAAATTATGTAGTTAAACAGTACTGCTTCTCAAAAAAAACTATCAAACTGAGCATTTTTGAAAAAAAATGTTCAAGAAAACATAAAAAGTTTGTGAATTCCAGAAATGTTCGGGTTTTTTTAAATGTTCACATAATCAACAAAATATTCGAAATTTTGACAAATAAAGTTTGTAAGATCAAAAAAATGTCCATGATTTTGAAAAAGGTCTCTGTATTACAAATTATTAATGAAATAGAACGAAATGTTTGCAAATTCAAAAAAAATCACGTATTTTGAAAAATATCCTAAAATTGTAAAACAGTTCATGAATTACAAAAGAGTTTATTGATTCATAAAATGCTGATTCGGAAAATGTTAATACATTTCAAAAAATGTTCGTAAAGTTGAAAAAAAATCCACCAATTTCGAAAAAATGTTCATCTATTCTAGAATTGTTTGTCGATTCAAAAGGACATTCTTAAAAACCTTTCATAGTAAAAAAATGTTCACAATTTTAGAAAAATGTCTGTAAATAGTAAAAAATGTTCATGGTTTTTAAAAATATTCCCAAATTTGTAAAACATGAATGAACCAAAGTATGTACTTATACAATAATGGCCCTGAGTCTTTGTAACTATATACCCGCGTGAATTCTAAAGAATTAACTGTCGGGGTAGATCGGACTATTATAGTATATTTTTTGAAAAACGCTTCTTGAAATTCGAAATAATTCTTTGAATTACGAAGTTTTTCGACAACAAGGATATTTCGAAAATACATTGCTTAAATTTGTGAATAAATTTTTAAAAAAGAAACATTTTATTGCATTTGTGAACAAATTTTCAAAATCATGCGATGAGATATGAATAAAATATAGTCATCGCCATTGGAGGTTATGATTTTTTTTTCTCCCGTTGTAACACACGGGCCCTTTTGCTAGTTTTACTTTGTAAACTAGCATAGGATGTTTTAGAGACTGTATAATATAGGACATTTTAGAGATGTCTATATTTACAACTTTGTAAAATTGTTTGTGAATTTTAAAATAGTTCACAAACAAAAAAATGTTCACAACATTGTATAGATGTTCATGATAGGGAAATTATGTACATATATTTAGGAAAATGTTCACAGATTCAGAAAATAATTGTTATTCCCAAAAATGACCGCGAATCAAAAATGTACGCGAAATCAAAACAATGTTCACAGATTTGAAAAATGCTCATCAAACCAAATAATGATCGCAAATTCAAAAATATTTCTCAAATTTATAAAATTTTCGAGTTTGAACAAATTTTTACCTGTTCCAATAAACGTTCGTGAATTCAAAAGGAGTTAAAAAAATTATACTGCGCCCTCGCGCTAGGAGAAAAAGTAGGGCGCCCGTTTGTGCCGGCCCATGTCCAGGTAGCCTGATTTTAAAATTTTGTTTTTTTACTATTTCTTTTTCTTTTCCGTTTTCGATTTTATATTTTGAATAATTTTGGGACATAAAAAAAGTTCCGAAAATAAAAAATTGGGAATTTTGAAATAAAATGTTTGTGGATTCAAAAACTATTCATGATTTCGTAAAAAATGTTTACTTATTCGAAATTTTGAAAACAAATGTTCAGGAAATAAAAAAGTGTTCATGATTTTCTAAAATGTTATTGAAATTGAACAAAATTTCGCCAATTCAAAAAATGTTCATTAATGGAAAAATATCCTAAAAATTCAAAAGTTGTTTGTGACTTACAAAATAGTTTATTCATTCATAAAATATTCGCCGATTCAAAAAATTATCATGCATTTTAAAAAATGCTCGTTAAATCAACAACTGTTTCGTGAATTTCAAAAATTGTTCCACCAATTTTCAAAAAAAGTATTCGCTGATCCAGGAAAATTGTTTCAAAATAGTATAAAATATTCATGAATTCAAGAAAAAATCTTGATTTTAGAAAATGTTCAAAAATTTGTAAAAGGGATCATCAATTTAAAAAATGTTCAGAATTTCAAATATGTCCATGAGTTTAGTTTCTTTTCGTGATTTAAAAAAATGGTCATGATTTCATGAAATTGAGAGCGAGAGTGTATCTCTGTGATGCAGCAAAATATGGTCATGGCCATTGGAGATTATGAATTTTTTTCCCCGTTGCAACACACGAGCCCTTGTGCTAGTTAATAATGAAGACATAAATGATCGCAACTAGCACGGCCCATTGTGTCAAAGTTTGGTAGTACAAGCAATCTTTAACTGAAATATTTTGAAGCAAGGCCTGATAAGGCGGATTGGAATGGCGAGACCACTAATATCTGGGGGGGGATAACTGAATCCCCA
>NC_041380.1:470655554-470765638 GCF_002162155.2 Triticum dicoccoides | reverse complement strand
GAAGCTAGAGGAGTTGTGTTAACCAATTGACATCCTTGCCATCATCAGTATTCCTCTTTGCACATCAAATATGAATGACAGCTGGGCATAGCATTTCAAGAAGAGAGGGATTTTCATTGTAAGATCGGCATATAGGATAATGACTTATACACATAAATTTTGTATCAACTGATGTTTATGTGTATTTATGTGTATCAGTCATTATCCTTCCCATCATCAGCATAAACAGGACCGTGGTTCGTCCCAAAGCACCTCCATATGGGTACGCCAAAATTCCCGTGGATGCAGGTACCGCGCGAAGTCACATAAGTGGAGCCTCAATTGTTGTTTGTCGCGACGCGGAGGGGAATTATTTGGGCAACTCTTCCTTGGTGGTTCACGGGATCAACGATGTTGCGACCCTGGAAGCCATAGCGTGCCGGGAGGCGCTATCTCTTGCGGAGGATATGATGTTGCGTAATTTCATTGTCACATCGGATTCAAAGATTATTGTCAAAGATATTCATAATGGAAGCAACGCCGCATATAGTAACATTATGAGCGAGATTAAGAGTAGAGCTTTAATGTTCAATTGTACATTCAGTTATGAAGGTAGAGTTGCCAACGTTGATGCAGATAGGTTAGCCAAGTTTTCTTATTCTTTTGATCAGGGATGACACATTTGGTTGGTCCATCTCCATGATCCCATTTGTATCCCACACCGTGTGGATTTAAACAATAAAACTTGGTGTTATCCCTAAAAACAAGCAATCTTTAACTAAAACTGCGTGGCACGAAATAGTAAAGAATTGCAGCAAAACATTGCCCTACCTTCAACCTTGTTTACAAGGAATATATATTCCCACATGCTTTGCACAACAACGGACCTAACGTCGCCCCAGTTCACTCAAACCGAAGGCTGTACAAAAGCATTTTTCTTGTTCAAGGCGGACCTAACGCTGCTAATCTATAGCCCGTTCAAACTGAAGCTTGTTAAAAAAGGCTTTTCATTATTTGCCAAAAAGAATAGGCTTTTAGCGAACCAACCTGTTGTTGAGATGGTTAGGTGGACAGTGGTATCCTCAATCCACCAGGGTTCAAATCCTGGTGCTCGCATTATTCCTGAATTTATTTCAGGATTTCCGGCGATGCGCTTTTAATGGGAGGAGACGTTCCCGTCGACGATGAGGCGCCTACAATGACTTTGTAAATCTCAAGATGATATGCCGGCTCAGTCTCTCAGAGGTGCTCATAGGGGTAGGGTGTGCGTGTGTGCGTTCATAGGGATGAGTGTATGCGCGTGTATATGAGCACTTGTGTCTGTACTGATGCTAAAAAAAAGGCTTTTCATGTCCCCCAGCTTGTGCAAAAATTGCATTGTTCAAACACGCACAGCTTGCTTAGAAAAAGAAAAAGAAAAAGGTTGCTCCGAATTTTCTTTTGACCCGTCCACTACACATGTCGAGATATCCAAAACTGGACAGCTGGGAGCTGCACCCTGGCATAGTGGCACGGCATTGGTCAGCGGCGTGGGTAATACCTCATCCTCTGCCAAGTCAGCATCGCCCCATTGCCAACCATACACGGAACATGAGCGTTGGCGGCTTATAAATGCATGGCCTCTAGGTAGCCGGAAAAATCAAAGAGAGAAAGAGGCTCAAAATACTTTTTCTTTCGTTTTCACTGAATTCTTAAGATAACGACATGTATAAAGATTGGGTGGTGGCCGAAAATTCGGCCATTCAATTTCGTTTGTATTTGATGATCGGTTTTAAAGTGTACAAGATGACAAACGAGCAGGCCTCGCGAAAAGGAAAAAGGGACATTTCAAGGGAGCAAGACGTTGATTGTGAAATGTCCCTATTGCAAGCGGGACACTGACAAATTATACTGTAGTTATGTAGTGACATTGTTGGCCTGCATTCCTCCTTATAAAAGATTTTTTTTTGTAGGGCGCACGGAAGGTGTTTAGTGTACCAAAACTGTGGCACTTCAATATTACGAATTCGCAAAAACAAAATCAAAGTTGGTACTTACATATTGTGACACAGATGTGGCTTGTTCTCGTTCGTATTTGACTCTGGTCATCTTTTTCTTCAAAGTATTACTCCCCCCCTTCATATTTACAAGGCACACACTTATTTTTGAGGTTCAAATTTGACCATCTTTTTGGCCAGCAAAAGTCAAGTTACGCGACAAAAATATACTACTATTCTTTTTCTTTTTCCACGATGTTGGGGATATTACTATCAGTTGAGACCCGTCCAGGAGGGGCTGGGTCAGCTTCAATGGCGGGTTACGCAAGACGCTCAGTAAACATCCAAGTTTATAGTTTATTAAGTCTTATAGAAGGCTCAAAGGCCTGGGCCCGGCTTGAGGCCCGATATTGTAAGTAAACCGTCACATGTAAGGAAATACTTGTACAGAAAGACATGTAAAGAAAGTAACCGAGCCGGACAAGATTATGAGCCGGCCGGGACTCTGTAGGCCACCTGGCGTCAACCCGTGTATATAAGGGGACGACCCGGTGGCGGTTTAGGACAAGAAACAACCAAGTCGATAACCAAGCCGGCGAGTTGAGCCTCTTGGAAGTCGAAACCTCAGCAATACCAATTCCAACTAGACGTAGGCGTTTACCTTCATCGTAAGGGGCCGAACTAGTATAAAACTCTCTCGTGTTCTTTGTTCCGATTAACCCCTTCAAGCTTCCTAGTGCGATGGCCCTACGACTAAGTCCTTGCTCTAGGACATCTGCCGTGTCAATTCCACGACAGTTGGCGCCCACCATGGGGCCAGCGCACGATGGATTTGAGTTCTTGAATGGCAACTTCAAAGGGCTCAAGGGATACGCTGTGGGCCGGATGACCAAGAGTCGTCGCGGCAAGATCTACATCGACGACGAAGGCTGGGGCCCCGAGACCGGCTCAATCGAGTACGGGTACATGGTCCTCTTCGGCGAAATTCACGTCTTCATCGGCCGGATCGGCGAGTCAGGACCTGAGTCGGATGTCCACACCGACCTCATCGAAACGGCTCAGCGCGCCGGGTCCACCCGTATTCAATCTGTCGTGAAGCATGCCTTCGTAGGCTGCATCCATGGCGGTGAATACTCCGAAGGATCAATGGAAGGCGGGGAGACGGCCATCTGCTCTGATACTGCATCATCAACAGCTGAGACGGACTCGTTGTACCAACTGCAAGACGGCTTGCTCGAGGGCTGTTCCGATGGCAACAGTATTCTGGACCCCCTTGAGCCGCCGAATTGTGCCGAAGTCTTCATGGCAGGGACGCAGCCCGGGCAGAACTCCACCGCAGCGACAGCAGCAACCACCGGGTCGGCAGCTGCCGGGTCAGGAGACCCCGCGCACCCCCGGCTCAGGTTCTCATGGACCTCATGGATAAACTGACGACTCTGTTAACCGTTGCGGTAGAGCCGGCAGATAAAGCCCAGCATGACGCGGAAGTGGCATGCGTGCGGGAGGAGATGGTGCAAGCTAAGGAAAATCTGGGCGCGGAGGAAACCCGGATGGCAGCAGAACGAGCAGCTTTGGATGCTCGTGCTCAGCAACTTCAAGCAGAAACCTTCCGGCTCTCGGTGGATCTTAATGCGTCAAACGAAGTCATGAGGAGGAGGCATCAGAAAACTCAGTCACGTCTGCCTCTAACACTGGATCCGAGGAATCTGTTCCATACACCCGGAGCTGAAGGGAGCAACCCGCCAGAGGCAAATCGGGTCACGATGTCCGGTGCACCGGTTCAGCCACGCACCATGGAGCCGCCGCGCATGAATACATCTCCTCCTTGTTATATATCAACAGCCCCGGGTCACTTCTCCAATCCCATGGAGAACCTCATTGCGGCGTCAGCTCGATTGACAGCTCTCCCGATGGAAGGCGACTCGCCAGTAGCAATTGAAACCTGGAGGGTAAGAGAATTACTTCAGACAGCTTTGGCCCAGCAGGATGCATACTCCTACAGTCGAGACATGATTCATTCAACTCCTCGCCCAAGCCGGAGCCCGAGTTACAGTAGGCACATGGAATCTGTAGAGATGTCAAGTAATGCTCAACGTCATAACCGGCCATATAGGTATGAGCCGGGGCGGGCTGGAGCTCTTAACTTGGCGGATCAGGAGAGGATTCGTCAAGAGGCAGAACGGGCGGCTCAGATAGCAGCGGAGCAGGCGTCTCACCAAACCTTTCCGGCTTATCCAGCAACCTCGATTGAGGCAGGAATGGCTACAAGAACTGGAGGCGTACCTTGCCTGGTCCCAGCCATACGCAATGAGCGGTTGCCCAAGGATTTCAAGGGACCTCGTAAGGTGCCTAACTACACGGCTGACATACAGCCGGGGGCTTGGATTGAGAGCTATGAGATGGCTATGGAGCTGTTGGAGGTTAGTGATGCTGCAATGGCCAAATATTTTACCATGATGTTGGATGGAACGGCTCAGACCTGGTTGAAAGGATTACCACCCAATTCCATCGGCTCATGGGCAGAGTTGAAGGCACGGTTCATCCAAAACTTTAAAGACACGTGTAAGCAGCCAATGTAGATTGTGGATTTGACCAATTGCAAGCAAGAGGATGGAGAATCTACAACCCATTGGGTGCGCCGGGTCAAGGAGATAATACATTCATCTGATAAGATGGATGGCGGCTCAGCAGTTTTGATGTTGGAGAAAAATTGCCGTTTTGAACCTCTGAAACAGAAGTTGGGGCGGCTTAAACGTGACTATAATGACGTGGGAACGTTGATGGCGGCTCTTGTCAAGTATGTCGATTCTGATACCACCAAAGACCCGGCATCTGATGAATAAAAAGCAACGAAGGGAAAGAAGAACGGCAATGGCAAGGGTCACCAGCATAACCCGGCAAATCAAGGAGGTAATAAGCGTAAAGCTGATGAGTTTGTTGCTAATACTAATGCGCAGGGTGGTAATCAGCAGCGCAAGGGCAGACAACCGCCTCGATCGGGCGGTTCAGGCCCCACTCTTGAGCAATTGTTGAATGAACCTTGTCCAAGACACGACACCCGGGAGAAGCCAGCCACCCACTTGTGGAAGGATTGCATGATCATGAAGGCGTTTAAAAATTCAAACGCATTTGATGGGGGTCACGGCCCGGGTGGCGGCTCAGGTGGAGGCGGCTTTCAGGGCCCGGACGCCGGTTCAAGCGGAGGAGGTTTTCATGGTCAGGGTCATCCTGGTCACCAGGGAGGATATAATCAGCAACACAGCCAAGGGAATCAACAGCAGCAACAATCCGGCTATCAGAGCAACCCGAAGCAGTTGAGTAGCGGATAGTATCATGTCTTTACTACCAGTTTATGTAAGAGAGACCAAAAACTCCACAAGAGGGCCGTCAATGCCGTTGAACCGGCAATTCCACGTTATCTACGTTGGTCGGAGCAGCCTATTGTGTGAAGCAGAGAGGATCACCCGCCCTGGGTTGATAATTCGGGTCACTTGGCTTTGGTGGTGGCACCTCAGGTTGGTGGGTACAAGTTTACTAAGGTACTCATGGATGGAGGCAGCAGCATCAACATCCTTTACTATGAGACGTTCCACCGGATGGGATTGACGGATAAAAATCTTAAACAATCCAACACTGTTTTTCATGGTGTAGTACCCGGTAAGTCGGCATACCCAGTTGGTAAGATCGAGCTGGAGGTAGCCTTTGGGGATGAGTATGACTCCAGGGCAGAAAAATTAACCTTTGAAGTGGTTAAGATCAAAAGCCCATATCATGCTCTGTTTGGACGGCCGGCTTATGCCAAGTTCATGGCTCGGCCGTGTTATGTGTATTTGCAGCTCAAGATGCCGGGTCACAAGGGCACCATTACAGTCCATGGGAGCCGGAAGATCGCCTTGGAATGTGAAGAGGGGGATGCTGCCTATACTAAATCTGTTTGTGCAACAGAGGAGTTGAAATTCTACAAGGATCATGTTGACCCGGCGGACATGACGTCATTAAAGAAACCAACAACATAGCATGAGCCGGAGTTAAAGTTCAAATCGATTGATGACACTAAGATGGTTGACTTTGTGCCTGGCGATTCATCCAAACAGTTCATCATCAGCGCAAACTTGGATCCGAAATAGGAAAGCGCGCTCATCGAGTTCATCCATGAGAACCGGGACATCTTTGCATGGAAACCTTCAGACATGCCGGGTGTCCCGAGGGAACTCGCTGAGCACACTCTTAATATCGATCCAAAGTTCAAACCTGTCAGACAGTTTCTTCGGCGGTTCAATGAAGAAAGGCGCAAGGCCATTGGAGAAGAGGTGGCCCGGCTCCTGGCGGCCGGGTTCATTGTGGAGGTCTTTCACCCAGAATGGTTAGCTAACCCGGTGCTCGTGCTCAAAAAGAATGGCACATGGCGTATGTGTGTGGATTACACAGATTTAAACAAGGCCTATCCCGCTGATCCTTTTGCTCTTCCCCGTATTGATCAGATCATTGATGCTACGGCAGGTTGTGCACGGTTGAGTTTCTTAGATGCTTACTCCGGGTATTATCAGATTAAGATGGCAGTCAAGGATCAAGAGAAGAAAACGTTTATAACTCCTTTTGGGGCTTTCTGCTATGTGTCTATGCCTTTTGGGCTCAAGAGTGCTCAGGCGACTTACCAACGGTGTGTACAGAATTGTCTTCATGATCAAATTGGGCGCAATGTTCATGCCTATATGGATGATATAGTAGTGAAGTCCAGGGAAGAGGAAACCTTGGTCACAAACTTGAAAGAGACTTTTGATAATCTTCGGGTTTACAAGATGATGCTTAACCCGGCCAAGTGTGTTTTTGGAGTGCCAGCCGGCAAGCTTTTGGGTTTTCTGGTGTCTAACCGAGGTATTGAAGCTAACCCGGAGAAGATCAAGGCAATTACATCCCTGGCCAAACCGACCTGCGTCAATGATGTTCAACGATTGGCGGGTCATGTGGCTACTTTGAGCCGGTTCATAAGCCGGTTAGGGGAAAAGGCTATGCCTCTATATTAGTTGATGAAGAAAATAGATGTGTTTGTTTGGAGCGATGCTGCGAACACCGCTTTTGAGGATCTGAAGGCACAACTAGCTGAGCCACCGGTCCTAGCTGCTCCAATTGAGAAAGAGCCGCTATTGTTATACGTAGCTGCCAACTCACGGGCTGTTAGTGTGGCTATGGTGGTAGAGCGCAAGGAGGCTGGCAAAGAGCATCCGGTTCAATGGCCGGTTTATTATGTCAGTGAAGTGCTAATTGAGTCTAAGCAACGATATCCACATTGGCAGAAGCTTGTTTATGGGGTGTTCATGGCGAGCCGGAAGCTTAAGCATTACTTTCAGGGATATCCAATCACTATGGTTAGCTCTGCTCCTTTGGGAGACATTATTCAAAACAAAGAAGCTACAGGGCGAGTTGCCAAGTGAATTGAGCTTGGGTCTCATGGGCTAAAGTATGTTCCACGCACTGCGATTAAGTCTCAAGCTCTGGTTGACTTCATCAATGACTGGAAAGAGAAGCAGATGCCAGAAGAAAAGCCGGACAACACATATTGGACTATTAATTTTGATGGGTTCAGACAATTGGAGGGCTCGGGGGCTGGAGTTGTATTAACTTCCCCACGAGGTGATAAATTTTCGTATGTGTTACGATTGATGTTTCTGTGCACTAACAACGCAGCAGAGTATGAAGCATTGCTCCATGGTCTTCGAGTGGCAAAGGAGATGAGCTTGAGCCGGGTCAGATGTCTTGGTGATTCAGATCTAGTGGCTCAGCAGGTGTCTGGCAAGTGGGATTCCAAAGACCCTCTCATGGCGGCTTATCGCCGAGAGGTCGATGCTGTTGCAGGATATTTTAAAGGTTATCAGGTGGAACACATTGACCATCGAAAGAACGAAGCAGCTGATGCTTTGAGCCGGCTGGGGTCTCAACATAAGCCGGTACCACCCAACACCTTTTTAGATGTTTTGCATAACCCCTCTGTCAAGTTGTCCACAGAAGAAGATTTAGCTGTTCCTGACCCGGAGACGTAGTTGGTGGCGGCTCTTCATGTCACCACAGATTGGACGGTGCCGTTCTTGGCTTACATGACCCGGGGAGAATTGCCAGCAGATGAGACCCTGGCTCGGCAGATAACCCGGCGGTCTAAGTTCATGACGGTTTCGGATGGAGAGTTATTTCATCGCAGTGTTTCCGGAGCGTTTCAACGGTGTGTTTCCCCGAAGAGGGTCAAGAAATCCTTCGTGAGATCCATGAAGGAGATTGTGGTCATCACGCTGGGTCAAAATCTTTAGTGGCCAAGGTGTTTCATCACGGTTTTTACTGGTTGACGGCTCACGCTGATGCAGAAGATCTGGTCAGTAGATGTGATGGATGTCAGAAATTTGCACGACGAGCGCATGTGCCGGCTCAAGAGCTCCGGATGATTCCAATCACTTGACCGTTTGCAATCTGGGGGCTTGACATGGTGGGACCTTTCAAAAGGTCTAAGGACAAGAAGACACATCTCCTGGTGGCTGTTGATAAGTTCACTAAATGGGTTGAGGCGGAGCCTGTGAGTAAGTGTGATGCAGCCACGGCGGTTCAGTTCATGAAGAAAATAATCTTCCGTTTCGGTTTTCCACACAGTATTATCACGGACAATGGCACTAATCTATCTCAAGGGGCTATGGAAGAGTTTTGTCAGCGAGAGCACATCCGGCTTGATGTTTCTTCTGTAGCTCATCCTTAATCCAATGGTCAAGCTGAGAGAGCCAATCAGGAAATTCTGAAAGGGCTAAAACCCCGGCTTATGGTTCCTTTACAGCGAACGTCGGGTTGTTGGGTAGAGGAGTTGCCTTCAATGTTATGGAGCATCAATACTACACCCAACAGGTCTACGGGTTACACACCCTTCTTCATGGTTTATGGGGCAGAAGCAGTATTGCCTAGTGACATCCGTCATGACTCGCCCCGTGTGGTGGCTTATGTTGAAGCTAACAATGAAAAAGACAGATAGGATGCGCTTGACTTGTTGGATGAAGAAAGAGACTTAGCAGCAGCACGGTCAGCAATCTATCAGCAGGACCTGCTCCGTTATCACAGCCGCCTGGTTAAGACTAGGACTTTTCAGGAAGGCGACTTGGTGCTCCGGCTCATCCATGATCTTTCGGATGCACACAAATTATCCCCACCTTGGGAAGGATCCTTTGTGGTCAGTAAAAATTTAAACAATGGGTCTTACTACCTCATTGACGTTCGAGAGCATGCAGACTCACGTAAGTCGGAGGAGGAGACTCGCCGGCCGTGGAACATTGCTCAACTTCGGCCGTACTATACCTGAGCCACCGGCTCTCATCATGTACATACGTTCACCTTGTATATACGATGATAAGCCATAAAGTAAGACCATCGGTCTCTTTTCTTTTCAAAGATTATGCATCTTTATTATTTTTTCACGAATGACTATTAAGGAGCTGATCATATTTGAATCAAGTTTAACATTTTCTAGTCCGGCTTATGATCGTATTCAAATCTAGCTGTAAATCTCATGGTCACTTGGGGGCTTCCTGTTCAAACATAGGTCGTATTCGAACCAAAGAGAACATAGTTGTCGTAACCCTCTTGATCGGCTCAAGGCCAAACTCGCTTGGGGGCTTTTTGATCGTATCCGAATTATAGCTTAACCCCTTTTGAGCCGACTTGGATCGTATTCGAATCAGGGTCGTTAAAAACCTCTCAAGGTCATTTGGGGGCTTCCTGTTCAAACATAGGTCGTATTCGAACCAAAGAGAACATAGCTGTCGGTACCCTCTTGATCGGCGCAACGCCAAAGCCACTGGGGGCTATATGGTCTTATTCGAACCTTAGCTTAACCCCTTTGGTCCGGTTTACTGATCGTTTTCGAATCGGAAACCCCCAATCTTTTAAATACAGAGTTAAAATTATGTTTGTTATCTGTTGCTTGCCTTTTAGTTTTTGTTGTTTCAATATTACAAATGAGATGGCCTGGTTTTTTTGCCGGCTCAATTATTGGACAACACATCCGCCCGGGTTATCCAAGCTGGTGGTCTAAGGATCCGAAGGTACGAGCTACTGAGATATGATGATTATTGAATATTCAAGGAGTATTAACTTTTATACATATTGAATTATCAAATTCATCACCCATGTTATTTGAACCGGCGATCTAAGAATCAACAAGGACAAGGTATGATTCTTACTTATACGCGCTTACCGACTGCGTTAACTTAAGAGTTAGTATTAAAACATTATCCTTTATTTATATGTGTCTCTGTTTTTGAGGTGGAGATATGGGCTGTAAATTGGGTGTTTAAACCCAGTTGGTTTTAAACCGCCTTGCCAGATTTTTCCTTGTGTTCACAGGAACAGAGTTTAAACATTGCAGAGACAAGCATTAAACGATGCTTAAGACAACATTAAACATTGGCATCCGGAAGCACAAATTCACATAGAAGTGTTTTTTGCACGATGGCATAAGCAAAAACGTGGTGTTTTAAACAGTTAAGCTATTACACGGCTTTATAAGCCCATGAAGATGATCATTGTCCTTTCCTCACCGGTTCACCATCTTGAGTCTGCTGGAAGTTGGATTTGGACCAATCAAAGCCATTCATGGCGACAAATTCAGCTTCGTCGTCAATCAGGCCGACCGGGTCAATTTCCGGGGCAAAGGTATCTTCTCTCACAGGTGGGATCAGATCAGCAACTTTGTATGAAGGAGTGGCCATCTTCTTATTTGCACTATCAAAACCTAGCTGGTATTTTTCCACGTTGGTATCATCTCCAAGGCTAGTCGCCTAAGGCCGGACTTCACGGACGCAGGCTATAAAGTCATCTTGATCAAAAGGAGACCCGTCCTCCTTCACGGTAGGATATCCCCTTGCAACATCCGCCGAGTCTAGGTCTGGCACCCAAGCTTTGGAGCGGCTTAAGGCAGTCAGTGCACCGGCTCGCGCACAGGAGCGTTTTACCTCTTGGAATCTAGCAGGAAGGATGGATAGCTTCTTCAAGACATCGCTGAGCCGGTTGGATCCTTGATTTACCGGAGAGATAGCGGCCAGAGCCCGTTGTGTACCAATGTACAATTGTTGAGCCAAGGTGTATACTGCCTTCAGTTTAATCAACGGGTCTTGGCTCAGGATTTTGCTTCGCGGACCTGTGTATATTTTTAACAGAGTCAGTTGGCGGATCATATTCTGGTTTGACAAAATTTATATTCAAGATCAATTCAGACAGCTTACCAAAAATCGTGGCAACCATCTGAGATACCCGACCCTTCAAATTGTTCAGCTCTGTTGAAATTTCTTTTAGAGTTGTTTCGGCTGTCTCAGCTCGGCGGGTCAGGAGTGTTTTCTCATTCTCCCAAGTTTTCTCTTTGGCAGCAAAGCTGGTATTCAAAGTCTCCGTCTCAGAAAGGCTCATTTGCAACTTGGAGGTGGAAGATTTAATTTCTGACTCCTGGCTTGCTAGCCGGGTCTTTGCGTCAGTCAATTGGGAGTTCAGTTCAGATAATGCATTATGTGAAACATTCAGATAAGTCAAGATTTGGTTTTAAATTCCAGTATACATATTCAAAATTCAAAGTCCCAAGTGCTTTACGAATAAAACACTTGGCACTTGGGGGCTAATGTATTCCAAATCAAAATTTTGTGACTCTACCAGCATATTAGAAGTCCCAAGTCCTTTACAAAGTAACATCACTTGGCACTTGGGGGCTAATGTACGCAGTTCAGCAAGATTATCAAAGGTAAACCAGAGTGTTAAGTATTTTATAGATAGTGTTCAATTCTGAAGTACCGATTCATTAATGATTAAATAAACCGGTCCTTGGGGACTATGGGTGAAGTCTTGTTCTACCAATATCAGGCAAAGATTCAGAAGTAAAGGTATCGGTCTATATTTTAAGTCTACAGGTTATTCTGTTTCCCTCATAATCTATAGACTTGGGGGCTGGAGGAATATTGGTAAGCCGGAAACTACATACCTCATACTTCAATTGAAGCTGCTTGACCATCGCAATCTCAGAATCACGACTGGAGTGTACATGACTGAGATAGCCGGATAAAATATCACTGGCATTAAGACGGTCATAGTTGGCAACATCAAGACGAACCTTCCGCCTCTCCAAAGCTTCTTGCTTAGCTGTCCACCGTGCCAGTACCGTCGGGTTCCCCGGCTCAACATAGCGGCTCCCAGTAATTTGAACATCTTGAACACGGGGAGACGGTGGGCCGGTTGAGCTTGATGGACCAGCTGCAGAAGGGTTAATAGTTTTCTTGACAAGGGATGGCTCTAGAGGATTTGCTTCATGAACAATAGGCGGGTCTTCTAGGGCCACAGTTAATGGAGAAGGTGGCCTAGCCGGCTCAGATGCCAGTACTGGCGGGTCTTCCACTGGTTGTGTTGCCTTCACTTTCTTTGACTTAGCTTGACCGCTAAAGAAAAATATTGCAGGATAGTCAGCATTAAGATAACAATTGATCAAACTCGGAAGAAAAAAGGATTTTTAATTACCCAGGAGCAGTCTCGAAAGCCGGAAATTGTGTTTGTGATGAGTCGCCCGAGGAACGAGACACCTCCTGAAAAGGTAAATGAAATGAGTTAAAGGAAATACAAGGAGCAGGATTCATTAAAACAAAGGTAAGGACAGTAATAAGTAAACCTCGTTCGGACGTTTCCGAGGGGTCTGTTCGGGGACGACAGCCGGCTCATCTTCAATCTCAACTTGACGACGGCTTTCATGCTGCTGCTTTTTCAAATGAAAGTTGGGATCCAAGTGAGCTAAGGGGTTATAAAACCTTACTTTACGGATCACTCATCGAACTTTGTGTCTTGGTAAGGGCTCTGAGTCGAAGGAAATGATAGTTACCTCTGCTTCCTCGGCTTGACTAGCCCCAATGTCATCCTGGTAAGGATCGGTATCAATAAGATTGTTAAAAAGTTGACCAAAGGAATCAAGGGCTACCACCGAGTCAGACGAGTCATCAAGCTTCATTAAATCCTCAGCAGTAGTTTTCTTCTTCTTCTTTGATTTCTGGGTCGTCTTCTTGGTGTTCATAGCGGCGGCTTTCACCTTCTTGGCAGCTTCGTGGTCATATTTCACTTTCCAGAAGTCAGAATTGGCCTATAAAGACAAGAAGAAAGATCAGTATTAAGTACTAATAGCTGGGCAAAACACGAAGAAAAAGGAGATCAGAATGTACGTACTTCTGGCGCCGGATTAATCTTGCAGAAGGGACTCAACCCAACAATACTGCAATCTTCGTACTTCCCATTTCCCAAAAGGGTTGACATCGAAACAATGTCTTCTTCGGTGAGTTCAACTGGGCTGTGACGAAGAGGGTTGTCCGGGCTTCCGTCATATTCATACATCAGTTGAGATCAATGACTTAATGGAATAACCCGCCATGAGATCCAGCAACGGGTCAAATCTACTCCGGTTAAACCATTACCCAACAAGCTGTTGATTCTTCTAATGGAAGGAAGAAGCTTCCTACGTTCAGCGACGGTAAGCTTATCCGGAAGGGTGAACTTGGAGTCAAGACGACTAGGGCGGTAACCCGGCAGAGGCTTCTCGTTTGCTGGAGAAGTATCCTGACAATAAAACCAAGTTTGGTTCCAGTCCTTTGGGTGGCTCGGTAAGACGATGAGAGGGAAAACACCACCCTGACAGCGCTGAATCGAGATGCCTCCAAGTTCTAAGCTAGAAACATTGGTGCATTCATTCTGACGATTCAGATAAAAGTACTCTCTAAACAGCTCTACGTTAGGCTCTTGCTGAAGATATGCTTCACAGAGCACTTGGAAGTTACAAATGTTGGAAATAGAATTGGGTCCAAGGTCCTGAGGATGGAGTTTGAAAAAATGAAGGACCTCTCCGAAGAATTTTGAACCGGGCGGTGAAAAGCCACGGTTCATGTGGTCAGTGAAGATAATCACTTCTCCGTCTTTTGGATTGGGACGTTCTTCCTCTGGGTCAGGAACACGATAAGACATGACATTCTTTGAAGGCAGAAACCCAATGAGGAAGAACTCTTTCAGACGCTCCTCAGTGATGGTTGAGGGAACCTAATTGCAGATGGTGGGTGTCTTTGACGGCATGATGAACAAGGGACTGGAAAAGGAAAAATAAAGTGGCGGGTCAATTAACAGTTAAAGGTTGAAATTGTAAAACAAGTAACGACGGCTTAACTAAGGGCTAATGACATATAAGGAAAAGAAAGCCGGAATGGTAAGCCGCCATGACTACAGATTTCTTCTCTTGATCAGATTCAGCTAAGTGTTGGCATAAACAAGTTTCACCAAGCTATCATTATCATTCTGGATCAAAAGGCTGTTTCAAAAAGGAAAATATTCTAGACATAAAAACCTAGTATAGATGAGTTCGTCGACTGTAAAGAAGCATCTATACAGACAAAAGGGATCTACTGATATCAAAAATGAATGCCAAACAACTACCGCGCGAGTTATATCTCTTCTTTGGATCAAAAGAAGTTGCAGAGAAGATCTACAAGATGATCCATGGCGAACAGGTGAAGAACACTGAAGATCTTGCAAGCCTAGAACAGATCTAGGTGTGTGAGAGAAGAAAAATTTATGAGATGCAGGCCTGCCGCGAAGAGTCGTCGCGTCCTCTAGTCGGACTCAGGATAATGCAGCGGCCGAGCTTGACGACGACGATGAGAATTGCGGCGGCGGCGGAGCTCGAGCAGCGATGGAGGTTGCGAGAGGAAGAAGATAAGGAAGAAAGGAGAATGGGAAGCACTGGCCGCGTGCCTATTTATAAGGGCAGATGCGAACAGGCGGGCGCGAAAATCAAGGAGACCCAATAATAATTATCCAACTGAACAGATGCCTCGAATCTCGGAAGGCATTAAAAATGAAAGATCCATTGTACGATGACGTCATGAAGGTTTGTTGTGTTTTTAAAAGATGATGTCACGGCGGGTTACAGAAGTTTTCAGACAGAGGATGGATTCTGATTAAGTATTGAAGATTGACAAAGAACAAAGTTCAAAGTCAACCTGGGGCCTAATGTTGGGGATATTACTATCAATTGAGACCCGCCCAGGAGGGGCCGGGTCAGCTTCAATAGCGGGTTACGCAAGAAGCTCAGTAAACATCCAAGTTTATAGTTTATTAAGTCTTATAGAAGGCCCAAAGGCCTGGGGCCGGCTTGAGGCCCGATATTGTAAGTAAACCGCCACATGTAAGGAAATACTTGTACAGAAAGACATGTAAAGAAAGTCACCGAGCCGGACAAGATTATGAGCCGGCTGGGACTCTGTAGGCCACCTGGCGTCAACCCGTGTATATAAGGGGACAACCCGGTGGCGGTTTAGGACAAGAAACAACCAAGTCGATAACCAAGCCGGCGAGTTGAGCCTCTTGGAAGTCGAAACCTCAACAATACCAATCCCAACTAGACGTAGGTTTTTACCTTCATCGTAAGGGGCCGAACTAGTATAAAACTCTCTCGTGTCCTTTGTCCTGATTAACCCCTTCAAGCTTCCTAGTGCGATGGCCCTACGACTAAGTCCTTGTTCTAGGAATATGTCGTGTCAATTCCACGACACACGAGAAAACTTCTGATATATGCAGCTTCAATCATGACAGTACAATGAACACCAGAAATAACAAAAGTTACGTCCAGATTCATAGACCACCTAGCGACGACTACAGGAACTGAAGCGAGTCGAAGACGCGCCGCCGTCATCACCTCTCCCTCGTCGAAACTAGTCAAAACTTGTTGTAGTAGACAGTCGAGAAGTTGTCGTGCTAAGGCCTCATAAAATCAGCGCACCAGAGCAGCAACCGTTATCAATGAAGAGTAACGTAGATCGGAAAGATCCAACCTAAAGACACACAAACGTAGATGAACGATGAAGAGATCTAAGCAGATCCACCAAATAGATCCGCCAGAGACGTATCTCCACATGCCCACCGACGGTGCTAGACGCACCACCGGAGTAGGGGCTAGGTGGGGAAAAACTTTTCCCATCTTCATGAAGCCGTCGCCGTCTCGTCTTCCTGAACTAACAAAACACAAGCAACATCTAAAAAGGAGCTCTCCCACTGATATGGACCGGGATCCAACGTGCCTTCAAGGCCCTAAGGCCACCGGAGACGAGGCGGACCGGCGACGGGGTCGGCGAGAGGCGAAAAAAGCTTGGGAGAGGATGCGGCGGCTACGTGAGGCTGCAAAAATATACTACTATTCATCCATATTAAAATGTACTTACTATATTGGCCAAACTTCAATTTCGAAAAAGGACGATGTGCAAATAGGGACAGAGGAAACACATGGATCATATATTAGCCATCAGAAATGGACTGTTTGACTTAGATCTAACCATGAACCAATTAAGTTTAGCTAGGGACGTGCGTAACGCGCAAGAAAGGAGCAAGGCACCCAACATTGACACTGCACCTCCTTCGTTGAAAGCGCTTGGTTTGGTCCCTCTCTCAAGAAAGGGATCCCCTCAAGAAAGGGATCAAAGTGTTTGTTCGGCCAACCTAGAATTTTTTGCATTTATAATCTCCGACAGACCTCTGCTTTTCTCTCCAGCTAATCAAAATCAATGCCCGTTATTTCTGCTAGCTACGCATGGAGCCAAGGGGTTCTGCCAGCCAGATTAAACGTGTTTGACTGGTTGCAGGGAAAAGGGAGAAGATAGTAGGAAATTGGTGCCGGAGACCCGGTCGAAGCAAACGCAGAACCGGAAGTCGCAAAGCATTTGGTCGTCTCGGTCGTACCCCTATTCTGCTACGTGGTGTGCTCTGTATAGGCACGACTGAGACTGATCAGTCGTCGAACAGTACCTGGGAATTGTATTTTGGAAAGGGCATCACTAACGTGAACCCTTAAATAGCCCGTAAATATCCAAACCAAGTTGTCTGAACGCACTTTGCACCGAAGGTGGACCTGCGTTTGTCTAGGAACGATGTCCTCCTGTCCATTTCTCCGCAAATCGGATACGTACCAAAGGGGCTTTGTGGGAGTCCAAACCTTCGTCATGTAAAACTCCGACAATCCTGGCCCATCCAAAACCGAACTGAGGCCATGCATTGGGAGTGGTCCACACTGTTTCCGCGCTAAACCCGTGCTTTTCCCACCCTCTTCGCTCCAATCGCCGCCGCCCACCACTCCAATTCCCGCGATTTTCGCCATCCACCGCCGCATGGACTCGTACGAAGAGCCACCGGAGCCAAGGGAGGTGAAGGATCCAGAGAACATGGCCATCCACAAGACTAGCTCAGCGACACGGCAAGCCCGCTGCCTCAGAAAGAAGACAAAGGATCAAGAGGAGGTGGCGGCCAAGATGACGGAGAATTTGGAGGACATCTTGACAAAGACGGAGGAGGTATGTATCAAGTGCTACAATGTGAAGTAGGGAAAAGGTGGAGGGGTTTAACATCTTGATGACGGCGACCGAGAAGAAGATTAACCTCGAAAAAAGAAGACCAAAGCTCAAAGAGAGAAGGGTTGAGCTCATGGCCGCTTTGGAGGATACCAAAATATTGACCATGAGGATAGACGTGTTGGATCCCCATGCGGCAATGATCATGCACGTCATCTGTGTTAAGATGTTGAAGCGTGTGGGGACCGAGATGAAGGTGGCCGAGAAGGAGGCGGATGAAGCGCAGGAGCCGGCGGCTGAGTGAGCGAGGATGCACAGACATCTGGTCTGGGGGCAAAAATGTCACTTTATTATACGACTGCCATACTTAAACTTTTGTGATCGGACGCATGTAAAAGCTATGAACATCCATCTCTTTATGAACATCCATCTCTTTTTAGTTGTGACCGGATGCTATAACACCACACCTTAATTTGCTCCCATAACAAATCGTATGCATTCGAAATGAAGGATTCGAAACTAGACGGATGTTTAGGTGATGTGGTGGCGCATGAGATTGCGAAATATAGTTTTGATAATAGGTCGGATAGTATTCTGCTTAATAGCTTTTCGCCTTGCTAGTGTATGTTGTAAGGCATGATTGTAATAACTTATTAACCAATTAATATATGGGGAGGTTTTTTCCAAAGACAAAGTGTCAAAAATGGTGTCGTGTTCATAAATTGCACTGTACTTATGTATTAACATCATCGGCTTCACTCCTCCTTACAAAAAAAAGGATTTTCAAGAGAGGGTGTACCCAAGCAAGTTCTTCTAGTTATTTTTTTAACCTAAAAAATTAATCAAACAAGACTTCCACATAGGTACCAGCAAAGAAATAGCAGTTTTATTGTTGGTTTAGTCTATAGTGTTTCACTCCAATTACTCTTGCAAGAGGATGCGACTTCAAATTCTTAACAACAGAACATAGAGACATCAACAAATTATTCTTTCCAAGAGAACTTTGTCAAAAACTAATTAAGTAACTAACCTTTGTTCGAAAATGGTCTTTGTTGTATTCACCACTCCTTGTTATAATTAGAGCATAGTAATGTAGCTAGAGACTAATTTGATTACTTCCAAATTATTGTATAGTTGTTCGTTGTTTGGGTCCGCTCATGCTGAGCAGTACTGAAAAGATTAGCACTCATTATCAATTAGTTGTATAACATCAATTACGAGAAATTCCCTTGTGATCAAACCGCTACTTTATTACAATGAATGGGAGCACATTAATATTAAGAAACATTGGTAGTTTAGTTTACCAAAAATATCGAAGTCGATATTTACATATGGTAAGCAAGTTCGAATCAGGTTTGTTGATGTTCGCAATGGGCTTTTGCTATCAAAGCAGGCTTTTGCCCCGATTTACAAATAAAGCAAACACCATGTCCATACAACCAGAGCAAGCTCAGAGAAAGTAAAATAACAATCTGTTGGAGCAACAACACAAGCAGCTCAACTACAATAGCAAAAGAAATAGGGGGAAAGCCACCAAGTGGCCGGTAGAACATAATCTCTACAATAGGACAAGGCGACGAGCCACCATAGTTAATGTGTCCAACATGTAGTGAAGCTATAGTACCAATCATGCTGCCTAGAAAGCGGGTGCCAGTGCTACATAAAAGCCAGGAATTTGAATCTAGAGTTAGTGGCCTGTCGTAAGAAGACTCACTCAATCACCATCTTGTTTTGTGTTGCCGCAGGGTCCAGGTCATCGTCATGAACACTAACCACAAGAGGCATCTCCTCCTCCCGGTATGGCTGGTCCGAGTTTCAAGAAACCCAGTCAGGTCCAAGACCTCACAATTAGACCCCAGAGCCTCATGGACAAAGCACCGAAGGAAATGAGGGTTGAGGCAGGTGAAGACGATGTGGTTCCTAGTCACTGAAGAAGATATGAGTTCTTCTTCTTCATCTACTGTTTGTACAACATGGAATTTCCCCTTCTTCAAAATCGAAAAATAGTAGTCTGAGAACTGTCTATCATTTTCTGTATAGACTTAAATCCATTTGTGACAACTTCAATATCATTGTCCATCTTTTCTTTGATCATTGTGATGATCTATAACATAGAGTTAAAATTTCAGTAACTTAGTTTACTAAATACGACTATGCAAGAACAACTAACACATAATAATATCATATGATATACCTATTTCTTAAAGTTGTCATCAATAGATATTACAGACTTTCTTTTCTGCATCTTATCTTGCTGATCTTTAGTATTAAAATTTTCTTTGTGGAGCTTGCTTTGTTTTGAGTTCCTAATGTTAACTGATATTCCATATCAGCTGAAGATATAGGTTGATAAACAGTTAGAGCATATAGTTGCAACAACAACGCAGTTTCATCTTAGTATATAGTATCTTGAATGTTCTTGATCTATGTTAATATGATAACGGTGGGTTTTATTAAGATTTGGAATGAAAATAAATATAACAATATACTTGATATGTGGAACAAGAAGCAACATCATAATAGTTTAACCTTGCCTTGAACTTATTGAAATCTTTGTTGATCAACTGCTGCAAATGTTGAGTGCCAATATACTTAATAAGTGGAAAACCAATTGGATACACCATTTTCGAATCATCTACGAAGTCAAGTAATGGGGAGAGAGAAAAAGAATCCTCGATTTCATAATCGGTAATCAGAGCCCAGGATTCCTACACCCATATTTTAGGACAATCTATGAACCGACTAACTCAATAGCTGGCCATAGAGAAATTGTCCTAACTTATCCAATAAGTCCTAATAAATGGCCATGATGAAATACTCTTCCTTTCCCTGCGGCACATGCTTGAAGGAAAGCTAACTCGAAAGCTAAAAACTTGCTTCTCTTAGCAGGTAGCTCCACATTTTGAGCTATTGAGAAGGCTCTTGGTCTAGCAGATGGGGAAAGCTGAGATTGGTCATGAAAAGGTCTATATGATATGACTAATAATACTAAATCCTAACATTGACACTCTACTTCCTTATGAAAAAGGGTTTGAAATGGTCTCTCTATCAAGAAACAAAACCGAATCAGGTAAGAAAAAAATGTTTATTTTGCCAACTCTGCTAGATTTTTTTCCCGCAAAAACAAACCTAGTAGATTTTCCCATATAAGAGCATCTAAAGCGGGGCGCCTTATATCCATCTCATTTGCTCGGGCAAGCATTCCGGTCACTGACTGGTCACAAAATACCGACCCAACCGGAGCTCTCAAACGGTCCTCAAACGCCCGGGATGACCGGCAACCCTCATATCCGTCTCAAATGTAGGGCGAGTATGATGCGGCTCGGGCACGCTCGGGCGTGTCCGTCTAACAAGCCCGACCCACCACCGACCCCATGAATGTCCCACAAAGAAACATCGGGCTCATCGCTCCGAAACCCTAGCTCACTCACTCTCCTCTCTCGCTTTGTCCTCTTCTCTCCCCGCATCAATTTCGATCGAATCCGGCGTAATCATGCTCCGACAGCCACTCCGTCGACAAGATGGATCCGGAGTATGAGCTTGCCCTCTGCATCGCCTTGGAGTGATCCAAGGTGGAGACCGGGGGCAGCTCCGGATCTGCAGCCTCACCGCAGCTTCCCTGCAGGCGCAGCTCGGACGCCGGTGCTGGCCCCTCCCGGCCCCGGGACAGCTCCGACAGGCAGCCTATGCGCCTCCCCTACGCCGTCCCTTGGCCCCGCCGGCTGCTGCTCCCCTTATGGGTAGCGGTGGGTGCTTGTGCCCGCCCCACCGGCCCGGACGCGCACGCCGGAGTTGGAGGCGCACGCTGCCCTCCGCAAGAGGCAGAGGGCAAGGGAGAGGGACGATGCGGAGAGCTATGTCCGCTGCCGCCGTGGGTTACCGGCAGAGCCCAACACGGACGAGCGGCTCCTCGCGTGGGTGTACCGTCGGTCGCTTACGACGGCGGAGACAGACGCTCGGCGGCTTCGTCGGAAGAACGCGAAGGCTCTCTGGCTTGTCATTGAGCAGTCCAAACAAGAGGCGAAGGAGAAGGCGACGGAGGCGGCTCGGCTCGACTGATCTACGTAGTTTGATCGATGTTGCATGATTTAGTATGAATATAGGAGTTCGGATATGAGATACATAGATGTGGACGACGCAATTTGAGGAGTGACTGGTCAGTGTTCGAGGACGTGCCTAGGCGTGTCCGCGGACGTTTGAGGGCCCGGAATTGCTAAATCCGGCTGTAGATACTCCAGGCACGTCCACAGAGTTTGAAAGACTGGATTTGCCAAATCCGGCTATAGATACTCTAACATCCTACTGATCTGACGGCAACTGTTAAAATCAATGCCCGTTATTTCTGCTCGGTAGGTATGGAGGGCATGGAGCCAAGGAGATGCGCCAGCCAAATTAAACGTGTATTTGATTGTTTATAAGGAAAAGGAGAAAAATACAGACCGGTGCCAACCTAAAAAAGCACGGTAAAAATAGTGCTAGTTTTTTTTCATGAAAACTCCTGATCTATTTATTTTCGATCATGACAGTACAATAAACATCAGAAATAATAAAAATTATATTCATATCCGTAGACCATTTAAGAACGACTACAAGCACTGAAGTGAGTTATAAACATCCCTGCCCCGTGATGGTGCATGGACAAGGGATAACAACGTCCTTTGCTACCCCGCAAAAAAAAATCATTTTGTTGTCTAAGTCACGACTGACTCTAATCTATCTAACCTAGCTTAGCGTTTTCCTTTTGTTCTGTTTTTGGTCATGGGTCTTTTATACTACTTCGTGTCTTCTCGGTGTTATCTCCTTGATACATAACGGCGAGCATCTTAATGCTTCTTGTTCTAGAGAGAAAAAATAGCGCTGGTTCTTGGACGGTGGAAGTCACAAAGCATTTGATCGTCTCGGTCGGAGTCCCTTTTTCCCATAGTGTGGATCATACTTGTCTGGCTCGGCTTATCCCATCAGTCAACGTTTTTTTTGCTACGTGGTGAGCTCACTTTGGGCAGGAGCAGGACTGAGGGCCAGTTCTTTTGGGCAATTCTCCGAGAATTGATCCCCTCCCCAGCTTCTCCCAGAATTGCCACTACATATTTTTTTACAATTCCTAGCTAGTTAAGATATAGTTAGCTAGGAATTGTAAGAAAATATAGAGTGGCAATTCTGGGAGAAACTAGGGAGGGGGTCAATTCTCGGAGAATTGCCCAAAAGAACTGGCCCTGAGACCGCCCAGTCGCAGCAAAGAACGAGGTGTACTACTTGGGAACTGTAGGGTGCTCAACAACTGTTTCTTTATCAACTGAATGACAGACTGTTGACTAGGAGGGTGCTTGGATACGTTTTAGTCTTATGACTAAAAGTAGTGGGACTAAAACTTGCTAGCCTCACCCATGCTTGGATTCAAATACTAAAGAAACTAAAATCAAGTTATTGAGCATTTATTATCCTTCAAACCCTTCAATCCAGAACTCGCATGTGTTAAAGTAGAGAAATTAAATGAGGAGAGAGGGCTAATACATATTTTAGTAGGTTTCATATGACTACAAAATTTTAGCCTCAAGACTAGTCCTAGCCTCTCTTTAGTCAGGCATGCTTGAAACTTTAGCCTTTAAAAAAGACTATTTTTAATCAAACTAAAAATAGTCCCTTGGATTCAAGCACCCTCTAGATTCATGAATCTAGACTTATATAACATCAATGATATGCAGGAGATGACGAGAACCGACCATTGTTTTTCTCTTTGAGCCGAGTGGTTGTACTTCCATCCAATTAGAGATCAAAATCTGTGGGAAAAAATTGCGAGAAAATCTCACGTTTGAGTTTGATACCTAGTGTATCTAAGAGATTTTGTAGTGAGAAGCGGTGTTTCTATCAATGTCGATGTGTATACAGTGACCTTGTTAATATGGTTCGAGGTTAGAGAGGAAAAACGGTCACTCCACAGTCCCTCTGCGATCCTGGGCAAAGAATAGGACAACGAAAGTCATCGAGAAAAAACCGCAGCCTACAGAGCCAAACGTAGAAGCGTTTAATTAAGGGTCCCGATAACTGCCACACGTATGGTGTATCGAATAGTTGTGCAACATGCCTCGTGTGGCATGAACAGCAACCAGCCCACACACCTACGTGTGGGCAAAACAACTAATGCCCACACATATTTTTTTCCTCCCGAACTTTCTCACACGCGTGCGTGTGGGCGAAGTTGATAACGCCCACACGCCCGTATGTCAGGCCTCGTACCTTTTTGGTCCCGCACGCGACGCGTGACGTCCACCGCACGCCCGCAGTTGCCATGGTCCAGACCCCCGTCCATGTTCGTTTATCTGCAGTTGCCATGTCGCTGAACTACGGTTGCCATGTCGGACAACTGCAGTTGCCATGGTTGCTCAACTGCAGTTGCCATGTATTGTATGATCTAATGTAGTTGCCATGATTTCATAACTTTAGGAGTTGACACATACTAACACTAGGCAGTTGAGAGAGTTGTCATGTGCTCACAAGCATGCTAGGACAGTTGCCATGTAAAAAGGAAGAATTGCCATCTGCTTACGTGTACGTTAGGGCAGTTGCCATGTACATGCACGTTGGGGCAAGTTGCCATGTATCATGCAAAAACACATGGCAACTCGGTAAAAGACAATTGCCATCTGCTTACGTGCACACTAGGCAGTTGCCGTGTACCTTGCAAAAACACATGGCAACTCGGAAAAAAAAAAGAGTTGCCACCTACTTATAAAGCACACTAGAGGCAGTTGCCATGTGCGCTGCAAAAACACATGGCAACTAGCAGCTTATGTGTGGGAGAGGAGACGGGCGTGTGGGCGAGATGACAAATGCCCACACACCAGCCCTTGTGCGTGACTGAAAACTGGTGTGTGGCTGAACTGCTAAACGCCCACACACCGACCCCTCCGTGTGGTAAAACAAATGTGTGGGCGAATTATGTCACACACCACACACACGCCTTATCCTACGTGACACAGAAAAATCAGCCAAATTGTGTCAAGATTCGTGCATATAATACTGGACGGTGATGGATGCGTGTGGTCGAGATGGTCAACGCCTATACGTGTGGGCGTTAACATTTCCGTTAATTAATCTAGTTGCACCTATACATGCTGACTGTATGTATCAACGTGTTCCTCTGTGGCTAGAAAGAGAGAGGCGTTTAGTGCATTCAACGGTAGCAGTAGCGGCGGCATCGCTGTCAGCATGGCCACCCGATCGTCGCGATCAAGCGAACTGTGATACCGTGGCGGGGAGGAATCGAAGTCTTCAAGTCACACCAAATATGTGCAGCCGCGAGGCAACATCGGCCGACATCAGAGAAGAGATTGATGGATCATTAAACCCAGCGCGTAATACGGTTGGCTCGGATTGCCGTCGGTGTGAGTGAGAGTGCCATTTGGCCTCGATCCTCGTCGGTCGTCACGACATCCACCAGTGTCTCTTTCTCTAGGTGTTTTCGCTGGCTTGAGCTGCGGTTCATCGCTGATCAAACGTTTGGCAAGAAATTTGACGAACACTTAAACTTTTCCAGCCCTTCCTCGGCGAAAAGATACATAGCCAACCGGCGGCAGCAGTTATTTATTCGAAGACTTTCCAGCCCAGCTATCCACGCAGGAAAATTTCGTATGAGCAGTACTACTAGCTCCGATCCAGGCACCACGATTTTCGTTCGAGATAAACGCTGTGACACAGCACGACGAGGCCGGAGACCGGTCACCGGTGGCCGGGTACGACGCACCTGCGAGCTTTTAATTTTTGCAGATCCGACGCGCGGGCTGAGTACGTGCCTCCCTGACACATTTTCTACTCGGTCCCGGTGTGAGACGTGAGAGCGTCCACGAGGCCGGCAGGTGACAAGCAGATGCGGACGAGGCAGCGTGCGTGCGGCCAGAGAAATTACGGAGCCCGAGAGCGACGCACGGCGCCGCGGTTACCGCTCGGCCGGATCGACAGCGGGTGGGCGGTCGGCCGGGTGAAAAAGGGGGACGTGATCTGGACGGGGAGAAAGGGTCAATCCCGACGTTAACTCCGAGTGGTTGCCGGCCTCGGCCTCCACGTACGCGCGCGCGTGGCCGGTCGGCGTCGGCCGCGCAGGCGGGTGGGCGGCACGGCATGGGTGCTCGCCGGGAGTCCACTTCGCGCGGCGAGCCAGCGCCACATGCGGCGGGCGGTGTGGTGCGGTGCTGGTGGCGGCGCCCACCAACCACTACCGGGGTTAGTTTCACGATCCCGCGGGATCTGCACGAGAGGGAAATGTTCCGTGAGTTTTCGTGGCTAGGGGCATCGCCAGCCGCGCCTTTAACAGCACCCTCAGGCCACTTTTTCGGCGCCGGCGCTGAAAAATGGTTCAGTCGCGCTTTCAGGACATCGAAAATCGCCGGTTCGGACCTTTTTTCCGCCCGGCGGTCACAGGCCGAACCCGGCGCGCTGGGGAGTAGTTGGGGACTCCGGCGTTAGGGAAAAGCACGCCTGGCCCACACCGACAGGGGAAAAGTCAAGGTTTTCTTCCCCCGACTCGCCTCGCACTCCCCGCGTCCTCGGCCACCACTAGCTATATCCCGGCGACGGCCGCCGCCCTACTCCGCTAGATAGCCATTCCCCGCCGGAAAATAGCAGCGCTTCGCCCCGGCAGCCCCTCCCACAGCAGCTGGGCGTTTCCGGCCGTGGAGGCGCGGTTTAACGGCGGGTGCACGCCCACCGAGCGCAAGGTGTTCGGCGTTTTGCCTGCCTCGGCGATGGACTCGGATGAGGAGGAAGAGCTCGCCGCGCTGCTGGAGGAGGAAGCCGCGGCCGACGTCCAGGAAGAAGAGCATCTCATGGTGCTCGCCGCCCTCGCCCAGCTGCTGGCGAGCAATGAAAAGCCGCGGCGAGGTGGCTCGGCGCCGGGGCGGATGAAAGCAAAGAACCGGCATCGTCTTCAAGGCTACTGCATGCTCTACTCCGACTACTTCGCCGATGCTCCACTTCATGGCGAGAGAACATTTCGGCGCCGTTATCGGATGAGCCGAAAGCTCTTCCTCAGGATTGTGAATTCCATCCGGGAGTTCGACAACTACTTCAAGTACAAGATGGATTGCACTGGCGCTCTTGGATTCACCTCCATCCAGAAGTGCACGACAGCGATGAGGATGCTTGCATATGGAGCTCCCAGTGATTCACTCGACGACTATGGGCGCATGACCGAGTCCACCAGCATAGAGTGTTTCTACAAGTTCTGTCGGGCAGTGGTGGCAGTGTTTAGGCCACAATACTTCAGAACACCCAATGCGGAAGACACTGCTCGGATCCTAGCCCAGAATGCAGCAAGAGGATTTCCTGGGATGCTTGGAAGCATCGACTGCATGCATTGGAAATGGAAGAATTGCCCATTTGGTTGGCAGGGGATGTACAAAGGCGCCAAAGGCGGTTGTAGTGTGGTGCTTGAGGCGGTAGCCACACAGGACCTCTGGATTTGGAACTCCTTCTTTGGTATGCCAGGAACTCACAATAACATCAACGTGCTGCAGTGCTCTCCTGTTTTTGCCAAGCTCGTTGAGGGCCATTCTCCTCCGGTGAACTTCGAGATCAATGGGCACCAATACAACAAGGGGTACTATCTAGCTGACGGCATCTATCCGAGATGGTCGACATTTGTGAAGACGATCTCAAACCCTGTGGCAGGAGGAAAGAACGCCTGGTTTGCGAAGCTTCAGGAGGCTTGCAGGAAGGATGTCGAGTGGGCATTTGGTGTGCTCCAATCTCGATTTGTTGTTGTTCGGTACCCCGCTCAGACCTGGTCCAAAGATCAAATGTGGGAGATTATGACTTGCTGTGTCATCTTGCACAACATGATCATCGAGAGCGAGCAAGAAGACCCAGTGTTTGACACTGAACCATACTACAGGCAGGGTCCTCTAGCCGAAGTTGATCACTAGCTACCGGCAACTTGGACTGCCTATCTCAGTATGCGTCAGGAGATCTGAGACCCACAGGTGCATCATCAACTGCAGAAAGATCTAATTGAGCACCTATGGAGGCTCAAGGGGGACGTCGTGTGATGAAATACGAGTTTTTATTTGTTGAACTATATAATTTGTATTGAACTATTTGTTGTTGTACTATTTTTTGAAGTATTTGATTTTTCTATGATGAAATATGTGATAAGAAATAATTGTGTTGATAATTGAACGCCGAGACACGGCGAAACCACGCCGAATATGGGCCTATTCTCGCCCATATGGGCCCCTTTATTCGCCGAAATTGGGCTGCAAAGTGGGCCATTTCGGCGCCTGGGGGCGACGACTGGGCGCAAAACCGCCCCCAGCGCCGATTGTATCGCCAGCTCGCCCCCAGGGGGCAATTTTTATGCGTCCTGGGGGGGGGGGGCAACGGTGGAGATGCCCTAAGATACATGTGGGGCTTCACATCACGTGGTGGTGAGATTTTTTTGGAGTAGAAGAAGTGTGTATCACACATGGCATTATGGGCACACATCTACTCCAAGTTTATGCGGGGATGAATAGATGGCTCCTCGGGCCATCTCCTCGACGTGTTTCTAGCCGTTGGATCTTCCGTTGAGGCGATCTCAACCATTTGTTTCAGCTGGTGTATAAGTTTTGGTTTGTTATGGCTATTTTCCCTTCCGTGTCTGCTAGATGGCCCCATGTGGTACTCGGCCCCCACTTCACTAACTGGGCCACGAATGAACTAGTGGGGAATGTAATTCTCCTCATAAATCACCACTCGGTTATCCGCTTCTCTTTTAATCCCGCTTCATTGCCGCTGCCCGTTCATGACAGGCGTATTCCGAGGTGCTCATGTTTCACAGACACTACCTCGGTTTCCTCCTCCCACACGTGCAACGTCGACCTCCGCTTCCCTTTGCGCGCCTCCCCCGCCGGCATCCCCTCTCCTCCATCTTCACCAGCCACAACATCATAGATGGAGCATGGGTGCCCACACGTGGAAGCGGAAATTGTAGGGGAACGCATTATAAAATAATGTTTTTACTATACTAAGGAACACACCCGGAAACACTATGAAGATACATGGACAAGATCAATCTCACCAACACAACGCAACGGAGATGAAGATGTCGATGAAGATTTTGGAGATTCTCGCGTCTAGGTATTATCTCTCAACTGTGAGAATTTTTTTTCATTCGAGAGTCGAAAGTACAACCCCTCTGCGATATCCATGCGCACCGTATCTGTGGTTCGATAGCACTCCGTCGTCTAAGACATAAAGCTATTGGCGAACTAGGGGGGGAGCAATAGGCTTCCACCATGGCAGATAAACGACACACACAGAGAGGGAGGGCACAACCTTGCGAACATGTTTGGGAGGTTGTCCCTCCACCTTTACTTATAGGTGGCCAAGGGAGTTGCGTCTTGGAGGAGGGACAACCCTCTAGGACCGACACACTAGGAAGGGAGATCCTCCTTGGATAACCCCTCCCAACCCTACCCGCACCCCTTGGTTCCAAGCCAAGTGGGTGCGCACCACCTTGGGTCCATGTGTCTGCCACCACTTGGGCCAGCCAAGGGGGTGGTCCACTAGGGTCTTCTAGAACCTTCCAGGACCTTTTCGGGCACCACCAGGACACTGTCAAAACATTTTCGAAAACATCTGAAACATTTTCAGAAACATCCGGAACATTTTTGGTGCCTCGCTCATTCTCCTATGACCCCTAGTACTCTATCAGACCACTAACCGTTAAAGTGTGCGACCCTATAGGTTCGGTAATATGTGGACGTGACTTGCAACACCTTTCGATCAATAATTAACAGGAACACCCATATTAATTCCCGCATACACATGAATAACTGTATCAAGTGAACCTATCCTTTGCGTACACAATGCTCTTTTCTTTGTGATACATAACAAAACTCGCGGCTAGACTTTTATCGGTATCCTTGTGAAGCAACTACTTGACCGCAATACAAAGTTATCATCTTAACCATTTTTGTTCACTTTTCCACATTCTAGTATCCCCATGATTGTTATCCCACTGATCAGACGTTGATGGATAACGTAATATAGAGTGGACCCAGAGTGTATCTCTTCATCATCGGGGGAGTAAATCCCACCCTTAAACTATCGAGTCCCTTGGCATACTTTTCTGATGTACCCGAATGTTACCGTTATGATCACCCAGTTACAAATAATGTTTGGCAACCCCAAAATAATTCTCTGGTGTGAAGGCATAGTATTCTTATGGTCTAAGGACATGAGTATACATAAACACATAATATGATAACACTGATAATATAGCAACGATGTGATCTCATAGTATATCATAAGTAGGTCTGTCCAACACCATTGTTATGCCAACAATGTGTCCTCATTATTGTTGGCATCATTATTACTTTCACAATGACCTATATTTGGGAAAATAAGGTCATCATGCAACACATGAGATAGTATTGGTGGCGAGACTAGGGATCCATTTAGCGCTTGTGTTTCCACACATGCAACTTATTTTTCTCTCTGAATCTCATATTCAATAGATATTACAATTATAGCATAGAAATATAAACATTAGTTACGAACATGGAAACAAAATAATATTTTATTATTGCCTCTAGGGCATATTTCCAGCATAAATGTCATCTTACTGCACCACACCAGTGTGGGAAGACCACAAGGAATATCGCACTACCACATGAGGTCAGGACGATGAGTTTGAAGGAAATATGCCCTAGAGGCAAACATAAAGTTGTTATTTTATATTTCCTTATTCATGATAAAGGTTTATTATTCATGCTAGAATTGTATTGATCGGAAACTTAAATACATGTGTGAATACATAAACAAATACCGTGTCCCTAGTAAGCCTCTACTAGAGTAGCCCGTTGATCAAAGATGGTTAAGGTTTCCTAACCATGGACATGATTGTCATTTGATAACGGGATCACATCATTAGGAGAATGATGTGATGGACAAGACCCATTCGTTAGCTTAGCATAATGATCGTTCAGTTTATTACTATTGCTTTCTTCATGTCAAATACATATCCTTTCGACTATGAGATTATGTAACTCCCGGATACCGGAGGAATGCCTTGTGTGCTATCAAACGTCACAACGTAACTGGGTGATCATAAAGATGCTCTACAGGTATCTCCGAAGGTGTTTGTTGAGTTGTCATAGATCGAGATTAGGATTTGTCACTCCGAGTATCGGAGAGGTATCTCTGGGCCCTCTCGGTAATACACATCATAAGCTTGCAAGCAAACGACTAAGGAGTTAGTCACGAGGTGATGTATCACGGACTGCGTAAAGAGACTTGTTGGTAACGAGATTGAAGTAGGTATGAACATACCGACGATCGAATCTCGGGCAAGTAACATACCGATGGACAAAGGGAATTACGTATGTTGTCATAAGGTTCAACCAATAAAGATCTTCGTGGAATATGTAGGAGCCAATATGGGCATACAGGTTCTGTTATTGGCTATTGACCAGAGAGGTGTCTCAGTCATGTCTACATAGTTCTCGAACCCGCAGGGTCCACACGCTTAACGTTTGTTGATGATATAGTATTATATGAGTTATGTATGTTGGTGACCAAATGTTGTTTGGAGTTTCGGATGAGATCACGGACATGACGAGGAGCTCTGGAATGGTCCGAAGGTAAAGATTCATATATATGATGACATGGTTAGGCCAAGGGGTAAGGCCCGTGGGGCCTTAGGTCAGTGCAAAAGGATGTTTTGCAGAGGTCAGGGCCCAAACGCCGGAGACCCTGGCGTATGGCCCTGGGTCAGTGCAGAGGACTGTGGCGTCTGGTCTTGGAAGTCCGAAAAGGACTCTTCCTTGCAGGCAAAACCGACTTTGAGAAGGCTATTTCTCCAAGTTTCGACCCCAGGGCTCAACATATAAATAGAGGGGCAGGGCTGGCACCTGAAACACATCAAGATACACCAAGCCGTGTGCCGGCAACCCCGTCCCTCTAGTTTATCCTCCCTCATAGTTTCTGTTGTGCTTTGAAGCCCTGCGGAGATTGTTCTTCACCAACATCGTCACCACGTCATCATGCTGCCGGAACTCATCAACTACTTCGCTCCTCTTGCTGGATCAAAAAGGCGAGGACGTCATCGAGCTGAACCTGTGCTGAAGCAGAGGTGCCGTACGTTCAGTACTTGATCGTGACGGATCGTGAAGGTGTACGACTACATCAACCATGTTGATAAACGCTTCCCTTAGCGATCTTCAAGGGTATGAAGATGCTCTCCCCCTCTCATAGATATGCATTGATAATCCCCAAGTGTAGGGAATCATCATAGCAATTCCCAGAGGTGGAAGTGATAAGTATGGAGTGTCGAACCCACAAGGAGCTAAAGGTAAGATCAATATTCTGCCAAGCCCTATCTGCCACTGATATGACTCTACGTACACCGAACATTTGCTTCTACCTAGAAACGAGAAATAAAACTACGTTGTGGGTATGAAGAGGATCACTTTGCATGATATCGGAGAGCTAAAATATAAAAGTAGGTGATGTTATCATAAAGTTAGAATATATTACTAAATATTATAAATAGCGAGTGTGGAATAATGATGGGTCGGTGTGCGGAATTGTCCTAGGCAATTATTAACAAAACCGATAGTCGTCATTGCAATTTCATATGGGGGAGAGGCATAAGTTAACATACTTTCACTTCTTGGATCATATGCACTTATGATTGGAACTCTAGCAAGCATCCGCAACTGGTAAAGATCATTAAGGTAAAACCCAACCATAGCATTAAAGCATCAAGTCCCCTTTATCCCATACGCAACAACCCCCTTTCTCGGGTTTATGCTTCTGTCACTCAAGCAACCCACTATAAGAGGACATCACAAAAATAAAACATACAACTCATACCAATCTAGATCATCAATCAACCCAAAGACAAAGGATATCTACTCAAAACATCATAGGATGGCAACACATCATTGGATCATAATATGTGGCATAAAGCACCATGTTCAAGTCGGGATTACAGCAGGGTGCGGGAGAGTGGACCGCGTAAAAGAGATGAGGATGGTGATGTTGATGAAGACAATCACCGCGGCGATGATTCCCCTCCCGATGGCACTCCGGTGCCACTGAGAGAGAGGAGGAGAGGTTCTGCCCCTTGTGCTTCCTCCTCCATGGCCTCCCCCCTGGATGGGGAGAGGTTCTCCCTCTGGTCCTTGGCCTTCATGGTGATGATGGCCCCTCTGGGATCCTCCTCCATAGCCTCCTGTGATGATGGCCCCCTCCGGCAGGGTGCCAGAGAGGGCCTAGATTGATTTCTCATGGCTATCCTCCATCTTCACCAGCCACAACATCATAGATGGAGCACGGATTCCCACACGTGGAAGCGGAAATTGTAGGGGGCGTAGTATAAAATAATGTTTTTACTGTACTAAGGAACACACCCGGAAACACTATGAAGATACATGGACAAGATCAATCTCACCAACACAACGCAACGGAGATGAAGATGTCGATGAAGATATTGGAGATTCTCACGTCTAGGTATTATCTCTCAACCGCGAGAATTTTTTTTCATTCAAGAGTCGAAAGTACAACCCCTCTGCGATATCCATGTGTGTCGTACCAGGGGTTCGATAGCACTCCGTCGTCTAAGACATAAAGCTATTGACGAACTAGGGGAGGAGCAACAGGCTTCCGCCATGGCAGAGAAACGACACACACAGAGAGGGAGGGCACAACCTTGCGAACGTGTTGGGGAGGTTGTCCCTCCACCTTTACTTATAGGTGGCCAAGGAGTTGCGTCTTGGAGGAGAGACAACCCTCTAGGACCGACACACTAGGAAGGGAGATCCTCCTGGGATAACCCCTCCCAAGCCTACCCACACCCCTTGGTTCCAAGCCAAGTGGGTGCGCACCACCTTGGGTCCATGTGTCTGCCACCACTTGGGCCAGCCAAGGGGGTGGTCCACTAGGGTCTTCTAGAACCTTCCAGGACCTTTTCGGGCACCACCAGGACACTGTCAAAACATTTTCGAAAACATCTGAAACATTTTCAGAAACATCTGGAACATTTTTGGTGCCTCGCTCATTCTCCTATGACCCCCTAGTACTCTATCAGACCACTAACTGTTAAGTGTGCGACCCTACAGGTTCGGTAATATGTGGACGTGACTTGCAACACCTCTCGATCAATAATTAACAACAACACCCATATTAATTCCCGCATACACACGAAGAACTTTATCAAGTGAACCTATCTCTTGCGTACACAATTTTCTTCTCTTTGTGATACATAACAAAACTCGAGGCTAGACTTTTATCGGTATCCTTGTGAAGCAACTACTTGACCGCAATACAAAGTTATCATCTTAACCGGTTTTGTTCACTTTTCCACATTCTAGTATCCCCATGATTGTTATCCCACTAATCAGACGTTGATGGATAACGTAATATAGAGTGGACCTGGAGTGTATCTCTTCATCATCGGGGGAGTAAATCCCACCCTTAAACTATCGAGTCCCTTGGCATACTTTTCTGATGTACCCGAATGTTAACGTTATGATCACCCAGTTACAAATAATGTTTGGCAACCCCAACATAATTGTCTAGTGTGAAGGCACAATATTCTTATGGTCTAAGGACATGAGTATACATAAACACATAATATGATAACACCGATAACATAGCAACGATGTGATGTCATAGTATATCATAAGTAGGTTTGTCCAACACCATTGTTATGCCAACAATGTGTCCTCATTATTGTTGGCATCATTATTACTTTCACAATGACCTATATTTGGGAAAATAAGGTCATCATGCAACACATGAGATAATCTTGGTGGCGAGACTAGGGATCCATTTAGCGTTTGTGTTTCCACACATGCAACTAATTTTTTCTCTGAATCTCATATTCAATAGATATTACAATTATAGCATAGAAATATAAACATTAGTTACGAACATGGAAACAAAATAATATTTTATTATTGCCTCTAGGGCATATGTCCAACATAAATGTTATCTTACTGCACCACACCAGTGTGGGAAGACCACAAGGAATATCGCACTACCACATGAGGTCAGGACGATGAGTTTGAAGGAAATATGCCCTAGAGGCAACAATAAAGTTGTTATTTTATATTTACTTATTCAAGATAAAGGTTTATTATTCATGCTAGAATTGTATTGGTCGGAAACTTAAATACATGTGTGAATACATAAACAAATATTGTGTCCCTAGTAAGCCTCTACTAGAGTAGCCCGTTGATCAAAGATGGTTAAGGTTTCCTAACCATGGACATGAGTTGCCATTTGATAACGGGATCACATCATTAGGAGAATGATGTGATGGACAAGACCCATCCGTTAGCCTAGGATAATGATCGTTCAGTTTATTACTATTGCTTTCTTCATGTCAAATACATATCCCTTCGACTATGAGATTATGTAACTCCCGGATACCGGAGGAATGCCTTGTGTGCTATCAAACATCACAACATAACTGGGTGATCATAAAGATGCTCTACAGGTATCTCCGAAGGTGTTTGTTGAGTTGTCATAGATCGAGATTAGGATTTGTCACTCTGAGTATCGGAGAGGTATCTTTGGTCCCTCTCGGTAGTACACATCATAAGCTTGCAAGCAAACGACTAAGGAGTTAGTCACGAGGTGATGTATCATGGAATGAGTAAAGAGACTTGTCGGTAACGAGATTGAAGTAGGTATGAAGATACCGACGATCGAATCTCGGGCAAGTAACATATCGATGGACAAAGGGAATTACGTATGTTGTCATAAGGTTCAACCAATAAAGATCTTCGTAGAATATGTAGGAGCCAATATGGGCATCCAGGTTCTGTTATTGGCTATTTACCAGAGAGGTGTCTCAGTCATGTCTACATAGTTCTCGAACCCGTAGGGTCCGCACGCTTAACGTTTGTTGATGATATAGTATTATATGAGTTATGTATGTTGGTGACCAAATGTTGTTCGGAGTCCCGGATGAGATCATGAACATGACGAGGAGCTCCGGAATGGTCTGAAGGTAAAGACTGATATGTATGATTACATGGTTAGACCAAGGGGTAAGGCCCGCGGGGCCTTAGGTCAGTGCGAAAGGATGTTTTGCAGAGGTCAGGGCCCAAACGCCGGAGACCCTGGCATCTGGCCCTGGGCCAGACACTGAGGCCCATGGCGTTTGGGCCAGATGCCAAGGACTGAGGCGTATAGACTTGGAAGTCCGAAAAGGACTCTTCCTTGCAGGCAAAACCGACTTTGAGGAGGCTCTTTCTCCAAGTTTCGACCCCAGGGCTCAACATATAAATAGAGGGGCAGGGCTGGCACCCGAAACACATCAAGATATGCCAAGCCTTGTGCCGGCAACCCCGTCCCTCTAGTTTATCCTCCCTCATAGTTTCCGTTGTGCTTGGCGAAGCCCTGCAGAGATTGTTCTTCACCAACACAGTCACCACGTCATCATGCTGCCGGAACTCATCTACTACTTCGCTCCTCTTGCTGGATCAAGAAGGCGAGGACGTCATCGAGCTGAACGTGTGCTGAACACAGAGGTGCCGTACGTTCAGTACTTGATCGTGACAGATTTTGAAGGTGTACGACTACATCAACCACTTTGATAAGCGCTTCCGCTTAGCGATCTTCAAGGGTATGAAGATGCTCTCCCCCTCTCATAGCTATGCATTGATAATCCCCAAGTGTAGGGAATCATCGTAGCAATTCTCAAAGATGGAAGTGATAAGTATGGAGTGTCGAACCCACAAGGAGCTAAAGGTAAGATCAATATTCTCTTGAGCCCTATCTGCCACTGATATGACTCTACGTACACTGAACATTTGCTTCTACCTAGAAATGAGAAATAAAACTACGTTGTGGGTATGAATAGGATAACTTTGCATGATATCAGAGAGTTAAAATATAAAAGTAGGTGATGTTATCATAAAGTTAGAATATATTACTAAATATTATAAATAGCGAGTGTGGAATAATGATGGGTCGGTGTGCGGAATTGTCCTAAGGAATTGTTAACAAAATCGATAGTCGTCATTGCAATTTCATATGGGGGAGAGGCATAAGCTAACATAATTTCTCTTCTTGGATCATATGCACTTATGATTGGAACTCTAGCAAGCATCTGCAACTACTAAAGATCATTAAGGTAAAACCCAACCATAGCATTAAAGCATCAAGTCCCCTTTATCCCATACGCAACAACCCCTTACTCGGGTTTATGCTTCTATCACTCAAGCAACCCACTATAAGCGAATCATGAACGTATTGCAACACCCTACAACGGGAATCCCTCACACTTGCGCGACACAGAGGGCACAATAGGACCGCATAAAAATAAAACATACAACTCATACCAATCTAGATCATCAATCAACCCAAAGACAAAGGATATCTACTCAAAACATCATAGGATGGCAACACATCATTGGATCATAATATGTGGCATAAAGCACCATGTTCAAGTAGGGATTACAGCAGGGTGTGGGAGAGTGGACCTCGTAAAAGAGATGAGGATGATGAAGATGATGGTGATGTTGATGAAGACGATCACCGCGGCGATGATTCCCCTCCCGATGGCACTCCGGTGCCACCGAGAGAGAGAGGAGGAGAGGTTCTGCCCCTTGTGTTTCCTCCTCCATGGCCTCCCCCTGGATGGGGAGAGGCTCTCCCTCTGGTCCTTGGCCTTCATGGTGATGATGGCCCCTCCGGGATCCTCCTCCATAGCCTCCGGTGATGATGGCCCCCTCCGGCAGGGTGCCAGAGAGGGCCTAGATTGATTTCTCATGGCTATCCTCCATCTTCACCAGCCACAACATCATATATGGAGCACGGATGCCCACACGTGGAAGAGGAAATTGTAGGGGAACGTAATATAAAATAATGTTTTTACTATACTAAGGAACACACCCAGAAACACTATGAAGACACATGGACAAGATCTATCTCACCAACACAACGCAATGGAGATGAAGATGTCAGTGAAGATTTTGGAGATTCTCGCGTCTAGGTATTATCTCTCAACCGCGAGAATTTTTTTCATTCGAGAGTCGAAAGTACAACCCCTCTGTGATATCCATGCGTACCGTATCAGTGGTTTGATAGCACTCCGTCGTCTAAGACATAAAGCTATCGGTGAACTAGGGGAGGAGCAACAGGCTTCCGCCATGGCAGAGAAACAACACACACAGAGAGGGAGGGCACAACCTTGCGAACGTGTTTGGGAGGTTGTCCCTCAACCTTTACTTATAGGTGGCCAAGGGAGTTGCTTCTTGGAGGAGGGACAACCCTCTAGGACCGACACACTAGGAAGGGAGATACTCCTGGGATAACCCCTCCCAACCCTACCCGCACCCCTTGGTTCCAAGCAAAGTGGGTGCGCACCACCTTGGGTCCATGTGTCTGCCACCACTTGGGCCAGCCAAGGGGGTGGTCCACTAGGGTCTTCTAGAACCTTCCAGGACCTTTTCGGGCACCACCAGGACACTGTCAAAACATTTTCGAAAACATCTGGAACATTTTTTGTGCCTCGCTCATTCTCCCATGACCCCCTAGTACTCTATCAGACCACTAACCGTTAAGTTTGCGACCCTACAGGTTCGGTAATATGTGGACGTGACTTGCAACACCTTTCGATCAATAATTAACAAGAACACCCATATTAATTCCCGCATACACACGAAGAACTTTATCAAGTGAACCTATCTTTTGCGTACACAATTCTCTTTTCTTTGTGATACATAACAAAACTCGAGGCTAGAATTTATCGGTATCCTTTTTGTAGCAAAGGACAAGCCTGGACAAAATCTTATATGAAGGAAAGCGCTCCCGAGGACACATGGGAATTATCGTCAAGCTAGTTTTCATCACGTTCATATGTTTCGCTTTCGGTACTTTGATAATTTGATATGTGGGTGGACCGGTGCTTGGGTACTGCCCTTACTTGGACAAGCATCCCACTTATGATTAACCCCTATTGCAAGCATCCGCAACTACAACAGAAGTATTAAGGTAAACCTAACCATAGCATGAAACATATGGATCCAAATCAGCCCCTTACGAAGCAACACATAAACTAGGGTTTAAGCTTCGGTCACTCTAGCAACCCATCATCTACTTATTACTCCCCAATGCCTCCCTCTAGGCCCAAACAATGGTGAAGTGTCATGTAGTCGACGTTCACATGACACCACTAGAGGGATGACGACATACATCTCATCAAAATATCGAACGAATACCAAATTCACATGACTACTTATAGCAAGACTTCTACCATGTCCTTAGGAACAAACATAACTACTCACAAAGCATATTCATGTTCACAATCAGAGGGGTATTAATATGCATAATGGATCTGAACATATGATCTTCCACCAAGTAAACCAACTAGCATCAACTACAAAAGAGTAATCAACACTACTAGCAACCCGCAGGTGCCAATATGAGGTTTGGATACAAGAGATGAACTAGGGTTTGAGATGAGATGGTGCTGGTGAAGATGTTGATGGAGATTGACCCCCTCCCGATGAGAGGATCGTTGGTGATGACGATGGTGATGATTTCCCCCTCCCGGAGGGAAGATTCCCAGGTAGAATAGCTCCGCCGGAGCCCTAGATTGGTTCTGCCAAGGTTCCACCTCGTGGCGGCGAAGTTTCGTCCCGTGAGCTTGCTTATGATTTTTTTCTCAGACTAAAGACTTCATATAGCAGAAGATGGGCACCAGAGGCCTGCCAGGGGGCCCACGAGGCAGGGGGGCGCGCCCCCACCCTTGTGGCCAGGGTGTGGGCCCCCTCTGGTGGATTCTTTCGCCAGTATTTTTTATTAATTCCAAAAATAACTTCCGTGAAGTTTCAGGACTTTTGGAGCTGTGCAGAATATGTCTCTAATATTTGCTCCTTTTCCAACCCAGAATTCCAGCTGCCAGCATTCTCCCTCTTCATGTAAACCTTGAAAAATAAGAGAGAATAGGCATAAGTATTGTGACATAACGTGTAATGACAGCCCATAATGCAATAAATATCAATATAAAAGCATGATGCAAAATGGATGTATCAGTAGGGTGCGCCCGCCACCCTCGTGGACAGCCCAGGACACTTCTGGCCCAACTCTTTTACTCCGGGGGCTTCTTTTGGTCCATAAAAAATCGTCAAAAATTGGCACGTCAATTGGACTACGTTTGATATTCCTTTTCTGTAAAACTCAAAAACAAGGAGAAAATAGAAACTGGCACTGGGCTCTAGGTTAATAGGTTAGTCCCAAAAATCATATAAAATAGCATATAAATGCATATAAAACATCTAAGATGGATAATATAATAGCATGAATACTTCATAAATTATAGATACGTTGGAGTCATATCAGCATCCCCGAGCTTAATTCCTGCTCGTCCTCGAGTAGGTAAATGACAAAAGAAATAATTTATGAAGTGTGAATGCTAGCAGGTGCACAAGTTTTATCAATGATAATTTCAATCACCTTTTCTAGCATCATTATATGTCATAACAGTAGCTCATCTCATAAAACTTTTCATGATCAAGTAACAAGCTATTCACATGTTAAAGTATAGATCATAAACTTTCTCAAAAACTAACAAACCGTGCTTTTAGTCATCAAACAATTGCAATTCATCTTATTTTCGGGAAGGGTCTATGTAAGAGCTTTGACTCCACATACTAAACTATCATTTAATCTTTCACAATTGCTAACACTCACGTGATATTTACGGGTTCAAAGTTTTAATGGGACACAGAGAAAGATAGGGGCTTATAGTTTCGCCTCCTAACCTTTTACCTCAAGGGTAATGTCAATAATAATAATTTATGAAAACCTACATCCAAGTGGATATATATATATATATATATATATATATATATATATATATATATATATATATCCGGATCGCTCCAACACAAAGTGCTTGCCAAAGGAAAAAGTGTAAAAAGGGAAAGCTGATGATCATCATGACTCTTGTATAAGGGTAGAAGATAAAAGTAAAAGATAGGCCCTTCGCAGAGGGAAGCAGAGGTTGTCATGCGCTTTTATGGTTGGATGCACAAAATCTTAATGCAAAAGAACGTCACTTTATATTGCCACTTGTGATATGGACCTTTATTATGCAGTCCGTCGCTTTTATTTCTTCCACATCACAAGATCGTATAAAGCTTATTTTCTCCACACTAATAAATCATACATATTTAGAGAGCAATTTTTATTGCTTGCAACAATGACAACTTACTTGAAGGATCTTACTCAATCCATAGGTAGATATGGTGGACTCTCATGGCAAAACTGGGTTTAAGGATATTTGGAAGCACAAGTAGTATCTCTACTTGGTGCAAAGGATTTGGCTAGCATGAGAGGGAAAGGCAAGCTCAACATGTTGGATGATCCAAGACAATATAACGTTTCGGATATAGGAAAACATAACCCATTAAGTTGTCTTCCTTGTCCAACATCAACCTTTTAGCATGTCATATTTTAATGAGTGCTCACAATTGCAAAAGATGTCCAAGATATTTTATTTATATGTGAAATCTCTCTTCCTTCAATATTCCTTCATGAATTGTTCAAGTGACTAATTCTGCGTTTGCTAACTTCAAATAAGTTTACTACCTATACTTATTATGTGTGAAGCATTACTCCCCATGTTGTAAGCATATGAAACATATATAAATACAGATTTATGATATTCAATTCATTAAACCATTTACTCATAGGATATATGTGAAGCACGTGAGTAAATGACAAACTACTCCAAAAAGATATATAAGTGAAGAATATTGAGTAGTCAAATAATTAAATAGCCATGGAGGATTCTTTTTCATTCAAGATTTCAGATCCAATGATTTTATTCAAACAAAAAGTAAAATTAAAAATACACTCCAAGCAAAACACATATCATGTGACGAATAAAAATATAGCTCCGAGTAAGGTACCGATAGTTTTTGAAGACGAAAGAGGGGATGCCTTCCGGGGCATCCCCAAGCTTAGGTGCTTGAGTATTCCTTGAATATTACCTTTGGGTGCCTTGGGCATCCCCAAGCTTAGAGTCTTCCCACTCCTTATTCTCCTCATATCGATATCTCACCCAAAGCTTGAAAACTTCAATCACACAAAACTTAACGGAACTTCGTGAGATAGGTTAGTATGATAAAGATGAAGGAAATATGCCCTAGACACAATAATAAAGTTGTTATTTATATTTCCTTATATCATGATAAATGTTTATTATTCATGCTAGAATTGTATTAACCAGAAACTTAGTACATGTGTGAATACATAGACAAACAGAGTGTCACTAGTTTGCCTCTACTTGACTAGCTCGTTGAATCAATGATGGTTATGTTTCCTAACCATAGACATGAGTTGTCATTTGATTAATGGGATCACATCATTAGAGAATGATGTGATTGACTTGACCCATCCGTTAGCTTAGCACGATGATCGTTTAGTTTGTTGCTATTGCTTTCTCCATAACTATACATGTTCCTATGACTATGAGATCATGTAACTCTCGAATATCGGAGGAACACTTTGTGTGCTACCAAACATCACAACGTAACTGGGTGATTATAAAGGTGCTCTACAGGTGTCTCTGATGGGGTTTGTTGAGTTGGCTTGGATCAAGATTAGGATTTGTCACTCCGATTGTCGGAGAGGTATCTCTGGGCCCTCTCGGTAATGTACATCACTATAAGCCTTGCAAGCAATGTAGCTAATGAGTTAGTTACGGGATGTAGCATTACGGAACGAGTAAAGAGACTTGCCAGAAACAAGATTGAACTAGGTATTGAGATACCAACGATCGAATCTCGGGCAAGTAACATACCGATGACAAAGGGAACAACGTATATCGTTATGCGCTTTGACCGATAAAGATCTTCGTAGAATATGTAGGAACCAATATGAGCATCGAGGTTCCGCTATTAGTTATTGACTGGAGACATGTCTCGGTCATGTCTACATAGTTCTAGAACCCGTAGGGTCCGCACGCTTAACGTTGGATGACGATCGGTATTACAAGTTTATGTGTTTTGATGTACTGAAGGTAGTTCGGAGTCCCGGATTTGATCACGGACATGACGAGGAGTCTCGAAATGGTCAAGACGTAAATATCGATATATTGGAAGCCTATGTTTGGTCATCAGAATGGTTCCGAGTAAAATCGGGAGTATACCGGAGTACCGGGAGGTTACCGGAACCCCCCGGGAGGTATATGGGCCTTATTGGGCCTTAGTGGAAGAGAGGGGAAATAGGCAAAGGAGGGGGCGCCCCCCCAAGCCCAATCCGAATTGGGAGGGGGGCCGACCCCCCTTTCCTTCCTTCTTCCCTCTCCTTCCTTCTCTCCTAAAACCAAGAAAGGGAAGGGGGGAATCCTACTCCCAGTGGGAGTAGGACTCCTTGGGGCGCTCCTAGAGAGGCCGGCCCCCTCCCCCTCCTCCACTCCTTTATATACGAGGTAGGGAGGCACCCCATAGACACACAAGTTGATCATTGATCTTCAGCCGTGTGCGGTGCCCCCCTCCACCATAATCCACCTCGGTAATATTGTAGCAGTGCTTAGGCGAAGCCCTGTTCCAGTAGCAACATCATCACCGTCATCATGTCGTTGTCTTGATGAAGCTCTCCCTCAAAGCTCTACTGGATCGTGAGTTCACGGGACGATACCAAGCCGAACGTGTGCAGACCGCGGAGGTGCCATATCTTTGGTACTAGATCGGTCGATCGTGAAGACGTATGACTACATCAACCGCGTTGTCATAACGCTTCCGCTTACGGTCTACGAGGGTACGTAGACGATACTGTCCCCTCTTGTTGCTATGCATCACCATGATCTTGCGCGTGCATAGGAATTTTTTTAAAATTACTGCATTCCCCAACAGTGGCATCCGAGCCAGGTTTATGCGTAGATGTTATATGCATGAGTAGAACACAAAGGAGTTGTGGGCGTGGGTATATACATATTGCTTGCCGTCACTAGTTGATTCTTGATTCAGCGGCATTGTTGGGTGAAGCGGCCCAGACCGACATTACGCGTACGCTTACACGAGACTGGTTCTACCGACGTGCTTCACACACAGGTGGCTAGTGGGTGTCTGTTTCTCCATCTTTAGTTGAATAGGATTCAATGAACATGATTCTTACTGAAGATCAAAAAGCAATCACTATACCGCATTTTGGTTTTTGATGCGTAGGTAAGAACGGTTCTTGCTCAGCCCGTAGCAGCCACGTAAAACTTGCAACACAAAGTAGAGGACGTCTAACTTGTTTTTGCAGGGCATGTTGTGATGTGATATGGTCAAGACATGATGCTAACTTTTATTGTATGAGATGATCACATTTTGTAACACAATTATCATGAGCCATATGGTTGTCGCTTTATTGTATGAAATGTAATTGCCATGCAATTGCTTTACTTTATCAGTAAGCGATAGCGATAGTCGTAGAAGCAATAGTTGGCGAGACGACAATGATGCTTCGATGGAGATCAAGGTGTCAAGCCGGTGAGGATGGTGATCATGATGGTGCTTCGGAGATGGAGATCAAAGGCACAAGATGATGATGGCCATATCATATCACTTATATTGACTGCATGTGATGTTTATCCTTTATGCATCTTATTTTGCTTAGTTCGGCGGTAGCATTATAAGATGATCTCTCACTAAATTTCAAGGTATAAGTGTTCTCCCTGAGCATGCACCGTTGCTACAGTTCGTTGTGCCGAGACACCACGTGATGATCGGGTGTGATAAGCTCTACGTTCACATACAACGGGTGCAAGCCAGTTTTGCACAAGCGGAATACTAGGGTTAAACTTGATGAGCCTAGCATATGCAGATATGGCCTCGGAACACTCGAGACCGAAAGGTCGAGCGTGAATCATATAGTAGATATGATCAACATAATGATGTTCACCCTTGAAAACTACTCCATCTCATGTGATGATCAGACATGGTTTAGTTGATATGGATCACGTGATCACTTAGATGATTAGAGAGATGTCTATCTAAGTGGGAGTTCTTAAGTAATTTGATTAATTGAACTTTAATTTATCATGAACTTAGTACCTGATAGTATTTTGCATGTCTATGTTGTTGTAGATAGATGGCCTGTGCTGTTGTTCCATTGAATTTTAATGCGTTCCTAGAGAAAGCCAAGTTGAAAGATGATGGTAGCAACTACACGGACTGGGTCCGTAACTTGATGATTATCCTCATTGCTACACATAAGAATTACATCCTGGAAGCACCGCTAGGTGACAAACCCGCTGCAGGAGCAACACCAGATGTTATGAATGTTGGGGAACATAGTAATTTCAAAAAAATTCCTACGCACACGCAAGATCATGGTGATGCATAGCAACGAGAGGGGAGAGTGTGATCTACATAACCTTGTAGATCGACAACGGAAGCGTTTGGTTGATGTAGTTGTACGTCTCCACGGCCCGACCGATCAAGCACCGAAACTACGGCACCTCCGAGTTCTAGCACACGTTCAGCTCGATGACGATCCCCGGACTCCGATCCAGCAAAGTGTCGGGGAAGAGTTCCGTCAGCACGACGGCGTGGTGACGATCTTGATGTACTACCATCGCAGGGCTTCGCCTAAGCACCGCTACAATATTATCGAGGACTATGGTGGAAGGGGGCACCGCACACGGCTAAGAATATGATCACGTGGATCAACTTGTGTGTCTAGGGGTGCCCTCTACCCCCGTATATAAAGGATCCAGGGGAGGAGGCCGGCCGGCCCTCTATGGCGCGCCAAGGAGGAGTCCTCCTCCTAGTAGGAGTAGGACTCCTACTAGGAGGGGGGAAGAAGTGGGGAGGGAGAGGGAAAAAGGGGGGGAGGGCGCCGCCCCCCTCTCCTAGTCCAATCCGGACCAGGGGGGAGGAGGCGCGCAGCCCACCTCTGGCAGCCCCTCTCTCTCTCCACTAAGGCCCATATGGCCCATTACTTCTCCCAGGAGGGTTCTGGTAACCCTCCGGCTCTCCGGTTTTCTCCGAAATCACCCGGAACACTTCCGGTGTCCGAATATAGCGGTCCAATATATCAATCTTTATGTCTCGACCATTTCGAGACTCCTCGTCATGTCCGTGATCACATCCGGGACTCCGAACTAACTTCGGTACATCAAAACTCATAAACTCATAATATAACTATCATCGAAACCTTAAGCGTGCGGACCCTACGGGTTCGAGAACAATGTAGACATGACCGAGACACGTCTCCGGTCAATAACCAATAGCGGAACCTGGATGCTCATATTGGCTCCTACATATTCTACGAAGATCTTTATCGGTCAGACCGCATAACAACATACGTTGTTCCCTTTGTCATCGGTAAGTTACTTGCCCGAGATTCGATCGTCGGTATCTCAATACCTAGTTCAATCTCATTACCGGCAAGTCTCTTTACTCGTTCTGTAATACATCATCCCGCAACTAACTCATTAGTTGCAATGCTTGCAAGGCTTAAGTGATGTGCATTACCGAGAGGGCCCAGAGATACCTCTCCGACAATCGGAGTGACAAATCCTAATCTCGAAATACGCCAACCCAACATGTACCTTTGGAGACACCTGTAGAGATCCTTTATAATCACCCAGTTACGTTGTGACGTTTGGTAGCACACAAAGTGTTCCTCTGGCAAACGGGAGTTGCATAATATCATAGTCATAGGAACATGTATAAGTCATGAAGAAAGCAATAGCAACATACTAAATGATCGGGTGCTAAGCTAATGGAATGGGTCATGTCAATCAGATCATTCACCTAATGATGTGATCCCGTTAATCAAATAACAACTCCTTGTTCTTGGTTAGGAAACAGAACCATCTTTGATTAACGAGCTAGTCAAGTAGAGGCATACTAGTGACACTCTGTTTGTCTATGTACTCACACATGTATTATGTTTCCGGTTAATACAATTCTAGCATGAATAATAAACATTTATCATGATATAAGGAAATAAATAATAACTTTATTATTGCCTCTAGGGCATATTTCCTTCAATGAACACCTGGCAGAGCAAACTAATGACTACTCGATATTTCAGTGTGCCATGCTTTACGGCTTAGAACCGGGACTTCAACGATGTTTTGAACGTCATGGAGCATACGTGATGTTCCAGGAGTTGAAGTTAATATTTCAAGCAAATGCCCGGATTGAGAGATATGAAGTCTCCAATAAGTTCTACAGCTGCAAGGTGAGGAGAATAGTTCTATCAGTGAGCATATACTCATAATGTCTGGGTACCACAACCACTTGACTCAACTGGGAGTTAATCTTCCTGATGATAGTGTCATTGACAGAGTTCTTCAATCACTGTCACCAAGCTACAAGAGCTTCGTGATGAACTATAATATGCAAGGGATGGATAAGACGATTCCTGAGCTCTTCGCAATGCTAAAGGCTGCGGTGGTAGAAATCAAGAAGGAGCATCAAGTGTTGATGGTCAACAAGACCACCGGTTTCAAGAAAAAGGGTAAAGGGAGGAAGGGGAACTTCAAGAAGAACAACAAGCCAGTTGCTGCTCAAGTGAAGAAACCCAAGTCTGGACCTAAGCCTGAGACTGAGTGCTTCTATTGCAAAGGAACTGGTCACTGGAAGCGGAACTGCCCCAAGTATTTGGCGGAGAAGAAGGATGGCAATGTGAAAGGTATATTTGATATGCATGTTATTGATGTGTACCTTACTAATGCTCGCAGTAGTGCATGGGTATTTGATACTGGTTCAGTTGCTAACATTTACAACTCGAAACAAGGGCTACGGATTAAGCGAAGATTGGCTAAGGACGAGGTGACGATGCATGTGGGAAATGGTTCCAAAGTCGATGTGATCGCTGTCGGCATGCTACCTCTACATCTACCTTCGGGATTAGTTTTAGACCTAAATAATTGTTATTTGGTGCCAGCGTTGAGCATGAACATTATATCTAGATATTGTTTGATGCGAGACGACTATTCATTTAAATCGGAGAATGATGGTTGTTCTATTTATATGAGTAATATCTTTTATGGTCATGCACCCCTGATGAGTGGTCTATTTTTACTAAATCTTGATAGTAGTGATACACATGTTCATAGTATTGAAGCCAAAAGATGCAGCTTTGATAATGATAGTGCAACGTATTTGTGGCACTACCGTTTAGGTCATATTGGTGTAAAGCGCATGAAGAAATTCCATTCTGATAGACTTCTGGAATCACTTGATTATGAATCACTTGGTACTTGCGAACCATGCCTCATGGGCAAGATGACTAAAACTCCGTTCTTCAGAACAATGGAGCGAGCAACAGAGTTATTGGAAATTACACATACTGATGTATGTGGTCCAATGAACATTGAAGCTCGCGGCGGATATCGTTATTTTCTCACCTTCACAGATGATTTGAGTAGATACGGGTATATCTACTTGATGAAGCATAAGTCTGAAACATTTGAAAAGTTCAAAGAATTTCAGAGTGAAGTGGAAAATCATCGTAACAAGAAAATCAAGTTTCTACAATCTGATCGTGGAGGCGAATATTTGAGTTATGAGTTTGGACTTCATTTGAAACAATGCGGAATAGTTTCGCAACTCACGCCACCTGGAACACCACAGTTTAATGGTGTGTCCGAACATCATAATCATACTTTACTAGATATGGTGTGATCTATGATGTCTCTCACTGATTTACCGCTATCATTTTGGGGTTACGCTTTAGAGACAGTTGCATTCACATTAAATAGGGCACCATCTAAATCCATCGAGACGACACCTTATGAACTGTGGTTTGGCAAGAAACCCTAGTTGTCATTTCTTAAAGTTTGGGGATGCAATGCTTATGTGAAAAAGCTTCAACCTAATAAGCTCGAACCCAAATCGGAGAAATGTATCTTCATAGGATACCCAAAGGAGACTGTTGGGTACACCTTCTATCACAGATCCGAAGGCAAGATATTGGTTGCTAAGAATGGATCCTTTCTAGAGAAGGAGTTTCTCTCAAAAGAAGTGAGTGGGAGAAAAGTAGAACTTGACGAGGTAATTGTACCTTCTCCCTTATTGGAAAGTAGTTCATCACTAAAATCAGTTCCAGTGATTCCTACACCAGTAAGTGAGGAAGCTAATGATGATGATCATGAAACTTCTGATCAAGTTACTACCGGGAGGGAAGTTTCCCCGGCAGAACAGCTCTGCCAGAGCCCTAGATTGGTTCCGCCAAGGTTCCGCCTCGTGGCGGCGGAGTTTCATCCCGAAAGGTTGCTTCTGATTTTTTTCTCGATGAAAGACTTCATATAGCAGAAGATGGTCATCGGAGAGCCACCAGGGGGCCCACGAGGTAGGGGGCGCGCCCTAGGGGGGGGCGCCCCCACCCTCGTGGATAGGGTGTGGGCCCCCTGGTCTTCATCTTTGGCGAGACTTTTTCATTATTTATTATAAGGTATGCCGTGGAGTTTCTGGACTTTTGGAGTTGTGCAGAATATGTCTCTAATATTTGCTCCTTTTCCAGCCCAGAATTCCAGTTGTCGGCATTCTCCCTCCTTATGTAAACCTTATAAAATAAGAGAGAATAGCCATAAGTATTGTGACATAATGTGAAATAACAACCCATAATGCAATAAATATCGATATAAAAGCATGATGCAAAATGGACGTATCAACTCCCCCAAGCTTAGACCTCGCTTGTCCTCAAGCGAAAGCCGATAACAATAAATATGTCCCCATGTTTAGAGGTAGAGGCGTCGATAAAAATAAAATACGGACATGAAGGCATCATGATTATTCTCATAACAGCAACATATATAGATATTATCATATGATTACTTAAGATCAAGTGATGATCTATTCACAATGCAAAAAGTATGAATCAGAAACCTTATTGAGAACCAACAAACTATAACCTCAGTCATTGAAGCAATTGCAATTTATCATAACATCAGAAAGAGTCTATGTCAGAGCTAAAAAGCAAGTCCACATACTCAACTATCATCTAGTCCTTCATAATTGCTAACACTCACGCAATACTTGTGGTTACGGTGTTTTAATCAGACACAGAGAAAGATAGGGGCTTATAGTTTCGCCCCACAACCTTTTACCTCGAGGGTAATGTCAACAATAATAACTCATGCCCCCCTTACATCGAATTAGATATATATATCAGGTTCTTTCCAACATGCTGGGCTTGCCAAAGGATAAAATGAAAAAGGAAAGGTGAAGATCACCTTGACACTTGCATAAGGTAGAAGATAATAATAAAAGATAGGCCCTTCGCAGAGGGAAGCAGAGGTTGCCATGCGCTTTTATGGTTGGATGCACAAAATCTTAATGCGAAAGAGTGTCACTTTATATTGCCCCTTGTGATATGAACCTTTATTATGCAGTCCGTCGCTTTTATTACTTCCACATCACAAGATCATATAAAGCTTATTTCTCCCACACTACTCATACATATTTAGAGCAATTTTTATTCCTTTGCACCAATGACAACTTACTTGAAGGATCTTACTCAATCCATAGGTAGATATGGTGGACTCTCATGGCAAAACTGGTTTAAAGGTATTTGGAAGCACAAGTAGTATCTCTACTTGGTGCTGAGAATTTGGCTAGCATGAGGGGGAAAGGCAAGCTCAACATGTTGGATGATCCATGACAACATACTTTATCTCAGATATAAGGAAACATAACCCATTATGTTGTCTTCCTTGTCCAACATCGACTCTTTAGCATGTCATATTTTGATGAGTGCTCCCAATCATAAAAGATGTCAATAATAGTATATTTATATGTGAAACCTCTCTTTCCTTATTACTTCCTATTAATTGCAACGATGACCAAAGCTATGTCTGCCAACTCCCAACAACTTTTAATCGTTACACTCTTTCTATGTGAAGTCATTACTATCAATAAGATCAATATGAACTTTTGTTTCTTCTTATTCTTTTTCTCTTTTCTTTTATTCACCCAAGATCATAGCAAGAAAATCAAGCCCTTGACTCAACACTAATCTTTATTATATAGCTCCCGGACTCGATTACATAGAGAGATCATAAGGCGAAACTCAAAACTAGATCATGTCATAAACTTTATTCTACTAGATCAAAATACTACTAATAGGATCGAACTAAGGAAAACGGTAAAGATAAGAGTTGTGATTGTGATACGATACCGGGGCACCTCCCCCAAGCTTGGCGGTTGCCAAGGGGAGTGCCCATACCCATGTTATTATATCTCCTTGGTTGGTGAAGATGGAGGTGTTGTTGATGATGCGGGCTTGTCATGCATCTTCCGAGACATAGGTTCACCATCATAGAAGGATGATCGAGTCTCCGGAATCCTCGAATCTGCAGCCAAACTCATTCTTTTGAATCTATATTCATACTCACAGTTTTGGTTTTGCAGGTCATAGATTTGGGCTTGGAGGTGCTCGATCTTCTCATGTAGCTTGAAGATGGCCTCCTCGGTGTTCTTGGCATCCGGCTTGTAGTTGTTATTGAACTCCGCGAGCATCGTGTGGCTAGCGTTGATTCCACGCTCCACCATCCCCTGGCACTTGAAAACTTGTTGCTCCATTGCTTCGGGCCTCGTCTCCATGCTTTCGGTTCCCTTTGATCCCTCATCATCGCGGATGTGCAGCAACCCATTGCGCATCTCGATGGTTTGAGGGTGTCGCAGCACCTCCGCGAGGTAAGGGTTGATGACCTTCTTGAAGAACTTGTCGTTGGAAGCACTTGGGGACGTCATTATAATATAGATCTGTCAGAAAAACAGCTCGAAACAAGAACAAAGAATATTTGCGTGATAAGGGAGTCAAAACATTCGGGAGAATATATAGTGAATTTTTACCGACCAAAATACGTATCGTGCAAGAAAACGGAGTCCGGAAGGTACACGAGGTGCTCAAGAGGTAGGGGCGCCCCCTGGGGGTAGGGCGCGCCTTCCACCCTCGTGGGGCCCTCGGGTCCTTCCCAGACCGCTACTTAATTTTCTATTTTTCTACATATTCCAAAACGGAGAAATATTGCCTTAAAAATTGTTTTGGAGTTGGTTTACTTACCGTACCACATACCTATTCCTTTTCAGAGTCTGAAACGTTCTGGAAAGTGTCCCTTATGTATTCCTCCGGGGTTACGGTTTCAATAATATTGGTTTCAACATTTATGGGATTACCTGAGATATAATGTTTGATTCTTTGACCGTTTACCACCTTCGGATTTGTGCCTTCGAAGTTGTTGATTTTTATGGCACCGGAACGATAGACCTCCTCGATAACATAGGGGCCTTCCCATTTAGAGAGAAGTTTACTTGCAAAAATCTTAAACGAGAGTTGTATAGCAATACATAATCACCTACATTAAACTCACGCTTTTATACCCTTTTGTCATGCCATCTTTTAACCTTTTCTTTAAACAACTTGGCATTTTCATAAGCTTGGGTTCTCCATTCATCAAGAGAGATAATATCAAATAACCTCTTTTCACCGGCAAGTTTGAAATCATAGTTGATCTCTTTAATAGCCCAATATGCCTTATGTTCTAGTTCGAGAGGTAAGTGACATGCTTTTCCATATACCATTTTATACGGAGACATACCCGTAGGATTTTTATATGCAGTTCTATAGGCCCATAATGCATCATCAAGTTTCTTGGACCAATTCTTTCTAGACCTATTGACAGTCTTTTGCAAAATTAATTTGAGTTCTCTATTACTCAATTCTACTTGACCACTAGACTGTGGGTGATACAGAGATGCAATTCTATGATTGACGTCATATTTAGCAAGCATTTTACGGAAAGCACCATGAATAAAATCTGAACCATCATTAGTCATTAAATATCTAGGGACTCCAAACCTCGGAAAAATAACTTCTTTAAGCATTTTAATAGAAGTGTTATGATCAGCACTACTAGTTGGAATAGCTTCTACCCACTTAGTAACGTAATCAATAGCAACTAAAATATGTGTATATCCATTAGAGGGACGAAAAGGTCCCATATAATCAAAGCCCCAAACATCAAACGGTTCAATAACAAGTGAATAATTCATAGGCATTTCTTGACGTCTACTAATATTACCAATTCTTTGACATTCATCACAAGATAGGACAAACTTACGGGCATCCTTGAAGAGAGTAGGCCAATAAAAAACGGATTGCAATACCTTATGTGCAGTTCTATCTCTCGCGTGGTGTCCTCCATAAGTTTTGGAGTGGCACTTGTGTAGGATCTGTTCTTGTTCATGCTCAGGTACACAATGTCTAATAACACCATCTACTCCTTCTTTATAAAGATGTGGGTCATCCCAAAAGTAATGTCTCAAATCATAGAAGAACTTTTCTTTTGTTGGTATGTGAAGCTAGGTGGTATAAATTTAGGAACTATGTAATTAGCATAATCAGCATACCAAGGGGTACTACGAGAAGTACTTATGACATTTAATTGTTCATCAGGAAAGCTATCATCAATAGGCAGTGGGTCATCAAGAACATTCTCTAACCTAGATAAGTTGTATGCAACGGGGTTCTCAGCTCCTTTTCTATCAACAATATGCAAATCAAATTCTTGTAGCAAGAGAACCCATCTAATAAGTCTAGGTTTAGCATATTTCTTCTCCATAAGATATTTAATAGCAGCATGATCAGTGTGGATAGTTACTTTAGAATCAACAATATAAGGTCTGAACTTATCACAAGCAAATACAACTGCTAAAAGTTCTTTTTCAGCAGTAGCATAATTTCTTTGAGCATTGTCTAGGGTCTTACTAGCATAATGGATAACATTTAATTTCTTATCAACTCTTTGCCCTAAAACAGCACCTACAACATAATTGCTAGCATCACACATAATTTCAAAGGGTAAATTCCAATCAGGTGGCTGAACAATAGGTGCAGAGACTAATGCTTTCTTAAGTATTTCAAATGCTTCTACACAATCATCATCAAAGACAAATGGTATATATTTTTGTAATAAATTAGTCAGAGGCCGAGAAATTTTTGAGAAGTCCTTAATGAACCTCCTATAAAATCCGGCGTGACCAAGGAAACTTCTTATACCTTTGATGTCCTTGGGACATGGCATCTTTTCAATAGCATCAACCTTGGCTTTATCAACTTCAATACCTCTTTCAGAAACTTTATGCCCCAAGACAATACCTTCATTAACCATAAAGTGGCACTTTTCCCAATTCAAGACAAGATTAGTTTCTTCACATCTTTGCAAAACTCGATCAAGATTGCTCAAGCAATCATCAAAAGAAGATCCATAGACGGAAAAGTCGTCCATGAAAACCTCACAAATCTTTTCACAAAAGTCAGAGAATATAGCCATCATGCATCTTTGAAAGGTAGCAGGTGCATTACATAAACCAAAAGGCATACGTCTATAAGCAAAAGTACCAAAAGGGCATGTAAAAGTAGTCTTTGATTGGTCTTTAGCCGACACATGTATTTGAGAGAAACCAGAATAACCATCTAGAAAGCAGTAATGTGTATGTTTGCATAATCTTTCTAGCATTTGATCGATAAAAGGTAAGGGGTAATGATCTTTCTTAGTAGCCTTATTTAATTTGCGGAAATCAATTACCATCCTATAACCTGTAATAATTCTTTGTGGAATCAATTCATCTTTATCATTAGGAACAACGGTAATACCTCCCTTCTTAGGGACAAATGAACATGACTTACCCACTGACTATCAGCAACGGGATAAATTATACCTGCCTCCAGAAGCTTTAGTATTTCTTTTCTTACCACTTCTTTCATTTTAGGATTCAGACGTCGTTGAGGATCACGAACTGGTTTGGCATCTGCTTCCAAATTTATTTTATGCTGACATAGAGTGGGACTAATGCCCTTAAGATCATCAAGAGTATATCCAATAGCAGCACAGCGCTTCTTCAGAGTTTTTAATAATCTTTCTTCTTCATGCTCTGAAAGGTTAGAACTAATAATAACATGATATATCTTCTTTTCATCAAGATAAGCATATTTAAGATTATCAGGCAACGATTTAAGGTCAAACACGAGATCACCCTTAGGTGGAGGGGGATCCCCTAGGATTTCAACAGGCAAATTGTGTTTTAGAATAGGTTCCTGTTTAAAGAATACTTCATCTATTTCTCTTCTTTCATTCATAAACATATCATTCTCATGGTCTAGCAAATATTGTTCTAAAGGATCACTAGGAGGTACGGCAATAGAAGCAAGACCAATAATTTCATCCTTACTAGGAAATTCTTCTTCACGGTTTTGTTTACTAAATTTAGAGAAATTAAATTCATGAGTCATATCATCCAAGCCAATAGTAACAACATTCTTTTCGCAGTCTATCTTAGCATTAACAATGTTCAAGAAGGGTCTACCAAATATAATGGGACAAAAGCTATCTTGTGGAGAACTAAGAACAAGAAAATCAGCAGGATATTTAGTTTTCCCACACAAGACTTCAACATCTCTAACAATTCCCATTGGTGAAATAGTATCTCTATTAGCAAGTTTAATAGTGACATCAATTTCTTCTAACTCAACAGGTGCAATGTCATGCATAATTTCTTTGTATAAGTCAATAGGTATTGCACTAGCACTAGCACCCATATCACATAAGCCATGATAGCAATGTTCTCCTATTTTAACAGAAATAATAGGCACGCCTACCACAGGTCTATTTTTATCTTTAGCACAAGTTTAGCAATTCTAGCAGTTTCACCGCAGAACTGAATAACATGCCCATCAATATTATCAGACAAAAGATCTTTAACAATAGCAATATTAGGTTCTACTTTAACTTGCTGAGGAGGTGTATATGTTCTAATATTGCTTTTATGAACCACAGTTGAAGCTTTAGCATGATCCTTTATCCTAACAGGGAAAGGTGGTTTCTCAACATAACAAGTAGGAACAATAGGATCATTATAAGTGACAGTCTTTTCTTCAACTTTAATAGGTGCAGCTACTTTTACTTCTATGGGAGGATGATATTTAAACCACTTCTCCTTAGGGAGATCAACATAAGTAGCAAAAGATTCACAGAAAGAAGCTACTATCTCAGAATCAAGTCCATATTTAGTGCTAAACTTATGGAAAATATCGGTATCCATAAAAGATTTAACACAATCAAACTTAGGTGTCATACCTGACTCCTTACCTTTGTCGAGATCCCAATCTTTAGAGTTGCGTTTAATTCTATCCAATAAATCCCATCTAAATCCAATAGTCTTCATCATAAAAGAGCCAACACAAGAAGTATCGAGCATGGTGCGATTATTTTCAGAAAGCCGAGCATAATTTTTTTGAAGAATTATTTCTCTTGGGAGCTCATGATTGGGGCATGGATATAGCATTGATTTAAGCCTCCCCCAAGCTTGAGCGATGCTTTCTCCTTCGCGAGGCCAAAAATTATATATATAATTGCGGTCACGATGAACAAGATGCATAGGGTAATACTTTTGATGAAATTCCAATTTCAATCTTCTATAGTTCCATGATCTCATGTCATCACATAGCCTATACCATGTCAATGCGTCTCCCTTCAAAGATAAAGGGAAGACCTTCTTCTTAGCAACATCATCATGATGCTTTGTTCCATCTCCTGTAAAAGGATTAGCTAGCGGTTTTTCTATCATACCCGAAGGATACTCATAAGGAATTTCATTTTCAATAGGTTTAGTAGGTTGAGGAGCAACTCTTTGCTCTACTGGTCGGGGTGAAGATACCCCGAACAAGCCCCTCGGAGCATTACTTTCCATAGTAACAAGTGACAGTAAATTTCAGCACACTATACAAATTTTTCCTTACCAAATTCCACCTACCAAAGGCGCTTCACTCCCCGGCAACGGCGCCAGAAAATAGTCTTGATGACCCACAAGTATAGGGGATCTATCGTAGTCCTTTTGATAAGTAAGAGTGTCGAACCCAACGAGGAGCAGAAGGAAATGATAAGCGGTTTTCAGCAAGGTATTCTCTGCAAGTACTGAAATAAGTAGTAACAGATAGTTTTGTGATAAGATAATTTGTAACGAGCAACAAGTAACAAAAGTAAATAAAGTGCAGCAAGGTGGCCCAATCCTTTTTGTAGCAAAGGACAAGCCTGGACAAACTCTTATATAAGGAAAATCGCTCCCGAGGACACATGGGAATATCGTCAAGCTAGTTTTCATCACTTTCATATGATTCGCGTTCGGTACTTTGATAATTTGACATGTGGGTGGACCGGTGATTGGGTGCTGTTCTTACTTGAACAAGCATCCCACTTATGATTAACCTCTATTGCAAGCATCCGCAACTACAAAAAAAGTATTAAGGTAAACCTAACCATAGCATGAAACATATGGATCCAAATCAGCCCCTTACGAAGCAACGCATAAACTAGGGTTTAAGCTTCTGTCACTCTAGCAACCCATCATCTACTTATTACTTCCCAATGCCTTCCTCTAGGCCCAAATAATGGTGAAGTGTTATGTAGTCAACGTTCACATTACACCACCAGAGGCTAGACAACATACATCTCATCAAAATATTGAACGAATACCAAATTCACATGACTACTAATAGCAAGACTTCTCCCTTGTCCTCAGGAACAAACATAACTACTCACAAAGCATATTCATGTTCATAATCAGAGGGGTAATAATATGCATAAAGGATCTGAACATATGATCTTCCACCAATTAAACCAACTAGCATCAACTACAAGGAGTAATTAACACTACTAGCAACCTACTAGCACCAATCCTGGACTTGGAGATAAGAATTGGATACAAGAGATGAACTAGGGTTTTGAGATTAGATGGTGCTGATGAAGATGTTGATGGAGATTGCCCTCTCCCGATGAGAGAAGCATTGGTGATGATGATGGCGATGATTTCCCCCTCCGGGAGGGAAGTTTCCCCGGCAAAACAGCTCTGCCGGAGCCCTAGATTGGTTCCGCCAAGGTTCCGCCTCGTGGCGGCGGAGTTTCATCCTGAAAGGTTGCTTCTGATTTTTTTCTCGACGAAAGACTTCATATAGCAGAAGATGGTCATCGGAGAGCCACCAGGGGGCCCACGAGGTAGGGGGCACGCCCTAGGGGGGCACGCCCCCCACCCTCGTGGGCAGGGTGTGGGCCCCCTGGTCTTCATCTTTAGCGAGGATTTTTCATTATTTATTATAAGGTATTCCGTGGAGTTTCAGGACTTTTGGAGTTGTGCAGAATAGGTCTCTAATATTTGCTCCTTTTCCAGCCCAGAATTCCAGCTGCCGACATTCTTCCTCCTTATGTAAACCTTATAAAATAAGAGAGAATAGCCATAAGTATTGTGACATAATGTGAAATAACATCCCATAATGCAATAAATATCAATATAAAAGCATGATGCAAAATGGACGTATCAGACTCCTTGGGGCGCGCCTAGAGAGGCCGACCCCCTCCCCCTCCTCCACTCCTTTATATACGGGGGAGGGGCACCCCATAGACACACAAGTTGATCATTGATCTTTAGCCGTGTGCGGTGCCCCCCTCCACCATAATCCACCTCGGTAATATCGTAGTGGTGCTTAGGCGAAGCCCTGTTCCGGTAACAACATCATCATTGTCATCACGCCGTTGTGTTGACGAAGCTCTACCTCGAAGCTCTACTGGATCATGAGTTAACGGGATGTCACCGAGCCGAACATGTGCAGATCGCGGAGGTGCCGTGTCTTCGGTACTAGATCGGTCGATCGTGAAGACGTACGACTACATCAACCGCGTTGTCATAACGCTTCCGCTTACGGTCTACGAGGGTACGTAGACGATACTGTCCCCTCTCGTTGCTATGCATCACCATGATCTTGCGTGTGCGTAGGATTTTTTTTTTGAAATTACTGCGTTCCCCAACAAAAGAGTAAACCATTCACTTTGGTACTGTCAAAGACAAGGCTCATAATTGTTCTCACTGTTGGGGAACGCAGTAATTTCAAAAAAAAAATCCTGCGCACACGCAAGATCATGGTGATGCATAGCAATGAGAGGGGAGAGTGTTGTCCATCTACCCTCGTAGATCGTAAGCGGAAGCTTTATGACAACGCGGTTGATGTAGTCATACGTCTTCACGATCGACCGATCCTAGTACCGAAAGTACGACACCTCCGCGATCTGCACGCATTCGGCTCAGTGACGTGACACGAACTCACGATCCAGCAGAGTGTCGAGGGAGAGCTTCGTCAACACGATGGCTTGATGACGGTGATGATGATGCTACCAGAACAGGGCTTCGCCTAAGCACCGCTACAATATGACCGAGGTGGATTATGGTGGAGGGGGCACCACACACGGCTATGAGATCAATGATCAACTTGTGTGTCTATGGGGTGGCCCCCTCCCCCGTATATAAAGGAGTGGAGGAGGGGGAGGGCCGGCCCTCCTATGGCGCGCCCCATGGGGAGTCCTACTCCCACCGGGAGTAGGATTCCCCCCTTTTCCATGTTGTAGGAGTAGGAGAAGGAAGAAGGAAAGAGGGAGAAGGAAAGGGGGGCGCCGCCCCCACCTTCCTAGTCCAATTCGGACCAGAGGGGGAGGAGGCGCGCGGCCTGCCCTGGCAGCCCCTCCTCTCTTTCCACTAAAGCCCATAAGGCCCATTAAGCTCCCCGGGGGGTTCCGGTAACCTCCCAGTACTCCGGTATACTCCCGATTTCACTCGGAACCATTCCGATGTCCAAACATAGGCTTCCAATATATTGATCTTTACGCCTCAACCATTTCGAGACTCCTCGTCATGTCCATGATCATATTCGGGACTCCGAACTACCTTCGGTACATCAAAACACATAAACTCATAGTGCTGATCATCACCGAACATTAAGCGTGCGGACCCTAAAGGGTTTGAGAACTATGTAGACATGACCAAGACATGTCTCCGGTCAATAAACAATAGCGGAACCTCGATGCTCATATTGGTTCCTACATATTCTACGAAGATCTTTATCGGTCAAACCGCATAACGATATACGTTGTTCCCTTTGTCATCGGTATGTTACTTGCCCGAGATTGGATCGTCGGTATCTCAATGCCTAGTTCAATATTGTTACCGGCAAGTCTCTTTACTCGTTCTGTAATGCTACATCCCGTAAATAACTCATTAGCTACATTGCTTGCAAGGCTTATAGCGAAGTACATTACCGAGAGGGCCCAGAGATACCTCTCCGACAATCGGAGTGACAAATCCTAATCTTGATCCATGCCAACTCAACAAACACCATTGGAGACACCTCTAGAGCACCTTTATAATCACCCAGTTATGTTGTGACGTTTGGTAGCACACAAAGTGTTCCTCCGGTATTCGGGAGTTGCATGATCTCATAGTCATAGGAACATGCATAGTTATGAAGAAAGCAATAGCAACAAACTAAATGATCATCGTGCTAAGCTGACGGATGGGTCAAGTCAATCACATCATTCTCTAATGATGTGATCTCGTTAATCAAATGACAACTCATGTCTATGGTTAGGAAACATAACCATCATTGATTCAACGAGCTAGTCAAGTAGAGGCAAACATGTGACACTCTGTTTGTCTATGTATTCGCACATGTACTAAGTTTCCGGTTAATACAGTTCTAGCATGAATAATTAAATTTTATCATGATATAAGGAAATATAAATAACAACTTTATTATTGCCTCTAGGGTATATTTCCTTCAGTCTCCCACTTGCACTAGAGTCAATAATCTAGATTACATTGTAATGATTCTAACACCCATGGAGTCTTGGTGCTGATCATGTTTTGCTCGTGAGAGAGGCTTAGTCAACTGGTATGCAACATTCAGATCTGTATGTATCTTGCAAATCTCTTTGTCTCCCTCCTTGACTTGACCGCGGATGGAATTGAAGCATCTCTTGATGTGCTTGGTTCTCTTGTGAAATTTGGATTCCTTTGCCAAGGCAATTGCACCAGTATTGTCACAAAAGATTTTCATTGGACCCGATGCACTAGGTATGACACCTAGATCGGATATGAACTCCTTCATCCAGACTCCTTCATTTGTTGCTTCCGAAGCAGCTATGTATTCCGCTTCACACGTAGATCCTACCACGATGCTCTGCTTGGAACTGCACCAACTGACAGCTCCACCATTTAATAAAAACATGTATCCAGTTTGCGACTTAGAGTCATCCGGATCAGTGTCAAAGCTTGCATTGATGTAACTATTTACGACGAGCTCTTTGTCACCTCCATATATGAGAAACATATCCATAGTCCTTTTTGAAGGAAATATGCCCTAGAGGCAATAATAAAGTTATTATTTCTTTCCTTATATCATGATAAATGTTTATTATTCATGCTAGAATTGTATTAACTGGAAACATAATACATGTGTGAATACATAGACAAACAGAGTGTCACTAGTATGCCTCTACTTGACTAGCTCGTTAATCAAAGATGGTTATGTTTCCTAACCATGAACAAGGAGTTGTTATTTGATTAACGGGATCACATCATTAGGTGAATGATTTGATTGACATGACCCATTCCATTAGCTTAGCACCCGATCGTTTAGTATGTTGCTATTGCTTTCTTCATGACTTATACATGTTCCTATGACTATGAGATTATGCAACTCCCGTTTGCCGGAGGAACACTTTGTGTGCTACCAAACGTCACAACGTAAATGGGTGATTATAAAGGTACTCTACAGGTGTCTCCAAAGGTACATGTTGGGTTGGCGTATTCCGAGATTAGGATTTGTCACTCCGATTGTCGGAGAGGTATCTCTGGGCCCTCTCGGTAATACACATCACATAAGCCTTGCAAGCATTGCAACTAATGAGTTAGTTGTGAGATGATGTATTACGGAACGAGTAAAGAGACTTGCCGGTAACGAGATTGAACTAGGTATGGGATACCGATGATCGAATCTCGGTCAAGTAACATACCGATGACAAAGGGAACAACGTATGTTGTTATGCGGTCTGACCGATAAAAGATCTTCGTAGAATATGTAGGAGCCAATATGAGCATCCAGGTTTTGCTATTGGTTATTGACCGGAGATGTGTCTTGGTCATGTCTACATTGTTCTCGAACCCGTAGGGTCCGCACGCTTAAGGTTTCGATGATAGTTATATTATGAGTTTATGAGTTTTGATGTACCGAAGTTAGTTCGGAGTCCCGAAGGTGATCACGGACCTAACGAGGAGTCTCGAAATGGTCGAGACATAAAGATTTATATATTGGACGGCTATATTCGGACACCGGAAGTGTTCCGGGTGATTTCGGAGAAAACCGGAGTACCGGAGGGTTACCGGAACCCCCCGGGAGAAGTAATGGGCCATATGGACCTTAGTGGAGAGAGAGAGGGGCAGCCAAAGGTGGGCCGCGCGCCTCCTCCCCCCTGGTCCGAATTGGACTAGGAGAAGGGGGGCGGCGCCCCCCTTTCCCTCTCCCTCCCCACTTCCTTCCCCCTCCTAGTAGGAGTCCTACTCCTACTAGGAGGAGGACTCCTCCTTGGCGCGCCTATAGGGTCGGCCGACTTCCTCCCCTTGCTCCTTTATATACGGGGGTAGGGGCACCCCTAGACACACAAGTTGATCCATGTGATCATATTCTTAGCCGTGTGCGGTGCCCCCTTCCACCATAGTCCTCGATAATATTGTAGCGGTGCTTAGGCGGAGCCCTGCGATGGTAGTGCATCAAGATCGTCACCACGCCGTCGTGCTGACGGAACTCTTCCCCGACACTTTGCTGGATCGGAGTCCGGGGATCGTCATCAAGCTGAAGTGTGCTAGAACTCGGAGGTGCCGTAGTTTCGGTGCTTGATCGGTCGGGCCGTGGAGACGTATGACTACATCAACCAAACGCTTCCGTTGTCGATCTACAAGGGTATGTAGATCACACTCTCCCCTCTCGTTGCTATGCATCACCATGATCTTGCGTGTGCGTAGGAAATTTTTTGAAATTACTATGTTCCCCAACACTTTTCATGTATTTCAGGATGTTCTTGACCCCTGTCGAGTGATCCACTCCTGGATTACTTTGGTACCTCCCTGCTAAACATATAGCAAGGCCCACATCAGGTCTGGTACACAGCATTGCATACATGATAGAGCCTATGGCTGAAGCATAGGGAACACCTTTTATATTCTCTCTATCTTCTGCAGTGGTCAGGCATTGAGTTTGACTCAACTTCACACCTTGTAATATAGGCAAGAACCCTTTCTTTGCCTGATCCATTTTGAACTTCTTCAAAACTTTATCAAGGTATGTGCTTTGTGAAAGTCCAATCAAGCGTCTTGATCTATCTCTATAGATCTTGATGCCCAATATATAAGCAGCTTCACCGAGGTCTTTCATTGAAAAATTCTTATTCAAGTATCCTTTTATGCTATTCAGAAATTCAGTATCATTTTCGATCAACGATATGTCATCTACATATAATATAAGAAATGCTACGGAGCTCCCACTCACTTTCTTGTAAATACAGGCTTCTCCAAAAGTCTGTATAAAACCATATGCTTTGATCACACTATCAAAGCATATATTCCAACTCCGAGAGGCTTACACTAGTCCATAAATGGATCGCTGGAGCTTGCACACTTTGTTAGCACCTTTTGGATCGACAAAACCTTCTGGTTGCATCATATACAACTCTTATTTAAGGTATCCATTAAGGAATGCAGTTTTGACATCCATTTGCCAAATTTCGTAATCATAAAATGCGGCAATTGCTAACATGATTCGGACGGACTTAAGCATCGCTACAGGTGAGAAGGTCTCAACGCAGTCAACTCCTTGAACTTGTTGAAAACCTTTCGCAACAAGTCGAGCTTTGTAGACGGTAACATTACTGTTAGCGTCAGTCTTCTTCTTGAAGATCCATTTATTCTCTATGGCCTGCCGATCATCGGGCAAGTCAACCAAAGTCCACACTTTGTTCTCATACATGGATACTGTCATGGAATTGTCACGGCAGATGTCCTTAGTGTCAGGACTTAGTCGCGAGGCCAACGCATCTATGTGGTAGCTTGAGAGGGGTTGAGCGGGACGAGAGACGTGATGTTTTTACCCAGGTTCGGCCCCTCACGGTGGAGTTAAAAGCCTACGTCCTGCTTCATTGATATTGATGATGATGATCACGATTACAAGAGTGCTCTATCTTGAGAGCTATTGTCTAAACCTAACTTGTCCAACTTGTGGAACTTGTGAATCTTCTCTCTTTTGGGGAGCCCTGCCCCTCCTTATATATGTTGGAGGGGCGGGTTACATGTAGAGTCCTATTAGGATTAGGACTAGTCTATCTCTAATACAAACCGGATACAAGTCCAGGTCTTAACTCCTTGTAAGATAAATGTTCCTCATGCCTTTCCTCTTAAGCCGGCCCACCATTAACATAAACCGGCCTGCTGGGCCTTGGGCCTTGTCATCCATCTGGAACACGCGCCGGGTCACCAATGAGTCTTCAGGCTCGTGAATCGTCATACCAGTGAACCGCCAGACATGTAAGTCGCCAATCCTCTGGCGGTTTACCAATGAAACGCCTAGTCCGGCCGGGTTATACTTCCGGCCGGTTTATGCCGCGGGGTATATCCCCGACATTAGCCCCCAAGTTTAGCTTGGATTTATCCATGGTAAACTTATGCTGCAAAATAATGCTCCGGGTTAAGAATTCTTGTAAACCGGTACCTGATCACCCTTAAGTCCTTGTTATTTCCTCCTTCTGGGAAGTCCGGGTCAACAGACCAACTTCATAATCAATTTGCTGACATTGGTTTGTCACAGAGAAATATTGTGAAGAATAACTCCTTTGACTCAGCTCCCAAAGCGCCGGTTTAAGAAATATGGGTCTTGAAATACTTATCTGATATTCAGCCGGTTTGAAGATGTAAAACTTGCCGGTTTAATATTACCAAAATGACCGGTTTATAAATATTAATGGCACCGGGTCATAATATTTGTCGACACCGGGTCAAGTAATTGATCTTCCTGATTTGCTTAAAACTGATAAAATGAAAATGTTCCTCCTTTATATGCATAATACCTGTAGCCCCCAAGTCTTAAGAGGAGAATAATGATAACTTAAGACTTACTCCAATAAGTGTTTCAACCTTGAAGAAATCCGGTTTGTTCATCTCAATCATTTAAACTGAATACTCCATATATGTAGCCCCCAAGTACCGGGTTGACATGCTTGCAACAACCTGGGACTTGTATTTGCTTATAAAAACTTCAATCAGTGTAACCCCCAAGGGCCGGGTCATTATGCAATAATGAGCATGGACTTTGTAAATATAAGCATGTAGATTTTAGCAGTGATGTGTAGCCCCCAAGGGCCGGCTTAGTAAGATAATACTGAACCGGGACTTGATATATACTTCAATGAAAATAACATCTTATAATGTAGCTTACATCGTAGGGCTTGAACCCACGTCCACAAGGTTAAGAGCTTTGTGCTTTACCAACTGAGCAATGGATCCTTCAATATTATGGATGAAAACTTGTGTACCTTGAATTGTTGACAGGAGCAATTGGTAGCCCCCAAGGGCCGGCTCATTATAATATGATGAGTCGGGTCTTCAATAAGACTAGTAAAAATGACTTTGCATTACCCCTAAGTGTCATGATGCATGCTTGCAGCGACATGAGACTTGCATGTAATCTCAATTTGAATAATGTAGCCCCCAAGTGCCAGGTTGTAAGATTGCAGCGACTCGGGACTATTCCTTCCATTGTAGAATAAATCATATCTTTTGATAAAATAATAGACATTGCGCTAAAGCGACTTTGAAAACTTTAATCATAATACTGGTTATTGATAACCATAATAAAAATCCAGCCATGTTGGCTATTTGAATAATATACCCAATGATTTATAAGCGCATAATTCCAATGGCGCAATCCAAATATATAGTGGCGACTTATAGTCCAAAGCCAGGCCAGTTCAATAAACACTAGTGATTTGTAATTATGCTTTATTCAACCTGTTTCTGCATACAACAAGTTTAAAGTGTCCTGGCGGTTTACCGCCGGACGGGTCATAATGCCCAACATATAACCCGGATTTATAACCAAGGCTGCACTTAAGAATAATCAAATATGAAATATATCATACCTGTGACATTGAATCAAATTGTTGGTTTTACCAACTTTTTGTAGTAAGGGTGATAACCCAAATCTTGAGTACTGATAACTCCTTCCATATTGTGCCGGTTTATGATAAAACCGTACCGGGTTGTGATAAACACCGGTTTAACCATATATAATACTGGAGACTTGTAGTCAAACCAGACCGGGCTGATAGTCTCCGGGTTATAATTTGATCGTGTACTGACAGCTTGTAGTTGAAAGCCGAGCCGGGTTGATAAACACCGGTTTACTCCATAATAGGATGGTAACTTAAAACCAAACCAGGCAGATAGTCTCCGGATTAAGATTTGACCGTGTTCCGACAATTTGTAATTGACAGTTGAACCGGATTAACATTGTCGGTTTAAAAACGCAACAAAAATAAAAGAAATATCTATCAAAGAAAATTTCAAACAAAGGCAATGATAAAACCATTTGCAAAAAGAGGCTTATTGAGCCAATCAAATGGCGTTACCATGGTCGGACACGACCAAGCCCCCGATAGGCGTAGCTATGGTTCAAGTCAGCCAGGTCCCCAAATGAAACAGTGGCATTATGCCGATCAAGAGGCGTGGCAATGGTTCGGGTTCGACCAAACCCCCAAGTGATTCTGTGGCCTTAGGCCGATCAAGAGGCGTGACTGGTTCAGACATGACCAAGTCCCCAAGTGATCTGGTGGCTTTTGCCTATCAAAAAGGTGTTGCATTGGTTCGGACATGGCCAAAGCCCCCAAGTGATGCTGTGGCATTAAGCCGATCAAGAGGTGTGACTATGGTTCAGACATGACCAAGCCCCCAAGTGATCAATAATATGATAAGCCAATAAGGCATGATACCCATGTTTGAACCGCGCATCATGGCAGCAGGTCCTCTTTGGCACCCTTTAACTTTTTGCAAGAGATAAAATCTTTCCTGAACCGGGATTTTGAACCAGATATTGGGAGCTTCAAAGCTCTGTGGGAGACATCTTTCCCTTGAACCGGATTTTAAACCGGAATCTTCATTTTCAGCCGGAAATTTTCTGACGGCCTTTGAATTTGCACCAATATGGCGGTTTTAGGGCCCTGCATTAGATAACTTTGCAAGCCGGAGTAATTGCTATTTTAAAGGAAGCAATATATATTAAAAATATAGTGGATAGGTTTCACCTGATATGTCAGGTCAGCAATTATCACCGCGGAGTTGATGATCACCGTGGTGAAAACTGAAAACAATCGCGGCCAAGTCGGCCGCGGGTGCTGACGGATTTTTTGGCCGCGGCGTTTCAAACCGGTGTGGACGAGAGAGTCGGTCGCGGTGTTGTAAACCGGCATGGACGGGCGAGTCGGTGAGTCGAAGTAATCCGGGGTGTCAAGGTGGCGTTTTGCGCCCATATTCTTTGATCATTGTGGCACGGTCATATGCTAGCGCATGACATTAATTGTGCGATTTATATATATCCATGATCTGGCCATAGTGACCAATTGTCCTGCATATAAAATACAAAGACCAAAGTAATTGTTCTTTGACAAAAATAATGTGTGCTAACAAAACCAACTTAGATGGATATCACGTGATTTGTTCGAATGACGGATGGTCCGTTCCATGAATCAACTTTCAGTACTTGTAATGGCAACTTAGCCACTCTCCCCTGATTTTCTTTAGCACCCGGTCACTTGACCTTTCTTTCAACCGGTCTCTTCTCATCTCTGGCATGGTCAGTGCAGAAGGTCAGCCGGCAAGGCGGAGGTGATTCAGAGCCAGTCAGAAAATTTCCAGCACTCCATGATGGTTGCATCCGAACTGTTGGTTGACATAAATAGCATTGCCTTTTGTGGAGGTTTGCCCCGTGCACGTATTAGTAGCACTTTCTAAAGTAATACTACAATTATCTTCTGACTTCAGATAATGTGGGAGGCCGATCTGGAGAACTCACGGGGCTACAGCCTCTTTCCTTTCAACTACCCAGTCAGCTTCCCACCTTCCTTTCTTCAGGCAGCAGGCAGCAATCTTCAAGTGAGCATGCAGGGGCACAGCCGGAGGCGGCGTCGGAGCCCAGCAGCCAGCGCTCATTAGCGGGTCCTCGGCAGAGGTAAACCGGGCGGCTTGAAGAAGAAACGCGAGGCACGCGGGCAGCCAGCGTGGGTGTCTTGGCTCCGCACTGGCGGTGGATCCAGGCAGCTCATGGCGCCTCTGTAGTCATAACTCGGTAGGGCAACAGAAGAGGTAAAATGGCGCGGCGGAACCAGCAAGCGTAGCCGGTGATGGGCTGCGTCTGCGATGACTCGGCGGTGGCGGTTTGAAGCAGAGGCAGCACGAGGGCGGGTTGCTCGGCCTGATGGCGATCTGAAACGGCAGGGCGCCGCGGCGATTCATGCCCGGCGGTTTAGCACGCCACGAGCCCGTACAGTGAGACAGACTATGGTGAATCAGCAGCCAGAAGAACCACGGTGGACACTGGCGACTCTCGTCGACAGGGCAATTCATAGAGGGCGGCCTCGCAGCAAGGTTGGAAGCGCCCACGGTGGCTCTGTGATGCGGGAGCAGCGGCAGGTGACAGGCGGCGCCGGTTTACAGCGACGGGGCAGGGGCGCCAGCGGTTCGACCATGGAGACGGGCGAGACGACTCGGGGTCGTGAGCCCGGCGGTTTAGAAGCGGCACGGCGGCTCAGTGTGAGCCCGCGGCAGAGGCGTCTGAATCGAGGCCGGGGGTGACTCGCCATCGACTTAGCGGAAACGGTTTGAGGCCGTGGAGGAGACGAACTGGGGCGGTTGACCCCGAGTCCATGCACATACTCTTCAGATCGTGGCTTCTCCTTTTTTTATAAATATCTTCCTGGAACCCACACAAGTACTACGACTGCACATGGGATCTTCACGTGGGTGGGCATCCATCAGGCGCTATGGATATTTAATTTATACGTGTGTGACCCCTATCAGCACTAGGGACACTTGATTCATCATACACTTTTGCCAGGTTGATCGATTCGGGAGACCTCGCGAGGCCGTAAACCGCCGCTGTGCGTGACACATGATCGCTGTCTCCAATCAACTTGAATCCATTTTTGTATTTGAAGTAGCCACGGCGACTTGCAGATTACCATAAAGTGGCGGTTTATCTCGGCAAAACTGATCCCTTGCCGGTCTTCATCGGATCGACGGTGCAGACGGTGCACAACCAAAAAACATCTCCTGCCAGCTTTCGACCGGCTCTTGGACGTGGTGATGCATAGATGCAGCCCTAAATCTTTATTGATCTTAATCTTGTATATACTGCTGCGGAAACCTTCTTCAATCTTTGACTGATGAAACTCATAGTTGATGTGAATTATTCCGCGTCTATTCTTTGCCATCGCACCAATTACGATCTTCTTGAACCTTGGAAAAGATCCCTCCAAGAACTTAACACCATCGTGCGCGAGCCCCACGGTGGGCACCAACTGTCGTGGAATTGTCACGGCAGATGTCCTTAGTGTCAGGACTTAGTCGCGAGGCCAACGCATCTATGTGGTAGCTTGAGAGGGGTTGAGCGGGACGAGAGACGCAATGTTTTTACCCAGGTTCGGCCCCTCACGGTGGAGGTAAAAGCCTATGTCCTGCTTCATTGATATTGATGATGATGATCACGATTACAAGAGTGCTCTATCTTGAGAGCTATTGTCTAAACCTAACTTGTCCAGCTTGTGGAACTTGTGAATCTTCTCTCTTTTGGGGAGCCCTGCCCCTCCTTATATATGTTGGAGGGGCGGGTTACATGTAGAGTCCTATTAGGATTAGGACTAGTCTATCTCTAATACAAACCGGATACAAGTCCAGGTCTTAACTCCTTGTAAGATAAATGTTCCTCATGCCTTTCCTCTTAAACCGGCTCACCATTAACATAAACCGGCCTGCTGGGCCTTGGGCCTTGTCATCCATCTGGAACACGCGCCGGGTCACCAATGAGTCTTCAGGCTCGTGAATCGTCATACCAGTGAACCGCCAGACACGTAAGTCGCCAATCCTCTGGCGGTTTACCAATGAAACGCCTAGTCCGTCCGGGTTATACTTCCGGCTGGTTTACGCCGCGGGGTATATCCCCGACAGATCCCATCTCAGATTCCGGCTCCGACTCCGACAGCCACTCCGAGAGAAGTTATCACTCCGACTCCGAAGATACTCAAGATGAAGGTGTTGCCGGTCTAGCACTTGTGTCAACCAACTCCTACGACATATTTGACTCACCAAATAAAGGAATTGGAAGATGCTTCATGGCCAAAGGTCCTAAGGTAACACACCCCGAGTATGTTGATTTCAATAGTGATGAAGATGATTGGTTAGGTGATGATTTGCTTGTTGACAACTCTAGTGATGAATACTATGATGAAACGTCAATTAATCATGCTAATCAAGATAAAACGAATGACAATGATAAGGAGAAGATTGAGGCTCTAACTAAAGAACTAAACGCTCTTAAGTTAGCTCATGAAACTATCTTCGAAGATCATCGAGAACTTTTAAGAGCTCATGAGAAATTACGCTTTGAAAATCTCAATCTTGAGCAAGAGCATGAGTTCTTAAAAGCAATCAATGATGATCTCCGCAAGAAAAGTTCTTCTTACATTGCCAAGCATTTACTCTTATCCACTTACATGCCTCAAGTCAAGTCTACTAACAAGAACAAGAAATATTCTTCCTCTAGCAGTAACAATGATCATGCTAAATCCAATATTGTTGCTTCTAGTAGTTCTCTTGATTCCACTAATGATTCTCTTAGCCAAGTTACACTTGAGCAAGAAAATAGCTTATTGAAGGGAATTATAGAGAAAGGAGTGTACAAAAGCCTTGCCGGGAGTAAGCAATTCGAGGAAATTGTGCGCAAGCAAGGAATGCACCGGAAGAATCAAGGTGTTGGTTTTGAACGGAAGTTCAATGCCAATGGAGTTGAGTGGGAAAAAGATCAATACCCCAAGACAAAGTTTGTTCCTCAACAAGAGAAGTATGATACTTCTTTCAAGGGGACACAAGCTCAAGATGATCTTCCACCACAAGACTACAAGCAAAAAGGCAAGGACAAGCTTCAAGAGGAAATTGATGCATTTGAAGAAGCTCCTAAGACCTTAGTCAAGTGGATTCCCAAGACTACTTCAAGTTCCACTTCATCAAGTATGACTACAACTCCAAGGATTCCCATCAAGATGGTGTGGATCCAAAAGAAGAAGAACTAGAGAGTTCTTGAGGGTGACTCCGCCAACATACTTCACTCTTATCATTTTGGCAAGAACAAGTGCAATCAACTTCCACATCTTGCACTAGTTCAAGGAGTCACAAATCCTCTTGTTGGTAAGACAAGGGACAAGGTAACCTAAAAGTTTTCATGGACATCATCTTGTGTGTGCATCACTCTATGTCTATGGATATCCTTGCTTGTTCCTTGTGGGACTAACCCATGTAGGTATTGAAAGTGCAATTCACTCAAATGGATAGCTCCAAGTGATCTACATCAACATTGAGCATCCACATCTTCAACGTCTACATGAAGTCATCATCGACAAAACCCAAGGTTAGTTCATCCCTCTAAGGGGGGATATCACATCTAGGGGGAGCTTTACTCTAAACTTGAGCTAAAGCAACTCTAAAGGTGTGAACACAACAATGCTTTATGTAAAAGTGGTAACCCCACTTGAGCTTAAACGATGAGTATGACCTATGATCAAGTGTTCTCACTTGACTCCTAAGTCAATATACTCATATATAGATGACCTTGTCATCGCAAATTGCTTGATAGATGCTAGAATTAGTTGTGCATGCCTTGTCACATATTTCATTTGCCATCTTATTGTGTGAGTATGCTGGTTGCATATTTTACTCATTCGAGGACATCCACTTGTTGTTTTGATTGTTTGGTTTTATTTCCTTTTGCCAAGTGGATGGACAAGAATGCCTAAGAACCTCCTCTAGCTATCTACGCTTTTCTCGTCTCAAACTCTATTCATGCTACATCACAAAATTTGATCAAGTCAGATTCGAACCACTCTGTGTGAGGAGCGCTCGGAGTCCCCGATTCGTCATAGACTTAAACTTCCAAAACCCCTTTATGATTCTCGGTCTGATTGATACCCTACTTTCGGTCCTACCGAGATCATTAAGTTGATCTAGGTTTTCGATCTCGGTGCAACCGATTTGAACCATTCGGTCACACCGAGTTGCAACAACTGTATACAGTTTTGCATCTCGGTGCCACCGAGTTGTTCCACTCGGTCACACCGTCAGGGTCGGGCTATATATAGTCACGGGCAAAAATTTGGAAATTTCTCCGAACCCCTTCGCCCGCGCGATAGCCTGCTCTACCAACTTGGTCTCCAGATCGTCTCCTCGCCGCCAGCCGCCTCCAGTCGCTGGTCTCCGTCGCCGTCAACGGAAATTCAACCCTGCCGTTGCCGTCGTAGCGAGTCTCCGCCGAACTAGGGTATGGACTCGATCTTTGTGCTATTCCCCAATCCGAGTCCTAGCACATTGTGATCATATTGATTCTAGCCACGTTTGATAAACTTCTATCCAGTCAATGAACTCGTAGATTAGGTTTGATTCAAAAATTCTAGGTTTAGGTTTCCGCCGAAACCATCTCAGACCCACCGAGTTGAAAAACTCGTCCCACCGATTTGGCTTATGCCATTGCACAAGTAAAACTCGGTCTGACCGAGAATTACTAATCGGTGTGACCGATTTTGGAACTCTGTGAAACCCTAGCAGTCTCGGTGCCACCGAACTGTGACTCGGTCCAACCGAGTTCACTAGTTTAGGTTCCAAAACTGCTTCGGTATCATCGAGTTTGAAAATCGGTAGATCCGAGATGATTTCAGTGGGAAACTAAAACTAAGTTTTTGAGTCATTCTTTTGCAAAAATCTCTGCATTTTGTGATGCTCATCTATTCTACCTCATCTATAAACTATTCACAGGGTCAGCAGTCAGCTTGTTCATCATGTCAGACCAAAGTGATAGCCAGAACATGTCAGAAGAGCAAGTGCAGATGAGTGAGGGCACTAGTCCCTCAAGCTCTTCAGATGATGGCAGCAGAAGTACTCCTAGCAATCTGCCTAAAGCTGCCACCAGACAGAGGAAGAAGAGAACCTCAGAATCAGAGGATGAGGATTATGTGGCAGAAGAGGAAGCAGCTTCAAAGAGAGTAGTGCTTGAGAAGGAACATGGCTCAGCTGAAGGCACAAAGCCAGGGATGAAAATCAAAAGGCCAGCAGGTAGGCAGCCTATGCCAAAGGCCAGAGCCTCAACTCAGATTCCTGAAAAGCCTGCAACCATAGAGCCAGTTCCTGCTGAAGGAAAGAAAAGGAAGGAAAGGGTCAAGAAGACCGTAGCCAGAGTGCTTGGAAAGGCTTCCATCATGGAAGAAGAGGAAGAAGAAGAGGTTGCTGCACCAGCACCTAAGGCACCCAAGCTAATGGGTGATGCTATCAAATTAGGGGCTACTGCATCTAAGCCCAAGGAAGCACCCAAGGCTGCATCAAAGGTCAAGACAGCTCCAAAGAGAAATACGAGGAGCATACCTGCAACTGAAAAGAACAAGGCCCGAGTGCCTGACATTGCTGAAGAAGAAGAAGGTCAAGTGCTCAGAAAGCTCAAGACCAAGATCCCAGACCATAGTGATGCTCATCCTGTGGCTGAGGACATGAAGCTCAGGAGAGACTCGGGGCTGAGGAAGTGGAGAGAAGCAGATCTGTATGCTTCAAGGAGAAGAACTACTGTTGATTACAGGTTTCACACTAAGGAACAGCAGGACTTCTATGAGACAGTTTTGTTGGACAAGAAGCCCATAGTTTGTGACATGAGATGGGTTGATTGGCAATACATCAAGGACAATGAAGATCACTATCCTGGAGTGCAAGACAGCTTCAATGCTTGTGGAGTAGCAGACTTTGTTGGGCAGAAGCTCACAAAGTGGAACGAGGAACTTATTATGCAATTCTACTCCACGGCACACTTCTATCCAGATGGTAGGATAACTTGGATGTCTGAAGGTACGAGGTACCAATCTACAGTTGCTGAATGAGCTCAGCTGATTAATGCCCCAGAAGAGCATGACGATGACTTGGACATTTATGCCAAGAAGAAGATGGACCACAACTCAATGTCAAACATGTACAAGGAGATTCCAGATGAAGCACTTGATACGTTCAAGTTTGGCTCAGTACACTATCTTCTGTCAGGGCTGCCAACCATCAACTGGATTCTTAGGCACACCCTATTTCCCAAGTCTGGAGATCACAAGATGATCAGGGGCCACGCGATCAACTTGCTTCATATATTTGATGTGCCACAGAAGTTCAAAGTGATGAGCCTCATGGTAGAGACCATTAAGAGGACAGCAGCTGATCAGAAGAGGAGCTGTGGATATGCCCCACAAATTCAGGAGTTAATCAACTCCAAGATGGGCACAGGCATATACTTGTTGGACAAGGAACACTTGCCTATTCATCCAGACTTTGAGGACAACCAAGTTGTGATGAATGAGAATGAACCATCATCAGTTCAAGCACAAGCAAAGAAGGAGCAGGCGAGGAAGGAGAAAGCTGCCAAGATGCCAACTCAAGAGGAGGCATCTGAGTATTTCTTGAAAACCAAACAAGAGCAGCTTGGTTACTTGATTGCATCCACTCTGCAGATTGAGCAAGGACTAGCCACCCTAACTCAGAACCAGGCAAGCTTAGAGAGGATCATGGAACAAAAGTTCTATGACTTGGATGTCAAAGTAACAGAGATTCAGTCTGCAGTGGAACAACTTCAGGATGACATGCAGGAGAGGAGAGGCAAGACTACAACTGATGCATTTGCCAGAGTGCCAAGAGCTCAGAGATCACATGTAGTGCCAGTTGCTGACACCAGAGCCACCACTTCTGCACCAGCTACAGCCTCAGTTCCACCAGCTCCAGCATCTACTTCAGCCTCGACTCCGACCACATCTACAGAAGGCTTCGTCCTTGGAGTGCTCCAGACTCCACCACCACCTGAAGATCAAGCCTGAGTGTCGACTTAGCACTATGCATTTTCTAGGAACTTTTTGGTAACTTGTTGCCAAAGGGGGAGAAAAATGTATAGATCATAGGCTTCGAGAGAGAGAGTGTTGCTTTTTTTCTCTCTTGCTTTATTTGGTGGTTTTTCGAACTTTGTTTGCTTTTGAGTGCTTGAGATACTATGTCTTTGCTCGTGAGACATTGATGATCATGTGTTTGATCATAAGCTACACTTAATGCTTGGTGAATGCTATTATCTTATCTATCTTATGTGATCATTCACTTTTCTTGGTGATGAGTGCATGTATTTCATTCTTATCATTTTAAGCGCTCCACCAAGATGTATGTGACATGGAAGAGTAACCCATGACTCTAACTCTTTGTGCATTTGCAGTCCAAAGCAAATTTTAAATATGCACAAATTTAGGGGGAGCTCTTACTTGTCACATACTTCTCAAAGCGACGATATATTTCATGCCTATTATCATTTGTCGAAGCTTTGATCTATATGTTGTCATCAATTACCAAAAAGGGGGAGATTGAAAGTGCAACTATCCCTAGGTGGTTTTGGTAATTCATAACAACATATAGCTCATTGAGCTAATGCTATTCCAAGATGATTATTTCAGGAAAGCTCAATGATTGGCATGGCATGGATGTGAAAGTGGAACCCTCAAAATGCTAAGGACAAAGGATTGGCTCAAGCTCAAAATCTCAAGACTCTTCATTTTATATTTTAGTGATCCAAGATCACATTGAGTCTTTAGGAAAAGCCAATACTATCAAGGAGGGATGAGGTGTTGCTTAATGAGCCTCTTGCTTCATGTGCTTAGTGATATGCTCCAAAACCCTCAACTACTTTCCCATATCCACATATGACCTAAACCCTAAGCCAAACTCGGTCCTACCGATTCTTTCTATCCGGCGCCACCGAGTTTCACTTGTCATAAGCCACTGCCAAACCCTAGCAATTCGGTTCTACCGATAGGGATCTCGGTCTCACCGAGATGGGATTGCAAACTCTCTGTTTCCCTTTCGTAACTTTTCGGTCTCACCGAAAGAGCGAATCGGTCCCACCGAGATTGCAATGTAAATTAAGTGTTTCCTTTTTGTAACTTTTTGGTCTCACCGAAAGAGCAAATCGGTCCCACCGAGTTTGCCTGACCAACTCTTTGGTTAGCTTATTACCAAACTCGGTCTCACCGAGTTTGTGTAATCGGTCTCACCGAGATTATGTTATGCCCAAACCCTAACCATATCGGTCCTACTGAGTTGCATGTCAGTCCCACCGAAAATCTCTAACGGTCACTAGGTTTACCTTTTCGGTCCGACCGAGTTTGTTGATTCGGTCCCACCGAGATTGGAAAACTGTGTGTAACGGTTGGATTTTGTGTGGAGGCTATATATACCCCTCCACCTCCTCTTCATTCGTGGAGAGAGCCATCAGAACACATACACAATTCCAACTCATATGTTCTGAGAGAGAACCACCTACTCATGTGTTGAGACCAAGATATTCCATTCCTACCATATGAATCTTGATCTCTAGCCTTCCCCAAGTTGCTTTCCACTCAAATCTTCTTTCCAAAAAATCCAAATCCTATGAGAGAGAGTTGAGTGTTGGGGAGACTATCATTTGAAGCAAAAGAGCAAGGAGTTCATTACCTACACACCATTTGTTACTTCTTGGAGAGTGGTGTCTCCTAGATTGGCTAGGTGTTACTTGGGAGCCTCCGACAAGATTGTGGAGTTGAACCAAGGAGTTTGTAAGGGCAAGGAGATCGCCTACTTCGTGAAGATCTACCGCTAGTGAGGCAAGTCCTTCGTGGGCGATGGCCATGGTGGGATAGACAAGGTTGCTTCTTCGTGGACCCTTTGTGGGTGGAGCCCACCGTGGACTCGCGCAACCATTACCCTTCGTGGGTGGAGCCCTCCGTGGACTCGCGCAACCGTTACCCTTCGTGGGTTGAAGTCTCCATCAACGTGGATGTAGGATAGCACCACCTATCTGAACCACGGGAAAAACATCCGTGTCTCCAATTGCGTTTGAATTCTCCAAACCCTTCCCTTTACATTCTTGCAAGTTGCATGCTTTACTTTCCGCTGCCAATATACTCTTTGCATGCTTGCTTGAATTGTGTGATGATTGCTTGACTTGTCCTACAATAGCTAAAATCTGCCAAGAACTAAAATTGGGAAAAGGTTAAGTTTTTATTTGGTCAAGTAGTCTAATCACCCCTCCTCTAGACATACTTTCGATCCTACAACCTACAAGGTTCAGTAGTAACTTGATCAGAAGTTTCATCATCATCATTAGCTTCCTCACTTACTGGTGTAGGAATCACTGGAACTGATTTCAGTGATGAACTACTTTCCAATAAGGGAGAAGGTACAATTACCTCGTCAAGTTCTACTTTTCTCCCACTCACTTCTTTCGAGAGAAACTCCTTCTCTAGAAAGGATCCATTCTTAGCAACGAATATCTTGCCTTCGGATCTGTGATAGAAGGTGTACCCAACAGTCTCCTTTGGGTATCCTATGAAGACACATTTCTCCGATTTGGGTTCGAGCTTATCAGGTTGAAGCTTTTTCACATAAGCATTGCAGCCCCAAACTTTAAGAAACGGCAACTTGGGTTGCTTGCCAAACCACGGTTCATAAGGTGTCGTCTCGACGGATTTACATGGTGCCCTATTTAATGTGAATGCAGCTGTCTCTAAAGCGTAACCCCAAAATGATAAATCAGTGAGAGACATCATATATCACACCATATCTAGTAAAGTACGATTATGATGTTCAGACACACCATTATGCTGTGGTGTTCCAGGTGGCGTGAGTTGCGAAACTATTCCGCATTGTTTCAAATGAAGTCCAAACTCATAACTCAAATATTCGCCTCCACGATCAGATCATAGAAACTTGATTTTCTTGTTACGATGATTTTCCACTTCACTCTGAAATTCTTTGAACTTTTCAAATGTTTTTGACTTATGCTTCATTAAGTAGATATACCCATATCTACTCAAATCATCTATGAAGGTGAGAAAATAACGATATCCGCCGTGAGCTTCAATGTTCATTGGACCACATAGATCAGTATGTATGATTTCCAATAACTCTGTTGCTCGCTCCATTGTTCCGGAGAACAGAGTTTTAGTCATCTTGCCCATGAGGCATGGTTCGCAAGTACCAAGTGATTCATAATCAAGTGATTCCAGAAGTCCATCAGCATAGAGTTTCTTCATGCGCTTTACACCAATATGACCTAAACGGCAGTGCCACAAATAAGTTGCACTATCATTATCAACTTTGCATCTTTTGGCTTCAATACTATGAACATGTGTATCACTATTATCAAGATTTAGTAAAAATAGACCAATCATGAGGGGTGCATGACCATAAAAGACATTACTCATATAAATAGAACAACCATTATTCTCTGATTTAAATGAATAACCGTCTCGCATCAAACAAGATCCAGATGTAATGTTCATGCTCAACGCTGGCACCAAATAACAATTATTTAGGTCTAAAACTAATCCTGAAGGTAGATGTAGAGGTAGCGTGCCGACGACGATCACATCGACTTTGGAACCATTTCCCACGCGCATCGTCACCTCGTCCTTAGCCAATCTTCACTTAATTCGTAGCCCCTGTTTCGAGTTGCAAATGTTAGCAACTGAACCAGTATCAAATACCCAGGCACTACTGCGAGCATTAGTAAGGTACACATCAATAACATGTATATCAAATATACGTTTCACTTTGCCATCCTTCTTCTCCGCCAAATACTTGGGGCAGTTCCGCTTCCAGTGACCAGTTCCTTTGCAGTAGAAGCACTCAGTCTCAGGCTTAGGTCCAGACTTGGGTTTCTTCACTTGAGCAGCAACTGGCTTGCTGTTATTCTTGAAGTTCCCCTTCTTCCCTTTACCCTTTTTTTTGAAACTGGTGGTCTTGTTGACCATCAACACTTGATGCTCCTTCTTGATTTCTACCTCCGCGGCCTTTACCATTGCGAAGAGCTCAGGAAGCGTCTTATCCATCCCTTGTATATTATAGTTCATCACGAAGCTCTTGTAGCTTGGTGGCAGTGATTGAAGAACTCTGTCAATGACACTATCATCAGGAAGATTAAATCCCAGCTGAGTGAAGTGGTTGTGGTACCCAGGCATTCTGAGTATATGTTCATTGACAAAACTATTCTCCTCCATCTTGCAGCTGTAGAACTTATTGGAGACTTCATATCTCTCAATCCGGGCATTTGCTTGAAATATTAACTTCAACTCCTGGAACATCTCATATGCTCCATGACGTTCAAAACGTCGCTGAAGTCCCGGTTCTAAGCCGTAAAGCATGGCACACTGAACTATCGAGTAGTCATCAGCTTTGCTCTGCCAGGTGTTCATAACATCTGGCGTTGCTCCTACAGCGGGTTTGTCACCTAGCGGTGCTTCGAGGACGTAATTCTTCTGTGCAGCAATGAGGATAATCCTCAAGTTACGGACCCAGTCCGTGTAGTTGCTACCATCATCTTTCAACTTAGCTTTCTCTAGGAACGCATTAAAATTCAACAGAACAACAACACGGGCCATCTATCTACAACAACATAGACATGCAAAATACTATCAGGTACTAAGTTCATGATAAATTAAAGTTCAATTAATCAAATTACTTAAGAACTCCCACTTAGATAGACATCTCTCTAATCATCTAAGTGATCACGTGATCCATATCAACTAAACCATGTCTGATCATCTCGTGAGATGGAGTAGTTTTCAATGGTGAACATCACTATGTTGATCATATCTACTATATGATTCACGCTCGACCTTTCGGTCTCCAGTGTTCCGAGGCCATGTCTGCATATGCTAGGCTCGTCAAGTTTAACCCGAGTATTCTGCGTGTGCAAAACTGGCTTGCACCCATTGTATGTGAACGTAGAGCTTATCACACCCGATCATCACGTGGTGTCTCGGGACGACGAACTGCAGCAACAGTGCATACTCAGGGAGAACACTTATACCTTGAAATTTAGTGAGAGATCATGTTATAATGCTACCTTCGAACTAAGAAAAATAAGATGCATAAAGGGCAAACATCACATGCAATCAATATAAGTGATATGATATGGCCATCATCATCTCGTGCCTTTGATCTCCATCTCCAAAGCACCGTAATGATCACCATCGTCACCGGCTTGACACCTTGATCTCCATTGAAGCATCATTGTCGTCTCGCCAACTATTACTTCTACGACTATCGCTACCGCTTAGTGATAAAGTAAAGCAATTACATGGCGACTGCATTTCATACAATAAAGCGACAACCATATGGCTCTTGCCAGTTGCTGATAACTGTGTTACAAAACATGGTCATCTCATACAATAAAATTTAGCATCATGTCTTGACCATATCACATCACAATATGCCCTGCAAAAACAAGTTAAACATTCTCTAGTTTGTTGTTGTAAGTTTTACGTGGCTGCTACGGGCTAAGCAAGAACCGTTCTTACCTACGCATCAAAAACCACAATGCGGTATAGTGATTGCTTTTTGATCTTCAGAAAGAACCATGTTCATTGAATCCGATTCAACTAAAGCTGGAGAAACAGACACCCACTAGCCACCTGTGTGCGAAGCACATCGGTAGAACCAGTCTCGCGTAAGCGTATGCGTAATGTCGGTCTAGGCCGCTTCATCCAACAATGCTGCTGAATCAAGAATCAACTAGTGACGGCAAGCAATATGTATATACCCACGCCCGCAACTCCTTTGTGTTCTACTCGTGCATATAACATCTACGCATAAACCTAGCTCTAATACCACTATTGGGGAACACAGTAATTTCAAAAAATTTCCTACGCCCACGCAAGATGATGGTGATGCATAGCAACAAGATGGGAGAGTGTTGTCCTGGTACCCTCGTAGACCGTAAGCAGAAGCATTATGACAATGCGGTTGATGTAGTCATATGTCTTCACGATCGACCGATCCTAGTACCGAAAGTATGGCACCTCCGCGATCTGCACATGTTCGGCTCGGTGACGTCCCACGAACTCACGATCCAGCAGAGTGTCGAGGGAGGGCTTCGTCGGCACGAGGTGTGATGACAGTGAAGATGATGCTATCGGAGTAGGGCTTCGCCTAAGCACCGCTACGATATGACCAATGTGGATTATGGTGGAGGGGGCACCACGCACGGCTAAGAGATCAATGATCAACTTGTGCGTCTATGGGGTGCCCCTCCCCCGTATATAAAGGAGTGGAGGAGGGGGAGGGCTGGCCCTCCTATGGCGCGCCCCATGGGGAGTCCTACTCCCACCGGGAGTAGGATCCCCCCCCCCCTTTCCATGTTGTAGGAGTAGGAGAAGGAAGGAGGAAAGAGGGAGAAGGAAAGGGGGGCGCCACCCCCTTCCTAGTTCAATTCGGACCAGAGGGGAAGGAGGCGCGCGGCCTGTCCTGGCAGCCCCTCCTCTCTTTCCACTAAGGCCCATAAGGCCCATTAAACTCCCCGGGGGGTTCCGGTAACCCCCGGTACTTCGGTATATGCCCGAACTTCACTCGGAACACTTACGATGTCCAAACATAGTCGTCCAATATATCAATCTTTATGTCTCGACCATTTCGAGACTCCTCGTCATGTCCATGATCAAATCCGGGACTCTGAACTACCTTCGGTACATCAAAACACATAAACTCAAAATACCGATTGTCACCGAACGTTAAGCGTGCGGACCCTACGGGTTCGAGAACTATGTAGACATGACCGAGACATGTCTCCGGTCAATAACCAATAGCGGAACCTGGATGCTCATATTGGTTCGTACATATTCTACGAAGATCTTTATCAGTCAGACCGCATAACGATATACGTTGTTCCCTTTGTCATCCGTATGTTTACTTTGCCCAAGATTCGATCGTCGGTATCTCAATACCTAGTTCAATCTCGTTACCGGAAAGTCTCTTTACTCATTCTGTAATGCTACATCCCGTAACTAACTCATTAGCTACATTGCTTGCAAGGTTTATAGTGATGTACAATACCGAGAGGGCCCAGAGATACCTCTCCGACAATCAGAGTGACAAATCCCAATCTTGATCCATGCCAACTCAACAAGCACCATCGAAGACACCTGTAGAGCACCTTTATGATCACCCAGTTACGTTGTGACGTTTGGTATTACACAAAGTGTTCCTCTGGTATTTGGGAGTTGCATGATCTCATAGTCATAGGAACATGTATACTTATGCAGAAAGCAACAACAACAAACTAAACGATCATTATGCTAAGCTAGCGGATAGGTCAAGTCAATCACATCATTCTCTAATGATGTGATCCTGTTAATCAAATGACAACTCATGTCTAGGGTTAGGAAACATATCCATCATTGATTCAATGAGCTAGTCAAATAGAGGCAAACTAGTGACACTCTGTTTATCTATCTATTCACACATGTACTAAGTTTCCGGTTAATACAATTCTAGCATGAAAAATAAACATTTATCATGATATAAGGAAATATAAATAACAACTTTATTATTGCCTCTAGGACATATTTTGTTCACTCACACAATGCCTGTTGTACCATATCATTTCTACAATTTATATTGAGAAATATAAGCCATAGAAACAGAATCTGTCAGAAACAGAACAGTCTGTAATGATCTAAACAGAACAGACAGAATCTGTCAGAAACAGAACAGTCTGTAATGATCTGAACAGAACAGTCAAAATCTGTCAGAAACAGAACAGTCTGTAATGATCTAAACACCAACCATACTTATTCTACTCCAAAAATTCTGAAATAAATTGGTGGACGTGAGGAATTTGTCTATTAATCTTCTGAAAAAAGAATCAACTCAATCACACTCTTCTGTAAAAAATAACAGCTAATCTCGTGAGCGCAAAGTTTTTGTTTTTTACAGCAAGATCACATTAACTTTCATCCAAGTCTTCCCAAAGATCTTACTTGGCACTTTATTGAAACGAAAGCTATAATACATGATTAATATAGTAGCTTAATCATGAGAACACACAAAAACAGTAAGGGTAAATATTGGGTTGTCTCCCAACAAGCGCTTTTCTTTAATGCCTTTTAGCTAGGCATGATGATTTCAATGATGCTCACGTAAAAGATAAGAATTGAAACATAGAGAGAGCATCATGAAGAATATGACTAGAACATTTAAACCTGACCCACTTCCTATGCCTAGGGATTTTGTGAGAACATAATTTATGGGAACAAGAATCAACTAGCATAGGAAGGCAAAACAAGTATAACTTCAAAACTTTAAGCACATAGAGAGGAAACTTGATATTATTGTTGTTGGGGTATGTAGTAATTTCAAAAAAATCCTATGCACACGCAGGATCATGGTGATGCATAGCAACGAGAGGGGAGAGTGTTGTCTACGTACCGTCGTAGACCGTTCGCGGAAGCGTTATATCAACGCGGTTGATGTAGTCGTACGTCTTCACGATCCGACCAATCCAAGTACCGAAAGCACGGCACCTCCGAGTTCTGCACACGTTTGGCTCGGTGACGACCTCGCCTTCTCGATCCAGCAAGAGGGGCGAAGTAGTAGATGAGTTCCGGCAGCACGGCAGCATGGTGACGGTGTTGGTGAAGAACAATCTCCACAGGGCTTCGCCTAAGCACTACGAAAACTATGACAGAGGATAAACTAGAGGGGACGGGGTAGCCGGCACACGGCTTGGTGTTTCTTGATGTGTCTTGGGTGCTAGCCCTACCCCTCTATTTATATGTTGAGCCTTGGGGTCGAAACTTGGAGTAAAAGCCTCCACAAAGTCGGTTTCACCCGAAAGGCAAGAGTCCTTCTCGGACTCCCGGGCGTCTGGCCCCTGGACTTCGCAAAACTTCCTTTTGCGCTTTCCAAAAACCTTGTGGGCTTTCCCCTTTGGCCCAAATAAAGTGTTCTCGTACCCAAACATTCCGAGAAACATCCGGAACCCCTTCCGGTGAATTCCGGAACCCTTCTGGAGTCCAAACACTATTATCCCATATAACAATCTTTATCTCCGGGCCATTTCGGAGTTCCTCGTCATGTCCGTGATCTTATCCGGAACTCCGAACAACATTCGGTCACCAACATACATAACTCATAGTACTATATCGTCAACGAACGTTAAGCGTGCGGACCCTATGGGTTCGAGAACTATGTAGACATGATCGAGACACCTCTCTGGTCAATAACCAATAGCGGGACCTGGATGCCCATATTGGCTCCTACATATTCTACGAAGATCTTTATCGGTCAGACCGCATAACAACATACGGTGTTCCCTTTGTCATCGGTATGTTACTTGCCCGAGATTCGATCGTCGGTATCTCAATACCTAGTTCAATCTTGTTACCAGCAAGTCTCTTTACTCGTTCCGTAATACATCATCCCGCAACTAACTCATTAGTTGCAATGCTTGCAAGGCTTATAGTGATGTGCATTACCGAGTGGGCCCAGAGATACCTCTCCGACAATCGGAGTGACAAATCCTAATCTCAAAATACGCCAACCCAACAAGTACCTTCGGAGACACCTATAGAGCACCTTTATAATCACCCAGTTACGTTGTGACGTTTGGTGGCACACAAAATGTTCCTCCAGTAAACGGGAGTTGCATAATCTCATAGTCACAGGAACATGTATAAGTCATGAAGAAAGCAATAGCAACAAACTAAACGATCAAGTGCTAAGCTAACGGAATGGGTCAAGTCAATCACATCATTCTCCTAATGATGTGATCCCATTAATCAAATGACAACTCATGTCTATGGTTAGGAAACTTAACCATATTTGATCAACGAGCTAGTCAAGTAGAGGCATACTAGTGACACTCTGTTTGTCTATGTATTCACACATGTATTATGTTTCTGGTTAATACAATTCTAGCATGAATAATAAACATTTATCATGAAATAAGGAAATAAATAATAACTTTATTATTGCCTCTAGGGCATATTTCCTTCAATTGCAACTCCTACAAGCATGTATTCCTCCCTCATAATAATTTTCAGTAGCATCCTGAATGAGTTCAGCAACATAACCATCACATAAAGCATTCTTTTCATGATCTACGAGCATAGAAATTTTACTACTCTCCACATAAGCAAAATTCTCCTCATTCGGAATAGTGGGAGCAAACTTCTTTTGAATCCACTTTAGATGATAGTATTATCCATACTCCAAAAGATACAAGTGAAGTTCATGGAGCATTATACAATTAATATAGACTAACCAATATCCAAGCTCAAAATATATAAGTGAAGCACATGAAGCATTCTATAAAACCATGCTCAAAAGATTTAAGTGAAGCACAAAGAGCAATTCTATAAGATCATACTTAAAAGATATAAGTGAAGCACATGAAGTATTCTATAAATCAATAAAGGGCTATCTCATACTAGCATGGTTCTTAAAGGAAAAACAAAAACACAAAGGACACAAATTATGTGAACAAAACAAAAACCGAGGTATACCGATAATTGTTGAAGAAGAAGGATGGGATGCCAACCGGGGCATCCCCAAGCTTAGATGCTTGAGTATCTTTGAAATATTTACTTGGGGTGCCTTGGGCATCCCCAAGCTTGAGCTCTTGCCTCTCTTTATTCTTCTCATATTGATAGCTCCTCGATCTTCGAACACTTCATCCACACAAAACTTTAACAAAAACTTTGTGAGACCCGTTAGTGTAATAAAGCAAATCACTACCTTTAGGTACTATTGCAAACTTATTCCAATTTCATATTAGAACTATATCTACTGTACTCCAACTTCACCATGGTTCATACCCCCCTGATACTACCCATAGATTTATCAAAATGAGCGAACAACTCATAGAAAACAGAATCTGTCAAAAACAGGACAGTTTGTAGTAATCTGGAAGTTTAGTAAACTTCTGTAACTCCAAAAAACTCTAAAAAATATGACAATTTAAACAATTTATACAGAAGTAATGTGCAAAAAGTTTCAGACCCATTTAACTTTCGAGTAAAAAATGTAAAATCACGCGCTACAGCCAAAGTTTCTGTTTTTGTACTGCACAAAGTAAACAAGCAATCTAATCATCCTAAAACCAAGGCTTGGCACATTATTTTTATAATACAATGGATATATACAATGGGATAATTATTTTCAGAGAAGCTTCTATGAATTTTTTTACATTGTTTCCATGAGCACGAACACAAGTGTTCAAGGTCGACCCTCATTTCTCCAATGCATAACCTTCCAATCACTTCTCTTATTGAAAAGACTTTTTAGGTATGAGAGGCAAGTAAATTTTTTTGTTGGTATTTTCATTCTTTTAAAAAATTGTATGTTTCACCCACAACTAAACAGAAACAAAAAAGGAAAAACAAAATCTACTTAGTGAAGGAAGCAAACAAGCATACACAAGAATATCAACCCCACGCTATTGCTCCCCGGCAACGGTGCCAGAAAAGAGCTTGATAGTCCCCAAGTGTAGGGAATCATTGTAGCAATTCCCAAAGGTGAAAGTGATAAGTATGGAGTGTCGAACCCACAAGGAGCTAAAGGTAAGATCCATATTCTCTCAAGCCCTATCTGCCACTGATACGACTCTACGTACACCGAACGTTTGCATCCAACTAGAATATATTACTAAATATTATAAAGTTAGAAGAGCTAAGATATCGGAGAGCTAAGATATAAAAGTAGGTGTTGTTATGATAAAGTTAGAATATATTACTAAATATTATAAATAGCGAGTGTGGAATAATGATGGGTCGGTGTGCGGAATTGTCCTAGGCAATTGTTAACAAAACCGATAGTCATCATTGCAATTTCATATGGGGGAGAGGCATAATCTAACATACTTTCTCTTCTTGGATCATATGCACTTATGATTGGAACTCTAGAAAGCATCCGCAACTACTAAAGATCATTAAGGTAAAACCCAACCATAGCATTAAAGCATCAAGTCCCCTTTTTCCCATATGCAACAACCCCTTTACTCGGATTTATGCTTCTGTCACTCAAGCAACAACCCCTTTACTCGGATTTATGCTTCTGTCACTCAAGCAACAACCCACTATAAGCGAATCATGAACGTATTGCAACACCCTACAACGGGAATCCCTCACGCTTGCGCGACACGGAGGGCACAATAGGACAACACCAAAATAAAACATACAACTCATACCAATCTAGATCGTCGATCAACCCAAAGACAAAGGATATCTACTCAAAACATCATAGGATGGCAACACATCATTGGATCATAATATGTGGCATAAAGCACCATGTTCAAGCAGGGATTACAACGGGGTGTGGGAGAGTGGACCGCGTAAAAGAGATGAGGATGGTGAGGATGACGGTGATGTTGATGAAGACGATCACCGCGACGATGATTCCCCTCTCGATGGCACTCCGGTGCCACCGAGAGAGAGGAGGAGAGGTTCTACCAATTGTGCTTCCTCCTCCATGGCCTCCCCTGGATGGGGAGAGGTTCTCCCTCTGGTCTTTGGCCTTCATGGTGATGATGGCCCCTCCGGGATCCTCCTCCATCGCCTCCGGTGATGATGGCCCCCTCCGGCAGGGTGCCAGAGAGGGCCTAGATTGATTTCTCATGGCTACAGAGGCTTGCAGCGACGGAACTTCCGATCTAGGTTATTTTCTGGGGGTTTCTGTATTTATAGGATTTTTGGCGTCGGTTTCACGTCAGGGGGGTCTCCAAATCGTCCACGAGATAGGGGCCCATACCCAGGGGGTAGAGCGCGCCCCCACCCTCGTGGACAGTCCGAGACTCTTCTGGCCCAACTCTTTTACTCCGGGGGCTTCTTTTGGTCCATAAAAAATCGTCAAAAATTGGCACGTCAATTGGACTCCATTTGGTATTCCTTTTCTGTAAAACTCAAAAACAAGAAAAAAAAACATAAATTGACACTGGGCTCTAGGTTAATAGGTTAGTCCCAAAAATTATATAAAATAACATATAAATGCATATAAAACATCTAAGATGGATAATATAATAGCATGAATACTTCATAATTATAGATACATTGGAGACGTATTATGCATCTCCATGGATAGATCTTGCGTGTGAGTACAAAATTTTTGTTCTCAATGCAACGTTTATCAATAGTGGCATCCGAGCCAGGTCTATGTGTAGTTGATATGCACGAGTAGAACACAAAGAGTTGTGAGCGGTGATGGTCATACTGCTTACCACCAACGTCTTGTTTTGATTCGGCGGTATTGTAAGATGAAGCGGCCCGGACCAACCTTACATGTTCACGTACATGAGACCGGTTCCACCGACAGACATGCAACTAGTTTTGCATAAAGGTGGCTGGCGGGTGTCTGTTTCTCCTATTTTAGTTGAATCGAATTTGAATGCGGCCTGATGTCTCTTGAAGCTACATCGGTATTTCCCCAAAGAGGAAGGGATGATGCAGCACAATAGCGGTAGGTATTTCCCTCAGATATGAAACCAAGGTTATTGAACCAGTAGGAGAACCAAACAACACAACGTAAACAGCCCCTGCACATAGATAACAAATCCTCGCAACCCGGCATGTTAAAGGGGTTGTCAATCCTTTTCGGGTACGGCGCCTCAAGATAGGCAAACAGACGTGAGATAAAATTGTAGTAGATTGATAGATCGAACGTCAAATAAAATAAATAAGAATAAATTGCAGCAAGATATTTTTGTATTTTTGGTTTAACAGATCTGAAAATAAATGCAAAGGAAGAGTAGATCGCAAAGGCAAATATATGAGAAAGAGAACCGGGGGCCGTAGGTTTCACTAGTGGCTTCTCTCGAGAAAAATAGCAAACGGTGGGTGAACAAATTACTATTGGGCAATTAATAGAACTTCAAATAATCATGACGATATCCAGGCAGTGATCATTATATAGGCATCTGTAAGTGCATCTAGTGCCACCCCTAGTTAGTTTTGGAGTATTGACGACAAACCTAGTTGAGGGACTAATGTGTTTGTGAGAATTGCAGGATAACACAGGTAGAAGTCCCTCATTGATTCGGTTTTCCTACCAGAGATGACCCCTAAAAATGTATGAAGACATTGAAGTCAAAGGTGGTATATGAAGATATTCACATTAAAGAATATGACAAGAGAAGACATCGCATGAAGCCTATGGAGCTCGAAGACTTAGATCTTTCGTAGTTCTTTTTATTCTTCTTTGTTGACTCATAGGAACCACCGTACTGTTAAGTGGGGTCCAAGAGAACTAGTCAGAATGACTGAAGTGATGCTTAAACAAAACCTATGTCTTCGAGTGAAGACTATGAGAGCGAATCTTGTCCAGAGTCGGACAAGTCAGCTTTGCTTGTAGCCCAAGTAAAGTTGCCGTGTGAGTTTGAAATCTGACCGTTGGAACACGTGTCAGTTCCTTAATGACCTAGGGTCATTTTGGACAAATCAGATCGGGTTGCCTAGTGGCTATAAATAGCCCACCCCCTACAACCAAAAACGGTTGGCTGCTCAGAGTTAGTATACGGCTTTTGTCGTTTGAGAGCAACCCACCTCGAAGCCTTTGAGAGAGAATTCCTTGCGAGGATAAAGCCCTAACCACCCAGAGCCAAAGAGAATTAGGCATCACTTAAGTCTTCTTGTCTGTGTGATCTAAAGACTTATTACACTTGAGGACTGTGAATCCTCCAGCCGGTTAGGCGTCGCGTTCTGAGCATCCAAGAGACATTGTGGATTGCCGGTGAACGAAATCTGTGAAGGTTTGGGAGTCTACCTTGAAGACTTACCAGAGTGATTGGGTGAGGTCTGTGTGACCTTAGATCAAGGGGAATACGGTGAGGACTGGGTGTCCTGAGCTGCGTGTTCAGGACTGGGTGTCCGGGACTGTGTGTCCTCAGGTTTAAATACCTAGCCGCCCTAACCAGACGTACAGTTGTCACAGCAACTGGAACTGGTCCAACACATCATTGTCTTCAACGAGTCACTGGTTTCATCCTTCCCTTCTCTTTATGTATTGTTACTCCTTGTGAAGTCATTGTATAATTGCACTATCTTTTATCTTCACTGAGTGACTACGTGTTCTGTTTGGCTTCATAATATCTTCCTACCTGATCCTTACTACATTGCTGCTATTAGTCATTGTGCTTTCACTCTATTGAATACTTGACTATGGCTTGCCTAGTGTAGTCTACCTTCCGCTGCAGGGTAATAGGTTTATTTCTGTCGTTTGTCTTCATAACTTCCACGTTTTGAAGACTTTCATAAAAATCGCCTATTCACCCCCCCTCTAGTCGATATAACGCACTTTCAATTGGTATCAGAGCAAGGTACTCCCTTGTTCTGTGTGATTCGGTTTAACCACCTGAAGTTTTAGCTATGTCGACTGCAGGGATAATCAAAGTCTCCGCTGCGTGCCCCGTCTTCGATGGAACTGAATATCCCTACTGGAAGAATAAGATGTGCATGCATCTTGAAGCCATTGACGTCGACCTATGGTATGTCGTCAAGAACGGCGTTCTCAAGGCTGGAGAAGGTGTCACTGCTGCTGACGTCAAGAAGTTCGTTCAACTAGACTCTACTGCCAAGAATATCATCTGTGGTCATCTGACCAAAGGACAGTATGGCCGCATGAGTGCTTTGGAAACATCTAAGCTAGTCTGGGACTGGCTCTCCAAGGTCAACAAAGGCGTCTCAACCCAGAGAGATCAGAGAACCAGTGTCCTTCGCAACCTCTTCAACCGCTTCAAGAGAAATGACAATGAGAATGTCCAGCTCACATTTGATCGACTCACTGACATCATGAATGAGCTTCAAGCCCTTGGCGCTACTGAGATCACCAAGCATGAAGTCGTCAAGACACTACTAAGATCACTTGACAGTTCGTTTGACACCCTAGCCCTGATGATTCAAGAACGTCCTGATTTCAAGACACTCGATCCGTCTGACATACTTGAGAGGCTCCACACACATGAGTTTCAGCTTTCTGAGAAAAGAGATATCTACGGTCCAAACTATGGGCGAACTCGTGCCTTGAAGGCAAAAGCTGTCTCCTCATCTGAAGAAGAATCTGACAATAGTTCTGATGATCCTAAAGACATTGGAAGGGAACTTGCTATGCTTGTGAAGAAGTTCCAAAAATTCACCAAGAAGAAAGGCTTCAGAAAGTCTTCCCGATCAAGCTCAAGGAATGATGAAGTTTCTGCTCATGACTACAAGAAGAAAACATGTCACAAGTGCAAGAAACCTGGCCACTTCATCTCTGAGTGTCCGCAGTGGGACAATGAGAACAAAAAGAAGAAGAAGAGCCAGGAATATGACTCTGACGACAAGAAGAAGAGCCAGGAATATGATTCAGAGGGGGAGTCCGCTTCTGAGGAGGCGGAGGTGGAGTCTGAGGAGGAGTCCGATTCTGGCGTCGCAAGTCTGGCTACAGCATACGTTGCCAAGTCCATCTTCAAGACTGAAGACAATGACTTCATCACCGACACTGATGCAAATGACAAGGACTACTCCGCTCCTACCTACTACTTCATGGCACGTGGTGCCAAGGTAAACACACGCACTACTCACTATCAAACATCTAGTGACGACAACTCTGATTGTGGTTCAAAACCCAGCTACAAAACACTTGCTAAAATTGCAACTGAACAACAAAAAGCCATGGAACATATTCAAAAACTGTTAGACAAAAGCGATGATCTGTTAGGCGCTGAAATGACTCGTTCTGAGTCCTTAATTGAAGACATAAAAAATCTTCACGTTAACTATGAGAAACTTGAAAGTCGTCATGAAACGCTCTCAACAACTCATGAAAAGCTTTCCTATGATTATCTTCAAAGGAAGCAAGATCTTGAGAAATTGAGAGCGGCTCATGAAGATCTTCAAAAGGAAAATGAGTCACTTCGCTCCAAACAGACCAGTTCCGCTCAGGAAGGATTTGAACCACCATGTCTTAAGTGCATTGAGCGTGATAATGCTACTACTGTTGCTGAATGTTCTACTGCTGCTACTATTGCAATATCTTCAACTGTTGATGTGGGAACTAACCCCTCTGCTGAGGATTCCACTGCTATTGCTGATGAGAATGCTAGGTTGAAGACATTGCTTGAAACAGGGATGTACAAAAGTCTTAAAGGGCATCAGACACTATGTGATGTCCTCAAAAAGCAGATCTTGAATCGAAACCCGAGGAAAGAGGGTGTTGGGTTCATAAGGAAAATGAATGCTGATGGCTCTTACTGGAAACCTGAGCAGTACCCCAAAACCACATGGGTTGCTGCAAAGGAATCTTCAGCAGAACTATCCAATCTATCTGGCTTCTCCTGTGCAAATCCCATTGTCATTGATGAATCCTTTGATGCAAACTATAAACTATTTAAGAATCAGAATGGTGAAGTGTTTGCCAGGTACATTGGTACTAACTGTAGGAATGGACCGCCTATGAAGAAGATCTGGGTTCCAAAAAGGTGTCTGGAGAATCTTCCTGTGAATGTCATCATGACACCACACATGAAGAAGACAAACCTCAGGCCACAGGCTTCATACGGTCCAAAGGCTTCATACAGACAGAGGAGTCACCTGAGTCGGACTAACGCAAATGTTTTGCAAGGAAACCATACTCAGGCCTATGAATATGAGCACGGTTCATCAAACTGCCATATTCGTAAGACCAAGAACTATTCTGCTTATTCTTATGAGTACTATTGTCCGCCTGCAAAACTTTTTGCTAGGGCTCCAAAGCCAAAGTTCTCAGATGCTGCACTTAGACTTATTGCTTCTAAGCCACCCTTGAAGATGTGGGTGGCTAAGAAAGCTTAACTCTCTTTTGCAGGGAAAGGTCTCCAGCAGAAAACCAAAATCGTCTGACGCTATTGCTGGGGACCTTAAACATCTTGTAGGGCGCAAGATCAAATGCCCGAATGGTCTTACTATGTACTTCGTTCCTGAATCGCTTGCTACTCTCCCTATCAGTCCTAATCTGGATCTAAGCTTTCATAACCCACTGGTTCGTCAAATGTTTTTGCTTCACAATTCTTTTCGTGAAGCCTATCCCCCTAACTGCACTGTAGGGTATGACACCAGCATCTTCAGAATGGATTATTGATAGTGGGTGTACCAACCACATGACTGGCAAACGAAGCCTTCTTATGGACTCAACCTTACGTCCATCCGGCAAGAGTCACATCACATTTGCTGACACTGGTAAAAGTAAGGTATTGGGTCTAGGTAGAGTTGCAATCTCAAAGGATCAACACATGGATAAAGTCATGCTTGTTGAATCCCTTGGCTTCAACTTAATGTTTGTCTCAATGCTTTGCGATTTGAACATGATCGTAATATTTGGAAAATATCGCTGCCTTGTACTAATGGAATCTGACAAGTCTCTAGTGTTTGAAGGGTATCGGAAAGATGATTTGTACGTGGTAGATTTTTCGGCAGGACCACAGCTTGCCGTATGTCTTCTAGCAAAGGCTTCAGAATGTTGGCTCTGGCATCGGAGGCTAGGGCATGCTGGCATGAGGAATCTCCACACCCTTGCAAAGAAGAAGCATGTCATAGGCATCGAGGGCGTCAAGTTCAAGAAAGATCACTTATGCGGTGCCTGTGAAGCAGGGAAGATGACGAGGGCCAAACATCCCTCGAAGACAATCATGACAACCACTCGACCCTTCGAACTGCTCCACGTGGATCTTTTCGGTCCCACTCATTACTCAACTCTTACTACTACTGCTTGCCTCTATGGCTTTGTTATTGTTGATGATTATTCTAGATATACTTGGGTGCACATAATCCTCTACAAGACTGAGGTGCAGGATGTCTTCAGACGCTTCGCCAATCGAGTAATGAACAACTATGGCGCCAAGATAAAGCACATCAGAAGTGACAATGGCACTGAATTCAAGAATACTGGCCTTGATACATATATTGATACCTTGGGCATCACACATGAATTCTCAGCCCCATACAAGCCACAGCAGAATGGCATCGTCGAACGCAAGAACAGAACACTCATTGAGATGGCCCGAACAATGCTTGATGAATACAAGACTCCAAGAAAATTCTGGCCTGAAGCCATTGATACTGCATGCCATACAATCAATCGTGTTTATCTTCACAAGCTTCTGAACAAGACATCTTATGAGCTCCTTACTGGCAAGAAGCCAAATGTCAGTTACTTCAGAGTATTTGGTGCCAGGTGCTGGATCAAGGATCCACATCACACTTCAAAATTTGCACCAAAAGCACATGAGGGTTTTATGCTTGGATATGGAAAGGATTTGCTCTCCTACAGAGTCTTCAATCTTTTTCATTATAAAGTGGTTGAAACAGTGGATGTGCGGTTTGATGAGACTAACGGTTCACAAAGAGAGCACCTCCCAAATATGCTAGATGAAGTTCCATCCAGCGAATCAATCAAGCTTATGGGAACCAAAGAAATCATACCCTCTGAAGCTCAACCTGAAGAGGAACTTATCATCTCCGCACCTGATCAACCTGAAGACAATGCTCAGCCTGAAGACAATCCCACTAACAATGACAATGATCAGCCAGAGCAAAACCTTCGCCCTGTACATCCTCATGTTGCCAATGAAGTGCAGATTAAGAGAATAATTGATAGCATCAATGCACCCGGTCCGCTCACTCATTCAAGGGCAACTCAGCTAGAAAATTTTTGTGGGCACTTCGCATTCGTCTTAATAACAGAATCCAAGAAAGTTGAAGAAGCCTTCATGGAACCTGAATGGATTCAAGCTATGCAAGAAGAGCTTCAACAGTTCGAGCTGAATAATGTATGGGAACTAGTTAAGCGTCCTGATCCTCGGAAGCACAACATAATAGGCACCAAATGGATATACCGCAACAAGCAAGATGAGCATGGTCAAGTTGTCAGAAACAAAGCTCGTCTCGTTGCTCAAGGATATACTCAAGTGGAAGGCAATGACTTTGATGAAACATTTGCTCCTGTGGCTAGACTTGAAGCCATACGCATACTGCTGGCCTATGCCAATCATCACAACATACTTCTATATCAAATGGATGTGAAGAGCGCCTTTCTCAATGGCAAGATTGAAGAAGAAGTGTATGTTGCACAACCGCCTGGCTTTGAAGATCCAAAACATCCTGACATGGTATACAAGCTCAACAAGGCACTGTATGGCCTCAAACAAGCCCCTCGGGCCTGGTATGACACACTCAAATACTTCCTGAAGAGCAAAGGCTTCATACCTGGTTCCCTAGACCCCACTCTCTTCACGAAGACATATGATGGTGAACTGTTTGTGTGCCAAATATATGTGGATGACATTATCTTCGGCTGCACCAATTAGAAGTACAGTGAAGAGTTTGGATATATGATGCAAGAGCAATATCAGATGTCCATGATGGGAGAGCTGAAGTTCTTCCTTGGTCTCCAAATACGACAGCAACGCAACGGCATCTTCATATCTCAAGAGAAGTATCTCAAAGATTGTCTGAAGAAGTTTGGTATGCAAGACTACAAAGGCTTCACGACGCCAATGCCAGCCAAGCATCATCTGGGTCCTGACGACAATGGTAAAGAGTTCGATCAAAAGGTATACTGCTCCATGATTGGTTCTTTGCTTTATCTATGTGCATCTAGGCCAGATATTATGCTTAGTGTTTGCATGTGTGCTCGATTTCAAGCGGCACCAAAGGAGTCGCATCACTTAGCTGTGAAGCGAATTCTTCGATATTTGGCTCACACCCCAACTCTAGGATTATGGTATCCAAAGGGCTCAGAGTTTGATCTGGTTGGATTCTCGGATGCTGATTATGCTGGTGACAAAGTGGATCGCAAGTCTACATCAGGCACATGTCATTTTCTGGGACGATCACTTGTATGTTGGTCTTCAAAGAAGCAGAACTGTGTATCTCTCTCCACCGCTGAATCTGAATACATTGCTGCTGGATCTTGCTGCGCTCAGCTTCTGTGGATGAAGCAAACACTCAAGGACTATGGCATTCATCTGAAGCAAGTGCCACTCTACTACGACAACGAAAGCGCCATCAAGATTGCCAACAACCCAGTTCAGCACTTAAAGACAAAGCACATTGAAATTCTTCATCAGTTTCTCAGAGATCATGTTGTGAAGGAAGATATTGATATCATACACGTCAACACTGAAGAGCAATTGGCAGATATCTTCACCAAGCCCTTGGATGAGAAGAGATTTTGCAAGTTACGGTGTGAGCTAAATATCTTGGAATCCTCAAATGTCCTGTGATCAGGCACACATCCTAACACCTATGCATATTGATGACTTAGATGTGCAACACACGAAGTAAAGTATATCTTCACTCAATGAAGACATACATTCTAAGTGTGAATACATTAATGAGGAATTTGACTTCAGAGCGCCACGATAATTGTGCGCCATGTCTGGGTCTAATACTTCCTATACGGTGGGTAACGCCACCACCAAATGTTCTATTTGAAGTGTTTCACTCATGGCATTACATTTGCTACGTCTTCACATTTGGTTTGTCTTCAATCTCAACATGTCTTCATGATTATCTTCACTATGTTGATTATATATATATATACTAGTGTTCTGTCCTCTACAGCATTCACTTATAGCTATGTCTTCTTATTGAATCTTTTGAACTAAGTGAATGTGATCGGACCCTAACCTCTCTATGCTTTCTATCTCAAACTCTATCTCTCCAAATCATATGCATTCTATTGAAACTGTCGAATGTCTTCTCTGCGTCCTTGTCAGCAGAAGATACAGAGACAACCATTAAGTCCGTTTTCAATGCTCATTCCTCCACCTGAAACCCGGAGAAGTGGGAACGACCACCCGACAATCCAGGCGTGCGTGGGACGTGGAACAAACCCCAATATGCTGCATGATGGCCACGTGTTCCTCAGATGCGAATCGCCAGGGGCACCTGTGTAATAACACAGTGCCGCCCATGTACCTATAAATACACACCTCACAGCGGTCATTATCTCTTCTTCCACTCTCGCACGCACCCTAGCGCCACCGCTAGCCCTCGACGATGCCGGCGACGAAGCGCTTCACTGCCGCAACCTCTCTGACGCCGTCTTCACGCCGACCGCGGACATCGCCTTCTCCCCCGTCGCCGTAGGTGTCCTCCGTCGCCAAGTTAGGGCACAGATGATCGAACTGCTCGGCCTCCTCTTCCACTCCGTCTAGTAGTTCTTCGTGTGGTAAATAAAACCTCCTTTTTACGGCCTCTTTGATCCTATAGCTTTATCACTTTATACCACAAGCAGTTTCCATCCACACAAGTTAGATCTCTTTCATACTGCATCTCATAACATGCCTAGTATATTCACTTATGCTTCACAAAGTAGTTAGATTCCTCACTTGTACTGATCCGTGGATTCGTACAAATCTGGAACCAACTCCTTATCTATGAGTGAATGTCTTCGCATGATGAGGTCAATGTCTTCTAAACTGATTTATCTTCAAAATCTTCTGAGAATGCATATGACCTCTTCCCCTTCCCTCGCACCTTAATGCTGTCACAGGTACATGTCCGTGGGAGAATCCCTTGGTTCTCATAGTCTGCATTCATTTGCAGAATTCTTACAGCATCACATAAATTCTCCCGAAGCCAGTTCCTATTTGTCCAGCAAGCGAAAACCTTTGAAGCCTCTGAACGTATTGAAGCCTTTCAGATTAAAGTTCATGGCTTCAGAAAAATCAGCAAGGAAGGGTGGCAGAAAGGGTCGAGGAGAAACATCAAGAGATCTGCCCGATGACCTCTTAGAGCTGTACAAGACAGATCCTAAAGAGGATTACAATCAGCGCAAGACACGAATCCAATGGATTCGACGCTATTGGGCAAAACAGTGGTTCAAATACAGATTTGTGACCAAGGAATATGCTGAAAAGAATGCCATCAAGCGACCTTGGGGAGACATCCTCTACAAAAATCTTCAACCCAGCACCAGAGATGAAGCCATTGAACAAGGCTTCTATCCCTGCATGGTCCGTGGACCACAGCCTGCGGATGCTGACCCATCGTCCTGTTGGGTTTCGTAGTAATTTCAAAAAAATTCCTACGCACACGTAAGATCATGGTGATGCATAGCAACAAGAGGGGGAGAGTGTGATCTACATACCCTTGTAGATCGACAATGGAAGCGTTAACTTGGTTGATGTAGTCGTACGTCTCCACGGCCCGACCGATCAAGCACCGAAACTACGGCACCTCCGAGTTCTAGTAAAGTACGATTATGACGTTCGGACACACCATTACGCATAACCCCAAAACGATAGCGGTAAATCAGTAAGAGACATCATAGATCGCACCATATCTAGTAAAGTATGATTATGACGTTCGGACACACCATTACGCTGTGGTGTTCCAGGTGGCGTGAGTTGCGAAACTATTCCACATTGTTTCAAATGTACACCAAACTCGTAACTCAAATATTCTCCTCCACGATCAGATCGTAGAAACTTTATTTTCTTGTTACGATGATTTTCAACTTCACTCTGAAATTCTTTGAACTTTTCAAACATTTCAGACTTATGTTTCATTAAGTAGATATACCCATATCTGCTTAAGTCATCTGTGAAGGTGAGAAAATAACGATATCCGCCACGAGCCTCAATATTCATCGGACCACATACATCTGTATGTATCATTTCCAACAAATCTGTTGCTCTCTCCATAGTACCGGAGAACGGCGTTTTAGTCATCTTGCCCATGAGGCACGGTTCGCAAGTACCAAGTGATTCATAATCAAGTGGTTCCAAAAGTCCATCAGTATGGAGTTTCTTCATGCGCTTTACACCGATATGACCTAAACGGCAGTGCCACAAATAAGTTGCACTATCATTATCAACTCTGCATCTTTTGGCTTCAACATTATGAATATGTGTGTTACTACTATCGAGATTCAATAAGAATAGACCACTCTTCAAGGGTGCATGACCATAAAAGATATTACTCATATAAATAGAACAACCATTATTCTCAGATTTAAATGAATAACTGTCTCGCATCAAACAAGATCCATATATAATGTTCATGCTTAATGCTGGCACCAAATAAAAATTATTTAGGTCTAATATTAATCCCGAAGGTAGATGTAGAGATAGCGTGCCGACTGCGATCACATCGACTTTGGAACCGTTTCCCATGCGCATCGTCACCTCGTCCTTAGCCAATCTTTGCTTAATCCGTAGTCCCTGTTTCGAGTTGCACATATTAGCAACAGAACCAGTATCAAATACCCAGGTGCTACTGCGAGCATTAGTAAGGTACACATCAATAACATGTATATCACATATACCTTTGTTCACCTTGCCATCCTTCTTATCCGCCAAATACTTGGGGCAGTTCCACTTCCAGTGACCAGTCTGCTTGCAGTAGAAGCACTCAGTTTCAGGCTTAGGTCCAGGTTTGGGTTTCTTCTCTTGAGTAGCAACTTGCTTGTTGTTCTTTTTGAAGTTCCCCTTCTTCTTCCCTTTGCCCTTTTTCTTGAAACTAGTGGTCTTGTTGACCATCAACACTTGATGCTCCTTTTTGATTTCTACCTCCGCAGCTTTCAGCATTGCGAAGAGCTCGGGAATAGTCTTATTCATCCCTTGCATATTATAGTTCATCACGAAGCTCTTGTAGCTTGGTGGAAGTGATTGGAGAATTCTGTCAATGACGCTATCATCCGGAAGATTAACGCCCAGTTGAATCAAGTGATTACAATACCCAGACATCTTGAGTATATGCTCACTGACAGAACTGTTCTCCTCCATCTTGCAGCTATAGAACTTACTGGAGACTTCATATCTCTCAATCCGGGCATTTGCTTGAAATATTAACTTCAACTCCTGGAACATCTCATATGCCCCATGACGTTCAAAACGTCGTTGAAGTCCCGGTTCTAAGCCGTAAAGCATGGCACATTGAACTATCGATTAGTCATCAGCTTTGCTCTGCCAGACGTTCATAACATCTAGTGTTGCTCCAGCAGTAGGCCTGGCACCCAGCGGTGCTTCCAGGACGTAATTCTTCTGTGCAGCAATGAGGATAATCCTCAAGTTACGGACCCAGTCCGTGTAATTGCTACCATCATCTTTCAACTTTGCTTTCTCAAGGAACGCATTAAAATTCAACGGAACAACAGCACGGGCCATTTATCTACAATCAAACATACATAAGTAAGATACTATCAGGTACTAAGTTCATGATAAATTAAGGTTCAATTAATCATATTACTTAAAGAACTCCCACTTAGATAGACATCCCTCTAATCCTCTAAGTGATTACGTGATCCAAGTCAACTAAACCATGTCCGATCATCACGTGAGATGGAGTAGTTTCATTGGTGAACATCACTATGTTGATCATATCTACTATATGATTCACGCTCGACCTTTCGATCTCCGTGTTCCGAGGCCATATCTGTATATGCTTGGCTCGTCAAGTATAACCTGAGTATTCTGCGTGTGCAACTATTTTGCACCCGTTGTATTTGAACGTAGAGCCTATCACACCCGATCATCACGTGGTGTCTCAGCACGAAGAACTTTCACAACGGTGCATACTCAGGGAGAACACTTCTTGATAATCAGTGAGAGATCATCTTATAATGCTACCGTCAATCAAAGCAAGATAAGATGTATAAAAGATAAACATCACATGCAATCAATATAAGTGATATGATATGGCCATCATCATCTTGTGCTTGTGATCTCCATCCTCGAAGCACCGTCGTGATCACCATCGTCACCGGCGCGACACCTTGATCTCCATCGTAGCATCGTTGTCGTCTCGCCAATCTCATGCTTCCACGACTATCGCTACCGCTTAGTGATAAAGTAAAGCATTACAGCGCGATTGCATTGCATACAATAAAGCGACAACCATATGGCTCCTGCCAGTTGCCGATAACTCGGTTACAAAACATGATCATCTCATACAATAAAATTTAGCATCATGTCTTGACCATATCACATCACAACATGCCCTGCAAAAACAAGTTAGACGTCCTCTACTTTGTTGTTGCAAGTTTTACGTGGCTGCTACGGGCTTAAGCAAGAACCAATCTTACCTACGCAACAAAACCACAACGATAGTTTGTCAAGTTGGTGCTGTTTTAACCTTCGCAAGGACCGGGCGTAGCCACACTCGGTTCAACTAAAGTTGGAGAAACTGTCACCCGCTAGCCACCTTTGTGCAAAGCACGTCGGGAGAACCGGTCTCGCGTAAGCGTACGCGTAATGTCGGTCCGGGCCGCTTCGTCCAACAATACTGTCGAACCAAAGTATGACATGCTGGTAAGCAATATGACTTATATCGCCCACAACTCACTTGTGTTCTACTCGTGCATATAACATCAACACATAAAACCTAGGCTCGGATGCCACTGTTCGGTTTCGTAGTAATTTCAAAAAAATTCCTACGCACACGTAAGATCATGGTGATGCATAGCAACAAGAGGGGGAGAGTGTGATCTACGTACCCTTGTAGATCGACAACGGAAGCGTTAACTTGGTTGATGTAGTCGTACGTCTCCACGGCCCGACCGATCAAGCACCGAAACTACGGCACCTCCGAGTTCTAGCACACGTTCAGCTCGATGACGATCCCCGGGCTCTGATCCAGCAAAGTGTCGGGGAAGAGTTCTGTCAATACGACGGCATGGTGACGATCTTGATGTTCTACCGTCGCAGGGCTTCGCCTAAGCACCGCTACAATATTATCGAGGACTATGGTGGAAGGGGGCACCGCACACGGCTAAGAATATGATCACGTGGATCAACTTGTGTCTCAAGGGGTGCCCCTTGCCTCCGTATATAAAGGCTCAAAGGGGGGGCTGGCCGGCCAAGAGGAGGCGCGCCAGGAGGAGTCCTACTCCCTCCGGGAGTAGGACTCCCCCTCTTTCCTAGTTGGAATAGGATTCACGGAGGGGGGAAAGAGGAGAGAGAGGAGAAAGGGGGGCCGGCCCCCTCTCCTTGTCCTATTCGGACCAAGGGGGGGAGGGGCGCGCGGCCCATCTATGGCCACCTCTCCTCTCTTCCACTAAGGCCCACTAAGGCCCATATACCTCCCGGGGGGTTCCAGTAACCTCCCAGTACTCTGGTAAAATCCCGATTTCACCCGGAACACTTCCGATATCCAAACATAGGCTTCCAATATATCAATCTTTATGTCTTGACCATTTCGAGACTCCTCGTCATGTCCGTGATCACATCCGGGACTCCGAACAAACTTTGGTACATCAAAATGTATAAACTCATAGTATAACTGTCATCGTAACCTTAAGCGTGCGGACCCTACGGGTTCGAGAACAATGTAGACATGATCGAGACACGTCTCCGATCAATAACCAATAGCAGAACCTGGATGCTCATATTGGCTCCTACATATTCTACGAAGATCTTTTATCGGTCAGACTGCATAACAACATACGTTGTTCCATTTGTCACCGGTATGTTACTTTCCCGAGATTCGATCGTCGGTATCCCATACCTAGTTCAATCTCGTTACCGGCAAGTCTCTTTACTCGTTCTGTAATACATCATCCCGCAACTAACTCATTAGTTGCAATGCTTTCAAGGCTTCAGTGATGTGCATTACCGAGAGGGCCCAAAGATACCTCTCCGACAATCGGAGTGACAAATCCTAATCTCGAAATACGCCAACCCAACATGTACCTTTGGAGACACCTGTAGAGCACCTTTATAATCACCCAGTTACGTTGTGACGTTTGGTAGCACACAAAGTGTTCCTCCGGCAAAAGGAAGTTGCATAATCTCATAGTCATAGGAACATGTATAAGTCATGAAGAAAGCAATAGCAACATACTAAACGATCGGGTGCTAAGCTAATGGAATGGGTCATGTCAATCAGATCATTCAACTAATGATGTGATCTCGTTAATCAAATGACAACTCTTTGTCCATGGTTAGGAAACATAACCATCTTTGATTAACAAGCTAGTCAAGTAGAGGCATACTAGTGACACTCTGTTTGTCTATGTATTCACACATGTATTATGTTTCCGGTTAATACAATTCTAGCATGAACAATAAACATTTATCATGATATAAGGAAATAAATAATAACTTTATTATTGCCTCTAGGGCATATTTCCTTCACGTCCCTGCTATGGTGTCATGACGACAATCTGTTTAAGCGCAACTTCCAGTTTGCCCAGAACTCAGTGAAACAGAACAAGAAGACTTTGGGTTTAGATTTCAACCCTGGTCCCTCTGCTCCCCGTGCCGATGGAACTCGCGAAGCTGAACCCAATCTTATTGGGCCCTTCTACAACCTTGAAGGTCTCATCACTCACATCGTGGTTCAAGGGACAACCGTGAATGAGCATGCAGACGACGCCGAATCAGATGAAGCGCCTGCAGCGCCGAAGCCAAAGAAGCTGAAGCAGCCAAAAGCTTCAAAGCCGGCCTCTGCACCAAAAATCTCACGGGCGAAGCCACTGGCAACTGCACCTCCTGAAGACAGTGTGCAGTCTGAAGATTTGTCACGCATCTCCAAGCCCCAGAAGGTCAAGATGCCTCTCCTGATGAAGCCATGTACCTAGGGTAGGGGCACGGACCTGTCCAAAAAGCCCTACCCTAGGACATCCCTAGAAGAAGTCACCTTTCAATCGACTTGAAGGTATCCCACTCGACGGGTTCAAGACACTCGACCACAAAGCAATCACTCGACCATGAAGCCAATCACTCGACCGCTAGGAGACCTAAAGTCACTCCGCAGGCGAACGGTCGGCTATCAAGTAGTCTTTATGGCCATTATAGCACTTTATTAGGGGCGTTACCAGTAACGCCCAACCTTAAATGTACCTTAAACCCTGCATTACTGAGGGCAGGAGGGGGCCGGCGAACTCTATATAAGCCACCCCCCTCCTCAGTATGAAGGGTTCGCACCCCTGTTATTCACACGCCAGTAATCCAGTCGACTGCCTCCGGGCACCGAGACGTAGAGCTGTTACTTCCTTCGCGAAGGGCCTGAACTCGTACATCTTGGTGTGTTTACAACTTCCCAATAGCTGAGATCTAGCCTCTCCATACATAACCCCCTACATCACTGTCAGAGTTAGAACTATGACAGTTGGCGCCCACCGTGGGGCCGGAATCTTAGCACCTGATTGGAGAAGTTGCGATTTTTCCGATCCCTTTGATCATGGTTTCGTGCGGAGTTTTGGTGGAGGGCCACGAGATCCGCCTCGGCGCGCTCACGTTCATCGCTGACGACTCCGCCTGGCTTCAGGAGGCGCCACTCGACATCGACGCGCTCCCCGTCCGCGGTGCGACGCATTTCCGCGCATGCGTTCGTGGCGTCCTCCTGCGGCAGCCGTCGACCCACTATCGGTCGGCCCCCGTATCGTCTCCCCACTCTGTCTCCCACCGACGCAAGCGCTCCGGTCGGTCGAGACTTCAGAGGTGGGTGAGGCATGCCGTTGCTCGCCAGTCGGCCGCCCCGCAAGTTGCGGCAATCGAGCCCGACGAATCCCTCTGCGGTCTGTTCGACCTGTTGACTGGCTCCGCGGAGACCGCATCCGAGTGCGCCAGCAGCGACCCAGCGGCTGAGATCTTGGCGGTCGATGGAACACACAGTCCTCCAGGTTTCCCTCGCGCTGATGGAGGCGCGGGTGGGGGCGACCCGTCGCATCCCCACGATGAGTATCTCCCCGAACCTCTCACGTCATTACAGCGAGAGGAGCTTCGCCACCGGAACACGGACGCACTCCGCACTCCTATCGTCGGAGAGTCCCCCGAGGCCCGGGCCTTGGAGGACACGCGCTTGGCTAATTTGGCCGAGCGCACCCGACTGGAGAATCTCCAGCGAGCACTCGACGAGCAAGCGCGTCAGCGGGCTCCCGAGTCTAGTCGACGCCAGCTCTTCCCGCCGACGTAGGTATACCGAATCCCAGTTCAGAATTTGGCCGCCGCGGCCCGTAAAGCAGAATCGATTCAGCCCTCCCAGTCGGAGGCTGGCAGGGGCTTGTTACAGATCAGAGCGTTGCTCCGGGCGGCGGGAAACCAGAATTTCGCTGTTTCTCAGTCGCGGAATAGGATCCACAGTCGATCCGTTGCAACAGATACAGTCCAGTCGGCTCACAGCCCGCGGTCGCCCCCGAGGCATGAGGGACGTGGCGACCGGCATGATCAGTACAGAAGGAATGAACAGTATGATCACCGACCCGATCGTGATGATCGACGTCGAGTGCCAACCCCTCCCCCGAGGAGTGGGTCATATGCGCCTCGACATCGAGATGGCAGGCTCCCTCATAGCGTTGGGCAGAGGATTCCCGTCGACCCCAGGGACCCAGGCTTTGACGCGAGATCTGTCCTTGTTCAAGGCTTGGTTGACAGGAACAGGGCTCATCGGGAAGGCCAGAACAGAGATGCGCCCGCCAGCAGCAGAATACGTGTTTCAGGGCCAGAGTGTTTCAGTCGAGCCATCAGGGCCGCGGTGATTCCTCCCAACTTTCGGTTGGCGACTGGAGTCAGCAAGTTCACCGGTGAGTCTAAGCCTGACACTTGGCTCAAAGATTACCGAGTGGCTGTACAGATTGGCGGTGGCAATGATGAGGTGGCTATGAAGCATCTGCCTCTCCTGTTAGAGGGCTCGGCCAGAGCGTGGCTGAATCAGTTAGCACCCAGAAGCATCTACACTTGGGAGGATCTCTCTCGAGTGTTTGTCACAACCTTTGAGGGAACATGCAAGCGACCCGCAGGCCTTACGGAATTGCGGTCTTGCGTGCAGAAGCCGAGTGAAACTCTGAGGGATTACATCCAGAGGTGGATCACTTTGCATCGCACAGTTGAGAACGTACCGGATCACCAAGCAGTTTGTGCCTTTAAAGAAGGCGTCAAGAACAGAGAGTTGAACCTGAAGTTCGGCCGGACCGGAGAAATGTCCCTGAATCGGATGATGGAAATTGCCACCAAATACGCTAACGGAGAAGATGAAGATCGACTCCGGAGTGGCAAGCAGAAAGCAGTCGCCCAGGAAACCGGAGGCAATTCCAGTCGGAAGCAGAAGCGGAAGGCCGAGCCGGCCGCCCCTGGGGAGGCCCTGGCCGCAACCCAGGGAAATTTCAAGGGAAAACCCAAAGCCCCCTGGAAGCCCAAGAAAGTCAAGGATCAAGATGGAAATGATGTTTTGGATCTGCCATGTCACATCCACACCAAGAAAGATGAAGAGGGTAATTTCATTTACCCGAAGCATACCACTCGACAGTGCCGGCTCCTGATCTAGCAGTTTCAGGGCAAACAGCCCAAAGATAAGGAAAAAGAGTCGGACAGAGTCGAGGACAAGGAAGATAGCGACGACGGATACCCCCAAATCAATCCACCCTGATGATTTTTGCTGATGTCGAAAGCAAAAGTCGACTGAAAGTCATTAACCGTGAGGTGAATATGGTTGCTCCAGCGACACCCAGTTATCTGAAGTGGTCTCAGACTGCCATCACATTCGACCGGTCTGATCACCCTACGCACATTGCCACCCCTGGGAGGCAAGCTTTGGTGGTCGACCCAGTTGTCGAGGGCACTCAACTGACCAAAGTCCTAATGGATGGTGGCAGTGGCCTGAACATATTGTATGCTGAAACATTGAAAGGGATGGGCATTCCGATGTCCAGTCTCAGTGCCAGCAACATGAGCTTCCATGGAGTCATTCCTGGAAAGAAAGCCGAGTCACTCGGCCAGATTGCTCTCGACGTGGTTTTCGGTGATTCAAAGAATTACCGCAGGGAAAAGTTGACATTTGAGGTTGTGGATTTCCAAAGTGCTTATCATGCTATTCTGGGCCGGTCAGCTTATGCACGCTTCATGGCTCGACCATGCTACGTGTATCTCAAGTTGAAGATGCCCGGCCCCAGAGGTGTGATCACCGTTATCGGCAATCGGAAGAAAGCAGAAGAGTGTTTTCAGAAAGGATCGAAGATTGCTGACGCTCAGATGGCAGTTGTTGAGCTACGAGAGTATCAGAAGACTGCTGATCCGAGTGAATTGCTACGAGCCAAGAAGCCTGCTTCAGAATCTGCTTTTCAGTCGTCCAGTGAAATTAAGCCAGCTCACATTCACCCGACCGACCCCGACGCTGCTCCGACTCACATCTCGATGACGCTCGACTCCAAATAGGAAGAAGCGCTCATCCAGTTCCTCCGTGAGAACTGGGACGTCTTCACATGGAAGCCTTCTGACATGCCTGGAGTTCCCAGGGGGCTGGCTGAGCACTGTCTACGAGTCGACCCGAAGTTCAAGCCTGTGAAAGAACATCTTCGACGGTCCGCCGTCCAGAAGAGGAAAGTTATTGGCGAGGAGGTGGCTCGGCTCTTAGCAGCGGAGTTCATCCGAGAGATTTACCACTCCGAGTGGCTCGCCAATGTAGTCATGGTCACCAAAAAGGACAAGTCACTTCGCATGTGCATTGACTTTAAACACATCAATCGGGCCTGCCCGAAAGATCATTTCCCTCTCCCCCGCATCGACCAGGTAGTGGACTCGACCGCGGGGTGTGAGCGTTTGTCTTTTCTAGATGCTTATTCAGGGTACCATCAGATCCGTCTGTATGGACCCGACGAGATCAAAACGGCTTTCATCACCCCATTTGGGTGCTTCTGTTATGTCACCATGCCCTTCGGCCTCAAGAATGCTGGAGCCACGTTCATGAGGATGATTCATAAGTGTTTACTCACTCAGATCAGTCGGAACATAGAAGCATACATGGATGATATTGTGGTTAAGTCACGGAAAGGTTCCGACCTACTGACTGACCTTGCCGAAACCTTTGCTAACCTCAGGGGATACGATATCAAGCTCAATCCATCAAAGTGCACATTCGGAGTTCTAGGTGGAAAGTTACTCGGTTTTCTCGTTTCCGAACGAGGAATTGATGCCAATCCCGAGAAAGTTGGCACCATACTCCGGATGAAGCGCCCTGTGCGTGTACACGATGTCCAGAAACTTACAGGTTGCTTGGCCGCTCTAAGTCGATTCATTTCTCATCTCGGTGAAAAGGCGTTGCCTCTTTACCGACTGATGAAGAAGTCTGACAAGTTCAAGTGGACTCCAGAAGCTGACGTAGCGTTTGCAGAGCTCAAAGCTCTGCTCTCCACCCAGCCGGTGCTTGCTGCCCCAATCAGTAAAGAGCCTCTGCTGCTATACATTGCGGCCACGGGACAAGTTGTCAGTACAGTACTCACGGTCGAGCGGGAAGAAGAAGGAAAGGCCTTCAGAGTTCAGCGCCCAGTATATTATGTGTCTGAAGTTTTGACCCCTTCGAAGCAAAGATATCCCCATTACCAGAAGCTTGTATATGGGATCTACATGACCACGAAGAAGGTTGCACACTACTTCTCTGACCATTCCATTACAATCGTCAGCGACGCTCCACTGTCAGAGATCTTGCACAACAAAGATGCAACTGGTCGAGTGGCTAAGTGGGCGATTGAACTCCTCCCCCTAGATATCAAGTTTGAAGCAAAGAAGGCTATCAAGTCCTAAGCAATTGCAGATTTCGTCGCCGAGTGGATTGAACAGCAACTCCCGACTCAAGTTCACTCGGAGCACTGGACCATGTTCTTCGATGGATCTAAGATGCTGAAAGGTTCCGGTGCTGGGGTAGTATTGGTCTCCCCCCGAGGAGATAAGCTCAGATACGTTCTCCAGATTCACTTCGATTCCTCCAACAATGAAGCAGAATATGAAGCACTCTTGTATGGGTTGCGCATGGCCATTTCACTCGGCGTCCGGCGCCTCATGGTCTACGGCGACTCAGATTTGGTGGTTAATCAGGTGATGAAGGAGTGGGACGTCAGAAGCCCGGCTATGACTGGCTATTGCAACGCAGTAAGAAAGCTAGAAAAGAAATTCGAGGGTTAGAGCTTCATCACATCCCCCGACTGAAAAATCAAGCAGTAGATGATCTGGCAAAGATAGGCTCCAAGAGAGAAGCCATTCCCAGCAATGTGTTTTTGGAGCACATCCGCTCGCCATCAGTCCAGGAGGATCCCTTTGCAGAAGAAGCCCCGCAACTGAAAAGTGCCATAGATCCGACTGAATTCAAAATTCCTGCTGTGGTCGACCTAGTCATGGAGGTCTTGGCTATCACTCCTGACTGGACAGTACCATACATCGCGTATATCTTGAGGAAAGAACTCCCGGAGGACGAGGAAGAGGCTCGACAGATCGTCCACCGATCCAAGGCCTTCACAGTCATAAAGGGACAGTTGTATAGGGAAAGCGCGACTGGAATCGGTCAGAAATGCATAACACCAGAAGAGGGTCAAATGATCCTTAATGATATCCACTCGGGGACCTGTGGTCACCATGCGTCCTCTCGGACCATTGTGGCTAAAGCATACCGAGCAAGATTTTACTGGCCAAGAGCAAATGAGATGGCAAAAGAGATAGTCGACAAGTGTGGAGGTTGCCAGTTCTACTCGAACATGTCACACAAGCCTGCATCAGCCCTGAAGACCATTCCACTCGTCTGGCCCTTTGCTGTCTGGGGACTGGACATGGTCGGTCCACTGAGAACAGGCAGGAGCGGATTCACGCATGTGCTTGTGGCAGTCGACAAGTTCACCAAATGGATTGAAGCCAAGCCTATCAAGAATCTCGATGCTTGCACTGCTATCAGTTTGGTTAGAGGGCTGATGTTCAGATATGGGGTCCCGCATAGCATCATCACCGACAATGGGTCAAACTTCAATTCAGATAAGTTCAGAGCTTTTTGCGCCTCTCAAGGCACGCGAGTCGGCTACGCGTCGGTCGCGCATCCTCAGTCGAATGGACAAGCTGAAAGAGCAAATGGTCTGATTCTCAAAGGATTGAAGCCTCGATTGATGCGTGATCTCAAGCACGCAGTAGGCGCTTGGGTCGACGAACTTCCGTCGGTTTTGTGGGGGATGAGGACCACCCCGAACCGATCGACCGGAAGAACGCCATTTTTTCTGGTTTACGGAGCCGAAGCCGTCCTGCCGAGTGATCTACTTCACAACGCCCCCAGAGTCGAGCTTTATAACGAAGACGAAGCAGAGCAAGCCCGGCAAGACGCAGTCGACCTCCTAGAGGAGGAGAGGGAAATGGCTATGATCAGATCGACCATCTATCAGCAAGACTTGCGTCGATTCCATGCTAGAAATGTGAAGAGCCGAGCCTTCCAGGAAGGAGATTTGGTCCTCCGAGTGGATCAACAGAAACCACAGAAACTTGCTCCTACTTGGGAAGGTCCCTTCATCGTCACCAGAGTCCTCCACAATGGAGCATATCACCTCTACAATGTTGATCACCAGACCGATGAGCCACGAGCTTGGAATGCGGAACTACTCCGCCCCTTTTACACTTGAGTTCTCCCTTGGACGAGATGTAATAAGAAAAAAATTCTGTAGTTCATTTTTATCAAAGACAAGAGTGTCCCAATAATCGCTGTCACTTTTGTTTGCATACGAAATCCCCCAGTGGGTGACTTAGCCGCGAATCCGTTTCGCCTAAGTTTGAAAAAATCCTACCGAGTGGAGAGCAAACCTCCCACTCGGGGGCTTAGCTGCAGTCCAGTACTCGCCTAAGTTCTCCCACTTAGAGACTTAGCTGCAGTCAGGCACTCGCCTAAGTTTGAAAAAATCCTACCGAGTGGAGAGCAAACCTCCCACTCGGGGGCTTAGCTGCAGTCCAGTACTCACCTAAGTTCTCCCACTTAGAGACTTAGCTGCAGTCAGGCACTCGCCTAAGTTTGAAAAAATCCTACCGAGTGGAGAGCAAACCTCCCACTCGGGGGCTTAGCTGCAGTCCAGCACTC